>NC_133740.1:492500-887500 GCF_048934315.1 Petromyzon marinus | reverse complement strand
AGGAGGCGGAGGAGGAGGCGGAGGAGGAGGAGGAGGAGGCGGAAGAGGTAGGTGGCCCGTAAAAAAAGAGACCAGTAAAAGAATTGGCCATTAAAAAAAGAAGAGTGGCCATAAAAAAATTTGACAGGTAAAAAAAAATAATAGAAATATAAAACAATTAAATTCCCTTCTACGTGACTTTACCGAAAGAACCAAGAATATGAATCCCTGCAGTCATGAAAGCTTTAATTCAAAATGTTAAAAAAAGTCAAATTGAAAAAATTGGCCAGTAAAAAAGATAATTGGCCATCAAAAAAAGTGACTGATTAAAAAAGAGTGGCCATTAAAGAAAAATTTGACTGGTAAAAAAATTAATGGTCATGAAAAAAGTGAAAAAAATTGGCCCGGAAAAAAGACAAATGGCCATAAAAAAAGTGACCAGTTAAAAAAGAGTGGCCATTAAAAAAACAGTGGCCTACCAAAAAATAATTGGCCCGTAAAAAAAGACCAGTCAAAAAAAATTGGCCAGTAAAAAAGATAAGTGACCATCAAAAAAAGTGACCGGTTAAAAAAATTGCCCATTAAAAAAAGTGACAACAAAAAATTGGCCCGTAAAAAAGGAAAGACCAGTCAAACAAATTTGGTCAGTAAAAAAATGTATTGGCCATCACACCGTGAGGTGGAGGAGGTGGAGGAGGCGGAGGAGGCGGAGGAGGCGGAGCAGGAGGCGGAGGAGGAGGAGGAGGAGGAGGAGGCGGAAGAGGTAGGTGGCCCGTAAAAAAAGAGACCAGTAAAAGAATTGGCCATTAAAAAAAGAAGAGTGGCCATAAAAAAATTTGACAGGTAAAAAAAAATAATAGAAATATAAAACAATTAAATTCCCTTCTACGTGACTTTACCGAAAGAACCAAGAATATGAATCCCTGCAGTCATGAAAGCTTTAATTCAAAATGTTAAAAAAAGTCAAATTGAAAAAATTGGCCAGTAAAAAAGATAATTGGCCATCAAAAAAAGTGACTGATTAAAAAAAGTGGCCATTAAAGAAAAATTTGACTGGTAAAAAAATTAATGGTCATGAAAAAAGTGAAAAAAATTGGCCCGGAAAAAAGACAAATGGCCATAAAAAAAGTGACCAGTTAAAAAAGAGTGGCCATTAAAAAAACAGTGGCCTACCAAAAAATAATTGGCCCGTAAAAAAAGACCAGTCAAAAAAAATTGGCCAGTAAAAAAGATAAGTGACCATCAAAAAAAGTGACCGGTTAAAAAAATTGCCCATTAAAAAAAGTGACAACAAAAAATTGGCCCGTAAAAAAGGAAAGACCAGTCAAACAAAATTGGTCAGTACAAAAATGTATTGGCCATCACACAGTGAGGTGGAGGAGGCGGAGGAGGCGGAGGAGGAGGCGGAGGAGGCGGAGGAGGAGGCGGAGGAGGAGGAGGAGGCGGAGGAGGAGGCGGAGGCGGAGGAGGAGGAGGCGGAAGAGGTTGGTGGCCCGTAAAAAAAGAGACCAGTAAAAGAATTGGCCATTAAAAAAAGATGAGTGGCCATAAAAAAATTTGACAGGTAAAAAAAAATAATAGAAATATAAAACAATTAAATTCCCTTCTACGTGACTTTACCGAAAGAACCAAGAATATGAATCCCTGCAGTCATGAAAGCTTTAATTCAAAATGTTAAAAAAGTCAAACTGAAAAAATTGGCCAGTAAAAAAGATAATTGGCCATCAAAAAAAGTGACTGATTAAAAAAGAGTGGCCATTAAAGAAAAAATTTGACTGGTAAAAAAATAAATGGTCATGAAAAAAGTGAAAAAAATTGGCCCGGAAAAAAGACAAATGGCCATCAAAAAAAAGTGACCGGTTAAAAAAGAGTGGCCATTAAAAAAACAGTGGCCTACCAAAAAATAATTGGCCCGTAAAAAAAGACGAGTCGAAAAAAATTGGCCAGTAAAAAAGATAAGTGACCATCAAAAAAAGTGACCGGTTAAAAAAATTGCCCATTAAAAAAAGTGACAACAAAAAATTGGCCCGTAAAAAAGGAAAGACCAGTCAAACAAAATTGGTCAGTAAAAAAATGTATTGGCCATCACACCGTGAGGTGGAGGAGGTGGAGGAGGCGGAGGAGGCGGAGGAGGCGGAGCAGGAGGCGGAGGAGGAGGCGGAGGAGGAGGCGGAGGAGGAGGAGGAGGAGGCGGAAGAGGTAGGTGGCCCGTAAAAAAAGAGACCAGTAAAAGAATTGGCCATTAAAAAAAGATGAGTGGCCATAAAAAAATTTGACAGGTAAAAAAAAATAATAGAAATATAAAACAATTAAATTCCCTTCTACGTGACTTTACCGAAAGAACCAAGAATATGAATCCCTGCAGTCATGAAAGCTTTAATTCAAAATGTTAAAAAAAGTCAAATTGAAAAAATTGGCCAGTAAAAAAGATAATTGGCCATCAAAAAAAGTGACTGATTAAAAAAGAGTGGCCATTAAAGAAAAATTTGACTGGTAAAAAAATTAATGGTCATGAAAAAAGTGAAAAAAATTGGCCCGGAAAAAAGACAAATGGCCATAAAAAAAAGTGACCGGTTAAAAAAGAGTGGCCATTAAAAAAACAGTGGCCTACCAAAAAATAATTGGCCCTGTAAAAAAAGACCAGTCAAAAAAAATTGGCCAGTAAAAAAGATAAGTGACCATCAAAAAAAGTGACCGGTTAAAAAAATTGCCCATTAAAAAAAGTGACAACAAAAAATTGGCCCGTAAAAAAGGAAAGACCAGTCAAACAAAATTGGTCAGTACAAAAATGTATTGGCCATCACACAGTGAGGTGGAGGAGGCGGAGGAGGCGGAGGAGGAGGCGGAGGAGGAGGCGGAGGAGGAGGCGGAGGAGGAGGAGGAGGCGGAGGAGGAGGCGGAGGCGGAGGAGGAGGAGGCGGAAGAGGTAGGTGGCCCGTAAAAAAAGAGACCAGTAAAAGAATTGGCCATTAAAAAAAGATGAGTGGCCATAAAAAAATTTGACAGGTAAAAAAAAATAGAATAGAAATATAAAACAATTAAATTCCCTTCTACGTGACTTTACCGAAAGAACCAAGAATATGAATCCCTGCAGTCATGAAAGCTTTAATTAAAAATGTTAAAAAAAGTCAAACTGAAAAATTGGCCAGTAAAAAAGATAATTGGCCATCAAAAAAAGTGACTGATTAAAAAAGAGTGGCCATTAAAGAAAAAATTTGACTGGTAAAAAAATAAATGGTCATGAAAAAAGTGAAAAAAATTGGCCCGGAAAAAAGACAAATGGCCATCAAAAAAAAGTGACCAGTTAAAAAAGAGTGGCCATTAAAAAAACAGTGGCCTACCAAAAAATAATTGGCCTGTAAAAAAAGACCAGTCGAAAAAAATTGGCCAGTAAAAAAGATAAGTGACCATTAAAAAAAGTGACAACAAAAAATTGGCCCGTAAAAAAGGAAAGACCAGTCAAACAAAATTGGTCAGTAAAAAAATGTATTGGCCATCACACCGTGAGGTGGAGGAGGTGGAGGAGGCGGAGGAGGCGGAGGAGGCGGAGCAGGAGGCGGAGGAGGAGTCGGAGGAGGAGGAGGAGGAGGAGGCGGAGGAGGAGGAGGCGGAAGAGGTAGGTGGCCCGTAAAAAAAGAGACCAGTAAAAGAATTGGCCATTAAAAAAAGATGAGTGGCCATAAAAAAATTTGACAGGTAAAAAAAAATAATAGAAATATAAAACAATTAAATTCCCTTCTACGTGACTTTACCGAAAGAACCAAGAATATGAATCCCTGCAGTCATGAAAGCTTTAATTCAAAATGTTAAAAAAGTCAAACTGAAAAAATTGGCCAGTAAAAAAGATAATTGGCCATCAAAAAAAGTGACTGATTAAAAAAGAGTGGCCATTAAAGAAAAAATTTGACTGGTAAAAAAATAAATGGTCATGAAAAAAGTGAAAAAAATTGGCCCGGAAAAAAGACAAATGGCCATCAAAAAAAAGTGACCGGTTAAAAAAGAGTGGCCATTAAAAAAACAGTGGCCTACCAAAAAATAATTGGCCTGTAAAAAAAGACCAGTCGAAAAAAATTGGCCAGTAAAAAAGATAAGTGACCATCAAAAAAAGTGACCGGTTAAAAAAATTGCCCATTAAAAAAAGTGACAACAAAAAATTGGCCCGTAAAAAAGGAAAGACCAGTCAAACAAAATTGGTCAGTAAAAAAATGTATTGGCAATCACACCGTGAGGTGGAGGAGGTGGAGGAGGCGGAGGAGGCGGAGGAGGCGGAGCAGGAGGCGGAGGAGGAGTCGGAGGAGGAGGCGGAGGAGGAGGAGGAGGCGGAAGAGGTAGGTGGCCCGTAAAAAAAGAGACCAGTAAAAGAATTGGCCATTAAAAAAAGATGAGTGGCCATAAAAAAATTTGACAGGTAAAAAAAAATAATAGAAATATGAAACAATTAAATTCCCTTCTACGTGACTTTACCGAAAGAACCAAGAATATGAATCCCTGCAGTCATGAAAGCTTTAATTCAAAATGTTAAAAAAGTCAAACTGAAAAAATTGGCCAGTAAAAAAGATGATTGGCCATCAAAAAAAGTGACTGATTAAAAAAGAGTGGCCATTAAAGAAAAAATTTGACTGGTAAAAAAATTAATGGTCATGAAAAAAGTGAAAAAAATTGGCCCGGAAAAAAGACAAATGGCCATCAAAAAAAAGTGACCGGTTAAAAAAGAGTGGCCATTAAAAAAACAGTGGCATACCAAAAAATAATTGGCCCGTAAAAAAAGACGAGTCGAAAAAAATTGGCCCGTAAAAAAGATAAGTGACCATCAAAAAAAGTGACCGGTTAAAAAAATTGCCCATTAAAAAAAGTGACAACAAAAAATTGGCCCGTAAAAAAGGAAAGACCAGTCAAACAAAATTGGTCATTAAAAAAATGTATTGGCCATCACACCGTGAGGTGGAGGAGGTGGAGGAGGCGGAGGAGGCGGAGGAGGCGGAGCAGGAGGCGGAGGAGGAGGCGGAGGAGGAGGCGGAGGAGGAGGAGGCGGAAGAGGTAGGTGGCCCGTAAAAAAAGAGACCAGTAAAAGAATTGGCCATTAAAAAAAGATGAGTGGCCATAAAAAAATTTGACAGGTAAAAAAAAATAATAGAAATATAAAACAATTAAATTCCCTTCTACGTGACTTTACCGAAAGAACCAAGAATATGAATCCCTGCAGTCATGAAAGCTTTAATTCAAAATGTTAAAAAAGTCAAACTGAAAAAATTGGCCAGTAAAAAAGATAATTGGCCATCAAAAAAAGTGACTGATTAAAAAAGAGTGGCCATTAAAGAAAAATTTGACTGGTAAAAAAATTAATGGTCATGAAAAAAGTGAAAAAAATTGGCCCAGAAAAAAGACAAATGGCCATCAAAAAAAAGTGACCGGTTAAAAAAGAGTGGCCATTAAAAAAACAGTGGTCTACCAAAAAATTATTGGCCCGTAAAAAAAGACCAGTCAAAAAAAATTGGCCAGTAAAAAAGATAAGTGACCATCAAAAAAAGTGACCGGTTAAAAAAATTGCCCATTAAAAAAAGTGACAACAACAAATTGGCCCGTAAAAAAGGAAAGACCAGTCAAACAAAATTGGTCAGTACAAAAATGTATTGGCCATCACACAGTGAGGTGGAGGAGGCGGAGGAGGCGGAGGAGGAGGCGGAGGAGGAGGCGGAGGAGGAGGAGGCGGAGGAGGAGGCGGAGGAGGAGGAGGCGGAAGAGGTAGGTGGCCCGTAAAAAAAGAGACCAGTAAAAGAATTGGCCATTAAAAAAAGATGAGTGGCCATAAAAAAATTTGACAGGTAAAAAAATATATAATAGAAATATAAAACAATTAAATTCCCTTCTACGTGACTTTACCGAAAGAACCAAGAATATGAATCCCTGCAGTCATGAAAGCTTTAATTCAAAATGTTAAAAAAAGTCAAACTGAAAAAATTGGCCAGTAAAAAAGATAATTGGCCATCAAAAAAAGTGACTGATTAAAAAAGAGTGGCCATTAAAGAAAAATTTGACTGGTAAAAAAATTAATGGTCATGAAAAAAGTGAAAAAAATTGGCCCAGAAAAAAGACAAATGGCCATCAAAAAAAAGTGACCGGTTAAAAAAGAGTGGCCATTAAAAAAACAGTGGTCTACCAAAAAATAATTGGCCCGTAAAAAAAGACCAGTCAAAAAAAATTGGCCAGTAAAAAAGATAAGTGACCATCAAAAAAAGTGACCGGTTAAAAAAATTGCCCATTAAAAAAAGTGACAACAAAAAATTGGCCCGTAAAAAAGGAAAGACCAGTCAAACAAAATTGGTCAGTACAAAAATGTATTGGCCATCACACAGTGAGGTGGAGGAGGCGGAGGAGGCGGAGGAGGAGGCGGAGGAGGCGGAGGAGGAGGCGGAGGAGGAGGAGGAGGCGGAGGAGGAGGCGGAGGCGGAGGAGGAGGAGGCGGAAGAGGTAGGTGGCCCGTAAAAAAAGAGACCAGTAAAAGAATTGGCCATTAAAAAAAGATGAGTGGCCATAAAAAAATTTGACAGGTAAAAAAAAATAATAGAAATATAAAACAATTAAATTCCCTTCTACGTGACTTTACCGAAAGAACCAAGAATATGAATCCCTGCAGTCATGAAAGCTTTAATTCAAAATGTTAAAAAAGTCAAACTGAAAAAATTGGCCAGTAAAAAAGATAATTGGCCATCAAAAAAAGTGACTGATTAAAAAAGAGTGGCCATTAAAGAAAAAATTTGACTGGTAAAAAAATAAATGGTCATGAAAAAAGTGAAAAAAATTGGCCCGGAAAAAAGACAAATGGCCATCAAAAAAAAGTGACCGGTTAAAAAAGAGTGGCCATTAAAAAAACAGTGGCCTACCAAAAAATAATTGGCCCGTAAAAAAAGACGAGTCGAAAAAAATTGGCCAGTAAAAAAGATAAGTGACCATCAAAAAAAGTGACCGGTTAAAAAAATTGCCCATTAAAAAAAGTGACAACAAAAAATTGGCCCGTAAAAAAGGAAAGACCAGTCAAACAAAATTGGTCAGTAAAAAAATGTATTGGCCATCACACCGTGAGGTGGAGGAGGTGGAGGAGGCGGAGGAGGCGGAGGAGGCGGAGCAGGAGGCGGAGGAGGAGGCGGAGGAGGAGGCGGAGGAGGAGGAGGAGGAGGCGGAAGAGGTAGGTGGCCCGTAAAAAAAGAGACCAGTAAAAGAATTGGCCATTAAAAAAAGATGAGTGGCCATAAAAAAATTTCACAGGTAAAAAAAAATAATAGAAATATAAAACAATTAAATTCCCTTCTACGTGACTTTACCGAAAGAACCAAGAATATGAATCCCTGCAGTCATGAAAGCTTTAATTCAAAATGTAAAAAAAAAGTCAAATTGAAAAAATTGGCCAGTAAAAAAGATAATTGGCCATCAAAAAAAGTGACTGATTAAAAAAGAGTGGCCATTAAAGAAAAATTTGACTGGTAAAAAAATTAATGGTCATGAAAAAAGTGAAAAAAATTGGCCCGGAAAAAAGACAAATGGCCATAAAAAAAAGTGACCGGTTAAAAAAGAGTGGCCATTAAAAAAACAGTGGCCTACCAAAAAATAATTGGCCCTGTAAAAAAAGACCAGTCAAAAAAAATTGGCCAGTAAAAAAGATAAGTGACCATCAAAAAAAGTGACCGGTTAAAAAAATTGCCCATTAAAAAAAGTGACAACAAAAAATTGGCCCGTAAAAAAGGAAAGACCAGTCAAACAAAATTGGTCAGTACAAAAATGTATTGGCCATCACACAGTGAGGTGGAGGAGGCGGAGGAGGAGGCGGAGGAGGAGGCGGAGGAGGAGGCGGAGGAGGAGGAGGCGGAGGAGGAGGCGGAGGCGGAGGCGGAGGCGGAGGAGGAGGAGGAGGAGGCAGAAGAGGTAGGTGGCCCGTAAAAAAAGAGACCAGTAAAAGAATTGGCCATTAAAAAAAGATGAGTGGCCATAAAAAAATTTGACAGGTAAAAAAAAATAGAATAGAAATATAAAACAATTAAATTCCCTTCTACGTGACTTTACCGAAAGAACCAAGAATATGAATCCCTGCAGTCATGAAAGCTTTAATTAAAAATGTTAAAAAAAGTCAAACTGAAAAATTGGCCAGTAAAAAAGATAATTGGCCATCAAAAAAAGTGACTGATTAAAAAAGAGTGGCCATTAAAGAAAAAATTTGACTGGTAAAAAAATAAATGGTCATGAAAAAAGTGAAAAAAATTGGCCCAGAAAAAAGACAAATGGCCATCAAAAAAAAGTGACCGGTTAAAAAAGAGTGGCCATTAAAAAAACAGTGGTCTACCAAAAAATAATTGGCCCGTAAAAAAAGACCAGTCAAAAAAAATTGGCCAGTAAAAAAGATAAGTGACCATCAAAAAAAGTGACCGGTTAAAAAAATTGCCCATTAAAAAAAGTGACAACAAAAAATTGGCCCGTAAAAAAGGAAAGACCAGTCAAACAAAATTGGTCAGTACAAAAATGTATTGGCCATCACACAGTGAGGTGGAGGAGGCGGAGGAGGCGGAGGAGGAGGCGGAGGAGGAGGCGGAGGAGGAGGAGGCGGAGGAGGATGCGGAGGAGGAGGAGGCGGAAGAGGTAGGTGGCCCGTAAAAAAAGAGACCAGTAAAAGAATTGGCCATTAAAAAAAGATGAGTGGCCATAAAAAAATTTGACAGGTAAAAAAATATATAATAGAAATATAAAACAATTAAATTCCCTTCTACGTGACTTTACCGAAAGAACCAAGAATATGAATCCCTGCAGTCATGAAAGCTTTAATTCAAAATGTTAAAAAAAGTCAAACTGAAAAAATTGGCCAGTAAAAAAGATAATTGGCCATCAAAAAAAGTGACTGATTAAAAAAGAGTGGCCATTAAAGAAAAATTTGACTGGTAAAAAAATTAATGGTCATGAAAAAAGTGAAAAAAATTGGCCCAGAAAAAAGACAAATGGCCATCAAAAAAAAGTGACCGGTTAAAAAAGAGTGGCCATTAAAAAAACAGTGGTCTACCAAAAAATAATTGGCCCGTAAAAAAAGACCAGTCAAAAAAAATTGGCCAGTAAAAAAGATAAGTGACCATCAAAAAAAGTGACCGGTTAAAAAAATTGCCCATTAAAAAAAGTGACAACAAAAAATTGGCCCGTAAAAAAGGAAAGACCAGTCAAACAAAATTGGTCAGTACAAAAATGTATTGGCCATCACACAGTGAGGTGGAGGAGGCGGAGGAGGCGGAGGAGGAGGCGGAGGAGGCGGAGGAGGAGGCGGAGGAGGAGGAGGAGGCGGAGGAGGAGGCGGAGGCGGAGGAGGAGGAGGCGGAAGAGGTAGGTGGCCCATAAAAAAAGAGACCAGTAAAAGAATTGGCCATTAAAAAAAGATGAGTGGCCATAAAAAAATTTGACAGGTAAAAAAAAATAATAGAAATATAAAACAATTAAATTCCCTTCTACGTGACTTTACCGAAAGAACCAAGAATATGAATCCCTGCAGTCATGAAAGCTTTAATTCAAAATGTTAAAAAAGTCAAACTGAAAAAATTGGCCAGTAAAAAAGATAATTGGCCATCAAAAAAAGTGACTGATTAAAAAAGAGTGGCCATTAAAGAAAAAATTTGACTGGTAAAAAAATTAATGGTCATGAAAAAAGTGAAAAAAATTGGCCCGTAAAAAAGACAAATGGCCATCAAAAAAAAGTGACCGGTTAAAAAAGAGTGGCCATTAAAAAAACAGTGGCATACCAAAAAATAATTGGCCCGTAAAAAAAGATGAGTCGAAAAAAATTGGCCAGTAAAAAAGATAAGTGACCATCAAAAAAAGTGACCGGTTAAAAAAATTGCCCATTAAAAAAAGTGACAACAAAAAATTGGCCAGTAAAAAAGGAAAGACCAGTCAAACAAAATTGGTCATTAAAAAAATGTATTGGCCATCATACCGTGAGGTGGAGGAGGTGGAGGAGGCGGAGGAGGCGGAGGAGGCGGAGCAGGAGGCGGAGGAGGAGGCGGAGGAGGAGGCGGAGGAGGAGGAGGCGGAAGAGGTAGGTGGCCCGTAAAAAAAGAGATCAGTAAAAGAATTGGCCATTAAAAAAAGATGAGTGGCCATAAAAAAATTTGACAGGTAAAAAAATATATAATAGAAATATAAAACAATTAAATTCCCTTCTACGTGACTTTACCGAAAGAACCAAGAATATGAATCCCTGCAGTCATGAAAGCTTTAATTCAAAATGTTAAAAAAAGTCAAACTGAAAAAATTGGCCAGTAAAAAAGATAATTGGCCATCAAAAAAAGTGACTGATTAAAAAAGAGTGGCCATTAAAGAAAAAATTTGACTGGTAAAAAAATAAATGGTCATGAAAAAAGTGAAAAAAATTGGCCCGTAAAAAAGACAAATGGCCATCAAAAAAAAGTGACCGGTTAAAAAAGAGTGGCCATTAAAAAAACAGTGGCATACCAAAAAATAATTGGCCCGTAAAAAAAGACGAGTCGAAAAAAATTGGCCAGTAAAAAAGATAAGTGACCATCAAAAAAAGTGACCGGTTAAAAAAATTGCCCATTAAAAAAAGTGACAACAAAAAATTGGCCCGTAAAAAAGGAAAGACCAGTCAAACAAAATTGGTCAGTAAAAAAATGTATTGGCCATCACACAGTGAGGTGGAGGAGGCGGAGGAGGCGGAGGAGGAGGCGGAGGAGGAGGCGGAGGAGGAGGAGGCGGAGGAGGAGGCGGAGGAGGAGGAGGCGGAAGAGGTAGGTGGCCCGTAAAAAAAGAGACCAGTAAAAGAATTGGCCATTAAAAAAAGATGAGTGGCCATAAAAAAATTTGACAGGTAAAAAAATATATAATAGAAATATAAAACAATTAAATTCCCTTCTACGTGACTTTACCGAAAGAACCAAGAATATGAATCCCTGCAGTCATGAAAGCTTTAATTCAAAATGTTAAAAAAAGTCAAACTGAAAAAATTGGCCAGTAAAAAAGATAATTGGCCATCAAAAAAAGTGACTGATTAAAAAAGAGTGGCCATTAAAGAAAAAATTTGACTGGTAAAAAAATAAATGGTCATGAAAAAAGTGAAAAAAATTGGCCCGGAAAAAAGACAAATGGCCATCAAAAAAAAGTGACCGGTTAAAAAAGAGTGGCCATTAAAAAAACAGTGGCCTACCAAAAAATAATTGGCCCGTAAAAAAAGACCAGTCGAAAAAAATTGGCCAGTAAAAAAGATAAGTGACCATCAAAAAAAGTGACCGGTTAAAAAAATTGCCCATTAAAAAAAGTGACAACAAAAAATTGGCCCGTAAAAAAGGAAAGACCAGTCAAACAAAATTGGTCAGTAAAAAAATGTATTGGCCATCACACCGTGAGGTGGAGGAGGTGGAGGAGGCGGAGGAGGCGGAGGAGGCGGAGCAGGAGGCGGAGGAGGAGTCGGAGGAGGAGGAGGAGGCGGAGGAGGAGGAGGCGGAAGAGGTAGGTGGCCCGTAAAAAAAGAGACCAGTAAAAGAATTGGCCATTAAAAAAAGATGAGTGGCCATAAAAAAATTTGACAGGTAAAAAAAAATAATAGAAATATAAAACAATTAAATTCCCTTCTACGTGACTTTACCGAAAGAACCAAGAATATGAATCCCTGCAGTCACGAAAGCTTTAATTCAAAATGGTTAAAAAAAAGTCAAACTGAAAAAATTGGCCAGTAAAAAAGATAATTGGCCATCAAAAAAAGTGACTGATTAAAAAAGAGTGGCCATTAAAGAAAAAATTTGACTGGTAAAAAAATAAATGGTCATGAAAAAAGTGAAAAAAATTGGCCCGGAAAAAAGACAAATGGCCATCAAAAAAAAGTGACCGGTTAAAAAAGAGTGGCCATTAAAAAAACAGTGGCCTACCAAAAAATAATTGGCCTGTAAAAAAAGACCAGTCGAAAAAAATTGGCCAGTAAAAAAGATAAGTGACCATCAAAAAAAGTGACCGGTTAAAAAAATTGCCCATTAAAAAAAGTGACAACAAAAAATTGGCCCGTAAAAAAGGAAAGACCAGTCAAACAAAATTGGTCAGTAAAAAAATGTATTGGCCATCACACCGTGAGGTGGAGGAGGTGGAGGAGGCGGAGGAGGCGGAGGAGGCGGAGCAGGAGGCGGAGGAGGAGTCGGAGGAGGAGGAGGAGGCGGAGGAGGAGGAGGCGGAAGAGGTAGGTGGCCCGTAAAAAAAGAGACCAGTAAAAGAATTGGCCATTAAAAAAAGATGAGTGGCCATAAAAAAATTTGACAGGTAAAAAAAAATAATAGAAATATAAAACAATTAAATTCCCTTCTACGTGACTTTACCGAAAGAACCAAGAATATGAATCCCTGCAGTCACGAAAGCTTTAATTCAAAATGGTTAAAAAAAAGTCAAACTGAAAAAATTGGCCAGTAAAAAAGATAATTGGCCATCAAAAAAAGTGACTGATTAAAAAAGAGTGGCCATTAAAGAAAAAATTTGACTGGTAAAAAAATAAATGGTCATGAAAAAAGTGAAAAAAATTGGCCCGGAAAAAAGACAAATGGCCATCAAAAAAAAGTGACCGGTTAAAAAAGAGTGGCCATTAAAAAAACAGTGGCCTACCAAAAAATAATTGGCCTGTAAAAAAAGACCAGTCGAAAAAAATTGGCCAGTAAAAAAGATAAGTGACCATCAAAAAAAGTGACCGGTTAAAAAAATTGCCCATTAAAAAAAGTGACAACAAAAAATTGGCCCGTAAAAAAGGAAAGACCAGTCAAACAAAATTGGTCAGTAAAAAAATGTATTGGCCATCACACCGTGAGGTGGAGGAGGTGGAGGAGGTGGAGGAGGCGGAGGAGGCGGAGCAGGAGGCGGAGGAGGAGTCGGAGGAGGAGGAGGAGGCGGAGGAGGAGGAGGAGGCGGAGGAGGAGGAGGAGGCGGAAGAGGTAGGTGGCCCGTAAAAAAAGAGACCAGTAAAAGAATTGGCCATTAAAAAAAGATGAGTGGCCATAAAAAAATTTGACAGGTAAAAAAAAATAATAGAAATATAAAACAATTAAATTCCCTTCTACGTGACTTTACCGAAAGAACCAAGAATATGAATCCCTGCAGTCATGAAAGCTTTAATTCAAAATGTTAAAAAAGTCAAACTGAAAAAATTGGCCAGTAAAAAAGATAATTGGCCATCAAAAAAAGTGACTGATTAAAAAAGAGTGGCCATTAAAGAAAAAATTTGACTGGTAAAAAAATTAATGGTCATGAAAAAAGTGAAAAAAATTGGCCCGGAAAAAAGACAAATGGCCATCAAAAAAAAGTGACCGGTTAAAAAAGAGTGGCCATTAAAAAAACAGTGGCATACCAAAAAATTATTGGCCCGTAAAAAAAGACGAGTCGAAAAAAATTGGCCAGTAAAAAAGATAAGTGACCATCAAAAAAAGTGACCGGTTAAAAAAATTGCCCATTAAAAAAAGTGACAACAAAAAATTGGCCCGTAAAAAAGGAAAGACCAGTCAAACAAAATTGGTCATTAAAAAAATGTATTGGCCATCACACCGTGAGGTGGAGGAGGTGGAGGAGGCGGAGGAGGCGGAGGAGGCGGAGCAGGAGGCGGAGGAGGAGGCGGAGGAGGCGGAAGAGGTAGGTGGCCCGTAAAAAAAGAGACCAGTAAAAGAATTGGCCATTAAAAAAAGATGAGTGGCCATAAAAAAATTTGACAGGTAAAAAAAAATAATAGAAATATAAAACAATTAAATTCCCTTCTACGTGACTTTACCGAAAGAACCAAGAATATGAATCCCTGCAGTCATGAAAGCTTTAATTCAAAATGTTAAAAAAAGTCAAACTGAAAAAATTGGCCAGTAAAAAAGATAATTGGCCATCAAAAAAAGTGACTGATTAAAAAAGAGTGGCCATTAAAGAAAAATTTGACTGGTAAAAAAATTAATGGTCATGAAAAAAGTGAAAAAAATTGGCCCAGAAAAAAGACAAATGGCCATCAAAAAAAAGTGACCGGTTAAAAAAGAGTGGCCATTAAAAAAACAGTGGTCTACCAAAAAATAATTGGCCCGTAAAAAAAGACCAGTCAAAAAAAATTGGCCAGTAAAAAAGATAAGTGACCATCAAAAAAAGTGACCGGTTAAAAAAATTGCCCATTAAAAAAAGTGACAACAAAAAATTGGCCCGTAAAAAAGGAAAGACCAGTCAAACAAAATTGGTCAGTAAAAAAATTTATTGGCCATCACACCGTGAGGTGGAGGAGGTGGAGGAGGCGGAGGAGGCGGAGGAGGCGGAGCAGGAGGCGGAGGAGGAGTCGGAGGAGGAGGAGGAGGAGGCGGAGGAGGAGGAGGCGGAAGAGGTAGGTGGCCCGTAAAAAAAGAGACCAGTAAAAGAATTGGCCATTAAAAAAAGATGAGTGGCCATAAAAAAATTTGACAGGTAAAAAAAAATAATAGAAATATAAAACAATTAAATTCCCTTCTACGTGTCTTTACCGAAAGAACCAAGAATATGAATCCCTGCAGTCACGAAAGCTTTAATTCAAAATGGTTAAAAAAAAGTCAAACTGAAAAAATTGGCCAGTAAAAAAGATAATTGGCCATCAAAAAAAGTGACTGATTAAAAAAGAGTGGCCATTAAAGAAAAAATTTGACTGGTAAAAAAATAAATGGTCATGAAAAAAGTGAAAAAAATTGGCCCGGAAAAAAGACAAATGGCCATCAAAAAAAAGTGACCGGTTAAAAAAGAGTGGCCATTAAAAAAACAGTGGCCTACCAAAAAATAATTGGCCTGTAAAAAAAGACCAGTCGAAAAAAATTGGCCAGTAAAAAAGATAAGTGACCATCAAAAAAAGTGACCGGTTAAAAAAATTGCCCATTAAAAAAAGTGACAACAAAAAATTGGCCCGTAAAAAAGGAAAGACCAGTCAAACAAAATTGGTCAGTAAAAAAATGTATTGGCCATCACACCGTGAGGTGGAGGAGGTGGAGGAGGCGGAGGAGGCGGAGGAGGCGGAGCAGGAGGCGGAGGAGGAGTCGGAGGAGGAGGAGGAGGCGGAGGAGGAGGAGGAGGAGGCGGAGGAGGAGGAGGAGGCGGAAGAGGTAGGTGGCCCGTAAAAAAAGAGACCAGTAAAAGAATTGGCCATTAAAAAAAGAAGAGTGGCCATAAAAAAATTTGACAGGTAAAAAAAAATAATAGAAATATAAAACAATTAAATTCCCTTCTACGTGACTTTACCGAAAGAACCAAGAATATGAATCCCTGCAGTCATGAAAGCTTTAATTCAAAATGTTAAAAAAGTCAAACTGAAAAAATTGGCCAGTAAAAAAGATAATTGGCCATCAAAAAAAGTGACTGATTAAAAAAGAGTGGCCATTAAAGAAAAAATTTGACTGGTAAAAAAATTAATGGTCATGAAAAAAGTGAAAAAAATTGGCCCGGAAAAAAGACAAATGGCCATCAAAAAAAAGTGACCGGTTAAAAAAGAGTGGCCATTAAAAAAACAGTGGCATACCAAAAAATTATTGGCCCGTAAAAAAAGACGAGTCGAAAAAAATTGGCCAGTAAAAAAGATAAGTGACCATCAAAAAAAGTGACCGGTTAAAAAAATTGCCCATTAAAAAAAGTGACAACAAAAAATTGGCCCGTAAAAAAGGAAAGACCAGTCAAACAAAATTGGTCATTAAAAAAATGTATTGGCCATCACACCGTGAGGTGGAGGAGGTGGAGGAGGCGGAGGAGGCGGAGGAGGCGGAGCAGGAGGCGGAGGAGGAGGCGGAGGAGGAGGCGGAGGAGGAGGAGGCGGAAGAGGTAGGTGGCCCGTAAAAAAAGAGACCAGTAAAAAAATTGGCCATTAAAAAAAGATGAGTGGCCATAAAAAAATTTGACAGGTAAAAAAAAATAATAGAAATATAAAACAATTAAATTCCCTTCTACGTGACTTTACCGAAAGAACCAAGAATATGAATCCCTGCAGTCATGAAAGCTTTAATTCAAAATGTTAAAAAAAGTCAAACTGAAAAAATTGGCCAGTAAAAAAGATAATTGGCCATCAAAAAAAGTGACTGATTAAAAAAGAGTGGCCATTAAAGAAAAATTTGACTGGTAAAAAAATTAATGGTCATGAAAAAAGTGAAAAAAATTGGCCCAGAAAAAAGACAAATGGCCATCAAAAAAAAGTGACCGGTTAAAAAAGAGTGGCCATTAAAAAAACAGTGGTCTACCAAAAAATAATTGGCCCGTAAAAAAAGACCAGTCAAAAAAAATTGGCCAGTAAAAAAGATAAGTGACCATCAAAAAAAGTGACCGGTTAAAAAAATTGCCCATTAAAAAAAGTGACAACAAAAAATTGGCCCGTAAAAAAGGAAAGACCAGTCAAACAAAATTGGTCAGTACAAAAATGTATTGGCCATCACACAGTGAGGTGGAGGAGGCGGAGGAGGCGGAGGAGGAGGCGGAGGAGGAGGCGGAGGAGGAGGAGGCGGAGGAGGAGGCGGAGGAGGAGGAGGCGGAAGAGGTAGGTGGCCCGTAAAAAAAGAGACCAGTAAAAGAATTGGCCATTAAAAAAAGATGAGTGGCCATAAAAAAATTTGACAGGTAAAAAAATATATAATAGAAATATAAAACAATTAAATTCCCTTCTACGTGACTTTACCGAAAGAACCAAGAATATGAATCCCTGCAGTCATGAAAGCTTTAATTCAAAATGTTAAAAAAAGTCAAACTGAAAAAATTGGCCAGTAAAAAAGATAATTGGCCATCAAAAAAAGTGACTGATTAAAAAAGAGTGGCCATTAAAGAAAAAATTTGACTGGTAAAAAAATAAATGGTCATGAAAAAAGTGAAAAAAATTGGCCCGGAAAAAAGACAAATGGCCATCAAAAAAAAGTGACCGGTTAAAAAAGAGTTGCCATTAAAAAAACAGTGGCCTACCAAAAAATAATTGGCCCGTAAAAAAAGACCAGTCGAAAAAAATTGGCCAGTAAAAAAGATAAGTGACCATCAAAAAAAGTGACCGGTTAAAAAAATTGCCCACTAAAAAAAGTGACAACAAAAAATTGGCCCGTAAAAAAGGAAAGACCAGTCAAACAAAATTGGTCAGTAAAAAAATGTATTGGCCATCACACCGTGAGGTGGAGGAGGTGGAGGAGGCGGAGGAGGCGGAGGAGGCGGAGCAGGAGGCGGAGGAGGAGTCGGAGGAGGAGGAGGAGGCGGAGGAGGAGGAGGCGGAAGAGGTAGGTGGCCCGTAAAAAAAGAGACCAGTAAAAGAATTGGCCATTAAAAAAAGATGAGTGGCCATAAAAAAATTTGACAGGTAAAAAAAAATAATAGAAATATAAAACAATTAAATTCCCTTCTACGTGACTTTACCGAAAGAACCAAGAATATGAATCCCTGCAGTCACGAAAGCTTTAATTCAAAATGGTTAAAAAAAAGTCAAACTGAAAAAATTGGCCAGTAAAAAAGATAATTGGCCATCAAAAAAAGTGACTGATTAAAAAAGAGTGGCCATTAAAGAAAAAATTTGACTGGTAAAAAAATAAATGGTCATGAAAAAAGTGAAAAAAATTGGCCCGGAAAAAAGACAAATGGCCATCAAAAAAAAGTGACCGGTTAAAAAAGAGTGGCCATTAAAAAAACAGTGGCCTACCAAAAAATAATTGGCCTGTATAAAAAGACCAGTCGAAAAAAATTGGCCAGTAAAAAAGATAAGTGACCATCAAAAAAAGTGACCGGTTAAAAAAATTGCCCATTAAAAAAAGTGACAACAAAAAATTGGCCCGTAAAAAAGGAAAGACCAGTCAAACAAAATTGGTCAGTAAAAAAATGTATTGGCCATCACACCGTGAGGTGGAGGAGGTGGAGGAGGCGGAGGAGGCGGAGGAGGCGGAGCAGGAGGCGGAGGAGGAGTCGGAGGAGGAGGAGGAGGCGGAGGAGGAGGAGGAGGAGGCGGAAGAGGTAGGTGGCCCGTAAAAAAAGAGACCAGTAAAAGAATTGGCCATTAAAAAAAGATGAGTGGCCATAAAAAAATTTGACAGGTAAAAAAAAATAATAGAAATATAAAACAATTAAATTCCCTTCTACGTGACTTTACCGAAAGAACCAAGAATATGAATCCCTGCAGTCATGAAAGCTTTAATTCAAAATGTTAAAAAAGTCAAACTGAAAAAATTGGCCAGTAAAAAAGATAATTGGCCATCAAAAAAAGTGACTGATTAAAAAAGAGTGGCCATTAAAGAAAAAATTTGACTGGTAAAAAAATTAATGGTCATGAAAAAAGTGAAAAAAATTGGCCCGGAAAAAAGACAAATGGCCATCAAAAAAAAGTGACCGGTTAAAAAAGAGTGGCCATTAAAAAAACAGTGGCATACCAAAAAATAATTAGCCCGTAAAAAAAGACGAGTCGAAAAAAATTGGCCAGTAAAAAAGATAAGTGACCATCAAAAAAAGTGACCGGTTAAAAAAATTGCCCATTAAAAAAAGTGACAACAAAAAATTGGCCCGTAAAAAAGGAAAGACCAGTCAAACAAAATTGGTCATTAAAAAAATGTATTGGCCATCACACCGTGAGGTGGAGGAGGTGGAGGAGGCGGAGGAGGCGGAGCAGGAGGCGGAGGAGGAGGCGGAGGAGGAGGAGGCGGAGGAGGAGGAGGCGGAAGAGGTAGGTGGCCCGTAAAAAAAGAGACCAGTAAAAGAATTGGCCATTAAAAAAAGATGAGTGGCCATAAAAAAATTTGACAGGTAAAAAAAAATAATAGAAATATAAAACAATTAAATTCCCTTCTACGTGACTTTACCGAAAGAACCAAGAATATGAATCCCTGCAGTCATGAAAGCTTTAATTCAAAATGTTAAAAAAAGTCAAACTGAAAAAATTGGCCAGTAAAAAAGATAATTGGCCATCAAAAAAAGTGACTGATTAAAAAAGAGTGGCCATTAAAGAAAAATTTGACTGGTAAAAAAATTAATGGTCATGAAAAAAGTGAAAAAAATTGGCCCAGAAAAAAGACAAATGGCCATCAAAAAAAAGTGACCGGTTAAAAAAGAGTGGCCATTAAAAAAACAGTGGTCTACCAAAAAATAATTGGCCCGTAAAAAAAGACCAGTCAAAAAAAATTGGCCAGTAAAAAAGATAAGTGACCATCAAAAAAAGTGACCGGTTAAAAAAAATTGCCCATTAAAAAAAGTGACAACAAAAAATTGGCCCGTAAAAAAGGAAAGACCAGTCAAACAAAATTGGTCAGTACAAAAATGTATTGGCCATCACACAGTGAGGTGGAGGAGGCGGAGGAGGCGGAGGAGGAGGCGGAGGAGGAGGCGGAGGAGGAGGAGGCGGAGGAGGAGGCGGAGGAGGAGGAGGCGGAAGAGGTAGGTGGCCCGTAAAAAAAGAGACCAGTAAAAGAATTGGCCATTAAAAAAAGATGAGTGGCCATAAAAAAATTTGACAGGTAAAAAAATATATAATAGAAATATAAAACAATTAAATTCCCTTCTATGTGACTTTACCGAAAGAACCAAGAATATGAATCCCTGCAGTCATGAAAGCTTTAATTCAAAATGTTAAAAAAAGTCAAACTGAAAAAATTGGCCAGTAAAAAAGATAATTGGCCATCAAAAAAAGTGACTGATTAAAAAAGAGTGGCCATTAAAGAAAAATTTGACTGGTAAAAAAATTAATGGTCATGAAAAAAGTGAAAAAAATTGGCCCAGAAAAAAGACAAATGGCCATCAAAAAAAAGTGACCGGTTAAAAAAGAGTGGCCATTAAAAAAACAGTGGTCTACCAAAAAATAATTGGCCCGTAAAAAAAGACCAGTCAAAAAAAATTGGCCAGTAAAAAAGATAAGTGACCATCAAAAAAAGTGACCGGTTAAAAAAATTGCCCATTAAAAAAAGTGACAACAAAAAATTGGCCCGTAAAAAAGGAAAGACCAGTCAAACAAAATTGGTCAGTACAAAAATGTATTGGCCATCACACAGTGAGGTGGAGGAGGCGGAGGAGGCGGAGGAGGAGGAGGAGGCGGAGGAGGAGGAGGCGGAGGAGGAGGCGGAGGAGGAGGAGGCGGAAGAGGTAGGTGGCCCGTAAAAAAAGAGACCAGTAAAAGAATTGGCCATTAAAAAAAGATGAGTGGCCATAAAAAAATTTGACAGGTAAAAAAATATATAATAGAAATATAAAACAATTAAATTCCCTTCTACGTGACTTTACCGAAAGAACCAAGAATATGAATCCCTGCAGTCATGAAAGCTTTAATTCAAAATGTTAAAAAAAGTCAAACTGAAAAAATTGGCCAGTAAAAAAGATAATTGGCCATCAAAAAAAGTGACTGATTAAAAAAGAGTGGCCATTAAAGAAAAAATTTGACTGGTAAAAAAATAAATGGTCATGAAAAAAGTGAAAAAAATTGGCCCGGAAAAAAGACAAATGGCCATCAAAAAAAAGTGACCGGTTAAAAAAGAGTGGCCATTAAAAAAACAGTGGCCTACCAAAAAATAATTGGCCCGTAAAAAAAGACCAGTCGAAAAAAATTGGCCAGTAAAAAAGATAAGTGACCATCAAAAAAAGTGACCGGTTAAAAAAATTGCCCATTAAAAAAAGTGACAACAAAAAATTGGCCCGTAAAAAAGGAAAGACCAGTCAAACAAAATTGGTCAGTAAAAAAATGTATTGGCCATCACACAGTGAGGTGGAGGAGGCGGAGGAGGCGGAGGAGGAGGCGGAGGAGGAGGCGGAGGAGGAGGAGGCGGAGGAGGAGGCGGAGGAGGAGGAGGCGGAAGAGGTAGGTGGCCCGTAAAAAAAGAGACCAGTAAAAGAATTGGCCATTAAAAAAAGATGAGTGGCCATAAAAAAATTTGACAGGTAAAAAAATATATAATAGAAATATAAAACAATTAAATTCCCTTCTACGTGACTTTACCGAAAGAACCAAGAATATGAATCCCTGCAGTCATGAAAGCTTTAATTCAAAATGTTAAAAAAAGTCAAACTGAAAAAATTGGCCAGTAAAAAAGATAATTGGCCATCAAAAAAAGTGACTGATTAAAAAAGAGTGGCCATTAAAGAAAAATTTGACTGGTAAAAAAATTAATGGTCATGAAAAAATGAAAAAAATTGGCCCAGAAAAAAGACAAATGGCCATCAAAAAAAAGTGACCGGTTAAAAAAGAGTGGCCATTAAAAAAACAGTGGTCTACCAAAAAATAATTGGCCCGTAAAAAAAGACCAGTCAAAAAAAATTGGCCAGTAAAAAAGATAAGTGACCATCAAAAAAAGTGACCGGTTAAAAAAATTGCCCATTAAAAAAAGTGACAACAAAAAATTGGCCCGTAAAAAAGGAAAGACCAGTCAAACAAAATTGGTCAGTACAAAAATGTATTGGCCATCACACAGTGAGGTGGAGGAGGCGGAGGAGGCGGAGGAGGAGGCGGAGGAGGCGGAGGAGGAGGCGGAGGAGGAGGAGTAGGCGGAGGAGGAGGCGGAGGCGGAGGAGGAGGAGGCGGAAGAGGTAGGTGGCCCATAAAAAAAGAGACCAGTAAAAGAATTGGCCATTAAAAAAAGATGAGTGGCCATAAAAAAATTTGACAGGTAAAAAAAAATAATAGAAATATAAAACAATTAAATTCCCTTCTACGTGACTTTACCGAAAGAACCAAGAATATGAATCCCTGCAGTCATGAAAGCTTTAATTCAAAATGTTAAAAAAGTCAAACTGAAAAAATTGGCCAGTAAAAAAGATAATTGGCCATCAAAAAAAGTGACTGATTAAAAAAGAGTGGCCATTAAAGAAAAAATTTGACTGGTAAAAAAATTAATGGTCATGAAAAAAGTGAAAAAAATTGGCCCGTAAAAAAGACAAATGGCCATCAAAAAAAAGTGACCGGTTAAAAAAGAGTGGCCATTAAAAAAACAGTGGCATACCAAAAAATAATTGGCCCGTAAAAAAAGACGAGTCGAAAAAAATTGGCCAGTAAAAAAGATAAGTGACCATCAAAAAAAGTGACCGGTTAAAAAAATTGCCCATTAAAAAAAGTGACAACAAAAAATTGGCCCGTAAAAAAGGAAAGACCAGTCAAACAAAATTGGTCATTAAAAAAATGTATTGGCCATCACACCGTGAGGTGGAGGAGGTGGAGGAGGCGGAGGAGGCGGAGGAGGCGGAGCAGGAGGCGGAGGAGGAGGCGGAGGAGGAGGCGGAGGAGGAGGAGGCGGAAGAGGTAGGTGGCCCGTAAAAAAAGAGATCAGTAAAAGAATTGGCCATTAAAAAAAGATGAGTGGCCATAAAAAAATTTGACAGGTAAAAAAATATATAATAGAAATATAAAACAATTAAATTCCCTTCTACGTGACTTTACCGAAAGAACCAAGAATATGAATCCCTGCAGTCATGAAAGCTTTAATTCAAAATGTTAAAAAAAGTCAAACTGAAAAAATTGGCCAGTAAAAAAGATAATTGGCCATCAAAAAAAGTGACTGATTAAAAAAGAGTGGCCATTAAAGAAAAATTTGACTGGTAAAAAAATTAATGGTCATGAAAAAAGTGAAAAAAATTGGCCCAGAAAAAAGACAAATGGCCATCAAAAAAAAGTGACCGGTTAAAAAAGAGTGGCCATTAAAAAAACAGTGGTCTACCAAAAAATAATTGGCCCGTAAAAAAAGACCAGTCAAAAAAAATTGGCCAGTAAAAAAGATAAGTGACCATCAAAAAAAGTGACCGGTTAAAAAAATTGCCCATTAAAAAAAGTGACAACAAAAAATTGGCCCGTAAAAAAGGAAAGACCAGTCAAACAAAATTGGTCAGTACAAAAATGTATTGGCCATCACACAGTGAGGTGGAGGAGGCGGAGGAGGCGGAGGAGGAGGCGGAGGAGGAGGCGGAGGAGGAGGAGGCGGAGGAGGAGGCGGAGGAGGAGGAGGCGGAAGAGGTAGGTGGCCCGTAAAAAAAGAGACCAGTAAAAGAATTGGCCATTAAAAAAAGATGAGTGGCCATAAAAAAATTTGACAGGTAAAAAAATATATAATAGAAATATAAAACAATTAAATTCCCTTCTATGTGACTTTACCGAAAGAACCAAGAATATGAATCCCTGCAGTCATGAAAGCTTTAATTCAAAATGTTAAAAAAAGTCAAACTGAAAAAATTGGCCAGTAAAAAAGATAATTGGCCATCAAAAAAAGTGACTGATTAAAAAAGAGTGGCCATTAAAGAAAAATTTGACTGGTAAAAAAATTAATGGTCATGAAAAAAGTGAAAAAAATTGGCCCAGAAAAAAGACAAATGGCCATCAAAAAAAAGTGACCGGTTAAAAAAGAGTGGCCATTAAAAAAACAGTGGTCTACCAAAAAATAATTGGCCCGTAAAAAAAGACCAGTCAAAAAAAATTGGCCAGTAAAAAAGATAAGTGACCATCAAAAAAAGTGACCGGTTAAAAAAATTGCCCATTAAAAAAAGTGACAACAAAAAATTGGCCCGTAAAAAAGGAAAGACCAGTCAAACAAAATTGGTCAGTACAAAAATGTATTGGCCATCACACAGTGAGGTGGAGGAGGCGGAGGAGGCGGAGGAGGAGGAGGAGGCGGAGGAGGAGGAGGCGGAGGAGGAGGCGGAGGAGGAGGAGGCGGAAGAGGTAGGTGGCCCGTAAAAAAAGAGACCAGTAAAAGAATTGGCCATTAAAAAAAGATGAGTGGCCATAAAAAAATTTGACAGGTAAAAAAATATATAATAGAAATATAAAACAATTAAATTCCCTTCTACGTGACTTTACCGAAAGAACCAAGAATATGAATCCCTGCAGTCATGAAAGCTTTAATTCAAAATGTTAAAAAAAGTCAAACTGAAAAAATTGGCCAGTAAAAAAGATAATTGGCCATCAAAAAAAGTGACTGATTAAAAAAGAGTGGCCATTAAAGAAAAAATTTGACTGGTAAAAAAATAAATGGTCATGAAAAAAGTGAAAAAAATTGGCCCGGAAAAAAGACAAATGGCCATCAAAAAAAAGTGACCGGTTAAAAAAGAGTGGCCATTAAAAAAACAGTGGCCTACCAAAAAATAATTGGCCCGTAAAAAAAGACCAGTCGAAAAAAATTGGCCAGTAAAAAAGATAAGTGACCATCAAAAAAAGTGACCGGTTAAAAAAATTGCCCATTAAAAAAAGTGACAACAAAAAATTGGCCCGTAAAAAAGGAAAGACCAGTCAAACAAAATTGGTCAGTAAAAAAATGTATTGGCCATCACACAGTGAGGTGGAGGAGGCGGAGGAGGCGGAGGAGGAGGCGGAGGAGGAGGCGGAGGAGGAGGAGGCGGAGGAGGAGGCGGAGGAGGAGGAGGCGGAAGAGGTAGGTGGCCCGTAAAAAAAGAGACCAGTAAAAGAATTGGCCATTAAAAAAAGATGAGTGGCCATAAAAAAATTTGACAGGTAAAAAAATATATAATAGAAATATAAAACAATTAAATTCCCTTCTACGTGACTTTACCGAAAGAACCAAGAATATGAATCCCTGCAGTCATGAAAGCTTTAATTCAAAATGTTAAAAAAAGTCAAACTGAAAAAATTGGCCAGTAAAAAAGATAATTGGCCATCAAAAAAAGTGACTGATTAAAAAAGAGTGGCCATTAAAGAAAAATTTGACTGGTAAAAAAATTAATGGTCATGAAAAAATGAAAAAAATTGGCCCAGAAAAAAGACAAATGGCCATCAAAAAAAAGTGACCGGTTAAAAAAGAGTGGCCATTAAAAAAACAGTGGTCTACCAAAAAATAATTGGCCCGTAAAAAAAGACCAGTCAAAAAAAATTGGCCAGTAAAAAAGATAAGTGACCATCAAAAAAAGTGACCGGTTAAAAAAATTGCCCATTAAAAAAAGTGACAACAAAAAATTGGCCCGTAAAAAAGGAAAGACCAGTCAAACAAAATTGGTCAGTACAAAAATGTATTGGCCATCACACAGTGAGGTGGAGGAGGCGGAGGAGGCGGAGGAGGCGGAGGAGGAGGCGGAGGAGGCGGAGGAGGAGGCGGAGGAGGAGGAGTAGGCGGAGGAGGAGGCGGAGGCGGAGGAGGAGGAGGCGGAAGAGGTAGGTGGCCCATAAAAAAAGAGACCAGTAAAAGAATTGGCCATTAAAAAAAGATGAGTGGCCATAAAAAAATTTGACAGGTAAAAAAAAATAATAGAAATATAAAACAATTAAATTCCCTTCTACGTGACTTTACCGAAAGAACCAAGAATATGAATCCCTGCAGTCATGAAAGCTTTAATTCAAAATGTTAAAAAAGTCAAACTGAAAAAATTGGCCAGTAAAAAAGATAATTGGCCATCAAAAAAAGTGACTGATTAAAAAAGAGTGGCCATTAAAGAAAAAATTTGACTGGTAAAAAAATTAATGGTCATGAAAAAAGTGAAAAAAATTGGCCCGTAAAAAAGACAAATGGCCATCAAAAAAAAGTGACCGGTTAAAAAAGAGTGGCCATTAAAAAAACAGTGGCATACCAAAAAATAATTGGCCCGTAAAAAAAGACGAGTCGAAAAAAATTGGCCAGTAAAAAAGATAAGTGACCATCAAAAAAAGTGACCGGTTAAAAAAATTGCCCATTAAAAAAAGTGACAACAAAAAATTGGCCCGTAAAAAAGGAAAGACCAGTCAAACAAAATTGGTCATTAAAAAAATGTATTGGCCATCACACCGTGAGGTGGAGGAGGTGGAGGAGGCGGAGGAGGCGGAGGAGGCGGAGCAGGAGGCGGAGGAGGAGGCGGAGGAGGAGGCGGAGGAGGAGGAGGCGGAAGAGGTAGGTGGCCCGTAAAAAAAGAGATCAGTAAAAGAATTGGCCATTAAAAAAAGATGAGTGGCCATAAAAAAATTTGACAGGTAAAAAAATATATAATAGAAATATAAAACAATTAAATTCCCTTCTACGTGACTTTACCGAAAGAACCAAGAATATGAATCCCTGCAGTCATGAAAGCTTTAATTCAAAATGTTAAAAAAGTCAAACTGAAAAAATTGGCCAGTAAAAAAGATAATTGGCCATCAAAAAAAGTGACTGATTAAAAAAGAGTGGCCATTAAAGAAAAAATTTGACTGGTAAAAAAATAAATGGTCATGAAAAAAGTGAAAAAAATTGGCCCGTAAAAAAGACAAATGGCCATCAAAAAAAAGTGACCGGTTAAAAAAGAGTGGCCATTAAAAAAACAGTGGCATACCAAAAAATAATTGGCCCGTAAAAAAAGACGAGTCGAAAAAAATTGGCCAGTAAAAAAGATAAGTGACCATCAAAAAAAGTGACCGGTTAAAAAAATTGCCCATTAAAAAAAGTGACAACAAAAAATTGGCCCGTAAAAAAGGAAAGATCAGTCAAACAAAATTGGTCAGTAAAAAAATGTATTGGCCATCACACAGTGAGGTGGAGGAGGCGGAGGAGGCGGAGGAGGAGGCGGAGGAGGAGGCGGAGGAGGAGGAGGCGGAGGAGGAGGCGGAGGAGGAGGAGGCGGAAGAGGTAGGTGGCCCGTAAAAAAAGAGACCAGTAAAAGAATTGGCCATTAAAAAAAGATGAGTGGCCATAAAAAAATTTGACAGGTAAAAAAATATATAATAGAAATATAAAACAATTAAATTCCCTTCTACGTGACTTTACCGAAAGAACCAAGAATATGAATCCCTGCAGTCATGAAAGCTTTAATTCAAAATGTTAAAAAAAGTCAAACTGAAAAAATTGGCCAGTAAAAAAGATAATTGGCCATCAAAAAAAGTTACTGATTAAAAAAGAGTGGCCATTAAAGAAAAAATTTGACTGGTAAAAAAATAAATGGTCATGAAAAAAGTGAAAAAAATTGGCCCGGAAAAAAGACAAATGGCCATCAAAAAAAAGTGACCGGTTAAAAAAGAGTGGCCATTAAAAAAACAGTGGCCTACCAAAAAATAATTGGCCCGTAAAAAAAGACCAGTCGAAAAAAATTGGCCAGTAAAAAAGATAAGTGACCATCAAAAAAAGTGACCGGTTAAAAAAATTGCCCATTAAAAAAAGTGACAACAAAAAATTGGCCCGTAAAAAAGGAAAGACCAGTCAAACAAAATTGGTCAGTAAAAAAATGTATTGGCCATCACACCGTGAGGTGGAGGAGGTGGAGGAGGAGGAGGAGGCGGAGGAGGAGGAGGCGGAAGAGGTAGGTGGCCCGTAAAAAAAGAGACCAGTAAAAGAATTGGCCATTAAAAAAAGATGAGTGGCCATAAAAAAATTTGACAGGTAAAAAAAAATAATACAAATATAAAACAATTAAATTCCCTTCTACGTGACTTTACCGAAAGAACCAAGAATATGAATCCCTGCAGTCACGAAAGCTTTAATTCAAAATGGTTAAAAAAAAGTCAAACTGAAAAAATTGGCCAGTAAAAAAGATAATTGGCCATCAAAAAAAGTGACTGATTAAAAAAGAGTGGCCATTAAAGAAAAAATTTGACTGGTAAAAAAATAAATGGTCATGAAAAAAGTGAAAAAAATTGGCCCGGAAAAAAGACAAATGGCCATCAAAAAAAAGTGACCGGTTAAAAAAGAGTGGCCATTAAAAAAACAGTGGCCTACCAAAAAATAATTGGCCTGTAAAAAAAGACCAGTCGAAAAAAATTGGCCAGTAAAAAAGATAAGTGACCATCAAAAAAAGTGACCGGTTAAAAAAATTGCCCATTAAAAAAAGTGACAACAAAAAATTGGCCCGTAAAAAAGGAAAGACCAGTCAAACAAAATTGGTCAGTAAAAAAATGTATTGGCCATCACACCGTGAGGTGGAGGAGGTGGAGGAGGCGGAGGAGGCGGAGGAGGCGGAGCAGGAGGCGGAGGAGGAGTCGGAGGAGGAGGAGGAGGCGGAGGAGGAGGAGGAGGAGGCGGAGGAGGAGGAGGAGGCGGAAGAGGTAGGTGGCCCGTAAAAAAAGAGACCAGTAAAAGAATTGGCCATTAAAAAAAGATGAGTGGCCATAAAAAAATTTGACAGGTAAAAAAAAATAATAGAAATATAAAACAATTAAATTCCCTTCTACGTGACTTTACCGAAAGAACCAAGAATATGAATCCCTGCAGTCATGAAAGCTTTAATTCAAAATGTTAAAAAAGTCAAACTGAAAAAATTGGCCAGTAAAAAAGATAATTGGCCATCAAAAAAAGTGACTGATTAAAAAAGAGTGGCCATTAAAGAAAAAATTTGACTGGTAAAAAAATTAATGGTCATGAAAAAAGTGAAAAAAATTGGCCCGGAAAAAAGACAAATGGCCATCAAAAAAAAGTGACCGGTTAAAAAAGAGTGGCCATTAAAAAAACAGTGGCATACCAAAAAATTATTGGCCCGTAAAAAAAGACGAGTCGAAAAAAGTTGGCCAGTAAAAAAGATAAGTGACCATCAAAAAAAGTGACCGGTTAAAAAAATTGCCCATTAAAAAAAGTGACAACAAAAAATTGGCCCGTAAAAAAGGAAAGACCAGTCAAACAAAATTGGTCATTAAAAAAATGTATTGGCCATCACACCGTGAGGTGGAGGAGGTGGAGGAGGCGGAGGAGGCGGAGGAGGCGGAGCAGGAGGCGGAGGAGGAGGCGGAGGAGGAGGCGGAGGAGGAGGAGGCGGAAGAGGTAGGTGGCCCGTAAAAAAAGAGACCAGTAAAAGAATTGGCCATTAAAAAAAGATGAGTGGCCATAAAAAAATTTGACAGGTAAAAAAAAATAATAGAAATATAAAACAATTAAATTCCCTTCTACGTGACTTTACCGAAAGAACCAAGAATATGAATCCCTGCAGTCATGAAAGCTTTAATTCAAAATGTTAAAAAAAGTCAAACTGAAAAAATTGGCCAGTAAAAAAGATAATTGGCCATCAAAAAAAGTGACTGATTAAAAAAGAGTGGCCATTAAAGAAAAATTTGACTGGTAAAAAAATTAATGGTCATGAAAAAAGTGAAAAAAATTGGCCCAGAAAAAAGACAAATGGCCATCAAAAAAAAGTGACCGGTTAAAAAAGAGTGGCCATTAAAAAAACAGTGGTCTACCAAAAAATAATTGGCCCGTAAAAAAAGACCAGTCAAAAAAAATTGGCCAGTAAAAAAGATAAGTGACCATCAAAAAAAGTGACCGGTTAAAAAAATTGCCCATTAAAAAAAGTGACAACAAAAAATTGGCCCGTAAAAAAGGAAAGACCAGTCAAACAAAATTGGTCAGTACAAAAATGTATTGGCCATCACACAGTGAGGTGGAGGAGGCGGAGGAGGCGGAGGAGGAGGCGGAGGAGGAGGCGGAGGAGGAGGAGGCGGAGGAGGAGGCGGAGGAGGCGGAAGAGGTAGGTGGCCCGTAAAAAAAGAGACCAGTAAAAGAATTGGCCATTAAAAAAAGATGAGTGGCCATAAAAAAATTTGACAGGTAAAAAAATATATAATAGAAATATAAAACAATTAAATTCCCTTCTACGTGACTTTACCGAAAGAACCAAGAATATGAATCCCTGCAGTCATGAAAGCTTTAATTCAAAATGTTAAAAAAAGTCAAACTGAAAAAATTGGCCAGTAAAAAAGATAATTGGCCATCAAAAAAAGTGACTGATTAAAAAAGAGTGGCCATTAAAGAAAAAATTTGACTGGTAAAAAAATAAATGGTCATGAAAAAAGTGAAAAAAATTGGCCCGGAAAAAAGACAAATGGCCATCAAAAAAAAGTGACCGGTTAAAAAAGAGTTGCCATTAAAAAAACAGTGGCCTACCAAAAAATAATTGGCCCGTAAAAAAAGACCAGTCGAAAAAAATTGGCCAGTAAAAAAGATAAGTGACCATCAAAAAAAGTGACCGGTTAAAAAAATTGCCCATTAAAAAAAGTGACAACAAAAAATTGGCCCGTAAAAAAGGAAAGACCAGTCAAACAAAATTGGTCAGTAAAAAAATGTATTGGCCATCACACCGTGAGGTGGAGGAGGTGGAGGAGGCGGAGGAGGCGGAGGAGGCGGAGCAGGAGGCGGAGGAGGAGTCGGAGGAGGAGGAGGAGGCGGAGGAGGAGGAGGCGGAAGAGGTAGGTGGCCCGTAAAAAAAGAGACCAGTAAAAGAATTGGCCATTAAAAAAAGATGAGTGGCCATAAAAAAATTTGACAGGTAAAAAAAAATAATAGAAATATAAAACAATTAAATTCCCTTCTACGTGACTTTACCGAAAGAACCAAGAATATGAATCCCTGCAGTCACGAAAGCTTTAATTCAAAATGGTTAAAAAAAAGTCAAACTGAAAAAATTGGCCAGTAAAAAAGATAATTGGCCATCAAAAAAAGTGACTGATTAAAAAAGAGTGGCCATTAAAGAAAAAATTTGACTGGTAAAAAAATAAATGGTCATGAAAAAAGTGAAAAAAATTGGCCCGGAAAAAAGACAAATGGCCATCAAAAAAAAGTGACCGGTTAAAAAAGAGTGGCCATTAAAAAAACAGTGGCCTACCAAAAAATAATTGGCCTGTATAAAAAGACCAGTCGAAAAAAATTGGCCAGTAAAAAAGATAAGTGACCATCAAAAAAAGTGACCGGTTAAAAAAATTGCCCATTAAAAAAAGTGACAACAAAAAATTGGCCCGTAAAAAAGGAAAGACCAGTCAAACAAAATTGGTCAGTAAAAAAATGTATTGGCCATCACACCGTGAGGTGGAGGAGGTGGAGGAGGCGGAGGAGGCGGAGGAGGCGGAGCAGGAGGCGGAGGAGGAGTCGGAGGAGGAGGAGGAGGCGGAGGAGGAGGAGGAGGAGGCGGAAGAGGTAGGTGGCCCGTAAAAAAAGAGACCAGTAAAAGAATTGGCCATTAAAAAAAGATGAGTGGCCATAAAAAAATTTGACAGGTAAAAAAAAATAATAGAAATATAAAACAATTAAATTCCCTTCTACGTGACTTTACCGAAAGAACCAAGAATATGAATCCCTGCAGTCATGAAAGCTTTAATTCAAAATGTTAAAAAAGTCAAACTGAAAAAATTGGCCAGTAAAAAAGATAATTGGCCATCAAAAAAAGTGACTGATTAAAAAAGAGTGGCCATTAAAGAAAAAATTTGACTGGTAAAAAAATTAATGGTCATGAAAAAAGTGAAAAAAATTGGCCCGGAAAAAAGACAAATGGCCATCAAAAAAAAGTGACCGGTTAAAAAAGAGTGGCCATTAAAAAAACAGTGGCATACCAAAAAATAATTGGCCCGTAAAAAAAGACGAGTCGAAAAAAATTGGCCAGTAAAAAAGATAAGTGACCATCAAAAAAAGTGACCGGTTAAAAAAATTGCCCATTAAAAAAAGTGACAACAAAAAATTGGCCCGTAAAAAAGGAAAGACCAGTCAAACAAAATTGGTCATTAAAAAAATGTATTGGCCAACACACCGTGAGGTGGAGGAGGTGGAGGAGGCGGAGGAGGCGGAGCAGGAGGCGGAGGAGGAGGCGGAGGAGGAGGCGGAGGAGGAGGAGGCGGAAGAGGTAGGTGGCCTGTAAAAAAAGAGACCAGTAAAAGAATTGGCCATTAAAAAAAGATGAGTGGCCATAAAAAAATTTGACAGGTAAAAAAAAATAATAGAAATATAAAACAATTAAATTCCCTTCTACGTGACTTTACCGAAAGAACCAAGAATATGAATCCCTGCAGTCATGAAAGCTTTAATTCAAAATGTTAAAAAAGTCAAACTGAAAAAATTGGCCAGTAAAAAAGATAATTGGCCATCAAAAAAAGTGACTGATTAAAAAAGAGTGGCCATTAAAGAAAAATTTGACTGGTAAAAAAATTAATGGTCATGAAAAAAGTGAAAAAAATTGGCCCAGAAAAAAGACAAATGGCCATCAAAAAAAAGTGACCGGTTAAAAAAGAGTGGCCATTAAAAAAACAGTGGTCTACCAAAAAATAATTGGCCCGTAAAAAAAGACCAATCAAAAAAAATTGGCCAGTAAAAAAGATAAGTGACCATCAAAAAAAGTGACCGGTTAAAAAAATTGCCCATTAAAAAAAGTGACAACAAAAAATTGGCCCGTAAAAAAGGAAAGACCAGTCAAACAAAATTGGTCAGTACAAAAATGTATTGGCCATCACACAGTGAGGTGGAGGAGGCGGAGGAGGCGGAGGAGGAGGCGGAGGAGGAGGCGGAGGAGGAGGAGGCGGAGGAGGAGGCGGAGGAGGAGGAGGCGGAAGAGGTAGGTGGCCCGTAAAAAAAGAGACCAGTAAAAGAATTGGCCATTAAAAAAAGATGAGTGGCCATAAAAAAATTTGACAGGTAAAAAAATATATAATAGAAATATAAAACAATTAAATTCCCTTCTATGTGACTTTACCGAAAGAACCAAGAATATGAATCCCTGCAGTCATGAAAGCTTTAATTCAAAATGTTAAAAAAAGTCAAACTGAAAAAATTGGCCAGTAAAAAAGATAATTGGCCATCAAAAAAAGTGACTGATTAAAAAAGAGTGGCCATTAAAGAAAAATTTGACTGGTAAAAAAATTAATGGTCATGAAAAAAGTGAAAAAAATTGGCCCAGAAAAAAGACAAATGGCCATCAAAAAAAAGTGACCGGTTAAAAAAGAGTGGCCATTAAAAAAACAGTGGTCTACCAAAAAATAATTGGCCCGTAAAAAAAGACCAGTCAAAAAAAATTGGCCAGTAAAAAAGATAAGTGACCATCAAAAAAAGTGACCGGTTAAAAAAATTGCCCATTAAAAAAAGTGACAACAAAAAATTGGCCCGTAAAAAAGGAAAGACCAGTCAAACAAAATTGGTCAGTACAAAAATGTATTGGCCATCACACAGTGAGGTGGAGGAGGCGGAGGAGGCGGAGGAGGAGGAGGAGGCGGAGGAGGAGGAGGCGGAGGAGGAGGCGGAGGAGGAGGAGGCGGAAGAGGTAGGTGGCCCGTAAAAAAAGAGACCAGTAAAAGAATTGGCCATTAAAAAAAGATGAGTGGCCATAAAAAAATTTGACAGGTAAAAAAATATATAATAGAAATATAAAACAATTAAATTCCCTTCTACGTGACTTTACCGAAAGAACCAAGAATATGAATCCCTGCAGTCATGAAAGCTTTAATTCAAAATGTTAAAAAAAGTCAAACTGAAAAAATTGGCCAGTAAAAAAGATAATTGGCCATCAAAAAAAGTGACTGATTAAAAAAGAGTGGCCATTAAAGAAAAAATTTGACTGGTAAAAAAATAAATGGTCATGAAAAAAGTGAAAAAAATTGGCCCGGAAAAAAGACAAATGGCCATCAAAAAAAAGTGACCGGTTAAAAAAGAGTGGCCATTAAAAAAACAGTGGCCTACCAAAAAATAATTGGCCCGTAAAAAAAGACCAGTCGAAAAAAATTGGCCAGTGAAAAAGATAAGTGACCATCAAAAAAAGTGACCGGTTAAAAAAATTGCCCATTAAAAAAAGTGACAACAAAAAATTGGCCCGTAAAAAAGGAAAGACCAGTCAAACAAAATTGGTCAGTAAAAAAATGTATTGGCCATCACACAGTGAGGTGGAGGAGGCGGAGGAGGCGGAGGAGGAGGCGGAGGAGGAGGCGGAGGAGGAGGAGGCGGAGGAGGAGGCGGAGGAGGAGGAGGCGGAAGAGGTAGGTGGCCCGTAAAAAAAGAGACCAGTAAAAGAATTGGCCATTAAAAAAAGATGAGTGGCCATAAAAAAATTTGACAGGTAAAAAAATATATAATAGAAATATAAAACAATTAAATTCCCTTCTACGTGACTTTACCGAAAGAACCAAGAATATGAATCCCTGCAGTCATGAAAGCTTTAATTCAAAATGTTAAAAAAGTCAAACTGAAAAAATTGGCCAGTAAAAAAGATAATTGGCCATCAAAAAAAGTGACTGATTAAAAAAGAGTGGCCATTAAAGAAAAAATTTGACTGGTAAAAAAATAAATGGTCATGAAAAAAGTGAAAAAAATTGGCCCGGAAAAAAGACAAATGGCCATCAAAAAAAAGTGACCGGTTAAAAAAGAGTGGCCATTAAAAAAACAGTGGCCTACCAAAAAATAATTGGCCCATAAAAAAAGACCAGTCGAAAAAAATTGGCCAGTAAAAAAGATAAGTGACCATCAAAAAAAGTGACCGGTTAAAAAAATTGCCCATTAAAAAAAGTGACAACAAAAAATTGGCCCGTAAAAAAGGAAAGACCAGTCAAACAAAATTGGTCAGTAAAAAAATGTATTGGCCATCACACCGTGAGGTGGAGGAGGTGGAGGAGGCGGAGGAGGCGGAGGAGGCGGAGCAGGAGGCGGAGGAGGAGTCGGAGGAGGAGGCGGAGGAGGAGGAGGCGGAAGAGGTAGGTGGCCCGTAAAAAAAGAGACCAGTAAAAGAATTGGCCATTAAAAAAAGATGAGTGGCCATAAAAAAATTTGACAGGTAAAAAAAAATAATAGAAATATAAAACAATTAAATTCCCTTCTACGTGACTTTACCGAAAGAACCAAGAATATGAATCCCTGCAGTCACGAAAGCTTTAATTCAAAATGGTTAAAAAAAAGTCAAACTGAAAAAATTGGCCAGTAAAAAAGATAATTGGCCATCAAAAAAAGTGACTGATTAAAAAAGAGTGGCCATTAAAGAAAAAATTTGACTGGTAAAAAAATAAATGGTCATGAAAAAAGTGAAAAAAATTGGCCCGGAAAAAAGATAAATGGCCATCAAAAAAAGTGACCGGTTAAAAAAGAGTGGCCATTAAAAAAATAGTGGGCGATCAAAAATGAATTGGCCCATAAAAAAAAGACCGGTCAAAAAAAAATTGGCCGGTAAAAAAGATGAATGGCCATCCAAAAAAGTGACCGGTTAAAAAAGAGTGGCCTTTAAAGAAGAAATTTGACTGGTAAAAAAAATGGTCATAAAAAAAGTGAAAAAAATTGGTCGATAAAAAGATAAATGGCCATCAAAAAAAGTGACCGGTTAAAAAAGAGTGGCCATTAAAAAAACATTGGTCTACCAAAAAATCATTGGCCTGTAAAAAAAGACCAGTCGAAAAAAATTGGCCAGTAAAAAAGATAAATGGCCATCAAAAAAAGTGACCGGTTAAAAAAATGCCCATTAAAAAAAGTGACTACAAAAAATTGGCCCATAAAAAAGGAAAGACCAGTCAAACAAAATTAGTCAGTAAAAAAATGTATTGGCCATCACACAGTGAGGTGGAGGAGGCGGAGGAGGCGGAGGAGGAGGCGGAGGAGGCGGAGGAGGAGGCGGAGGAGGCGGAGGAGGAGGCGGAGGAGGAGGCAGAGGAGGAGGCGGAGGAGGAGGCGGAGGAGGAGGAGGCGGAAGAGGTAGGTGGCCCGTAAAAAAAGAGACCAGTAAAAGAATTGGCCAGTAAAAAAAGATGAGTCGCCATAAAAAAATTTGACTGGTAAAAAAATAATAATAATACAAATATAAAACAATTAAATTTCCTTCTATGTGACTTTACCAAAAGAACCAGAATATGAATCCCTGCAGTCACGAAAGGTTTAGTTCAAAATGGTAAAAAGTCAAACTGAAAAAATTGGCCAGTAAAAAAGATAATTGGCCATCAAAAAAAGTGACTGGTTAAAAAGAGTGCCCATTAAAGAAAAAGTTTTACTAGTAAAAAAAAAATGGTCATGAAAAAAGTGAAAAAAATTGGCCAGTAAAAAAGATAAATGGCCATCAAAAAAAGTGACCAGTTGAAAAAGAGTGGCCATTAAAAAAAAAGTGGCCGATCAAAAATTAATTGGCCCATAAAAAAAGACCAGTCGAAAAAAATTGGCCGGTAAAAAAGATGAATGGCCATCCAAAAAAGTGACCGGTTAAAAAATAGTGGCCATTAAAAAAACAGTGGCCTACTAAAAAATAATTGGCCTGTAAAAAAAGACCAGTCGAAAAAAATTGGCCAGAAAAAAAGATAAGTGGCCATCAAAAAAAGTGACCGGTTAAAAAAATTGCCCATTAAAAAAAATGACTACAAAAAATTGGCCCATAAAAATAGGAAAGACCAGTCAACCAAAATTGGTCAGTAAAAAAATGTATTGGCCATCACACAGTGAGGTGGAGGAGGCGGAGGAGGCTGGAGGAGGAGGCGGAGGAGGCGGCGGAGGAGGCGGAGGAGGAGGCGGAGGAGGATGCGGAGGCGGAGGAGGAGGCGGAGGAGGAGGAGGCGGAAGAGGTAGGTGGCCTGTAAAAAAAGAGACCAGTAAAATAATTGGCCAGTAAAAAAAGATGAGTGGCCAATAAAAAATTTGACTGGTAAAAATGTATATATATATAAAACAATTAAATTCACTTCTACGTTACTTTACTGAAAGAACCAAGAATATGAATCCTTGCAGTCATGAAAGCTTTAATTCAAATGGTAAAGAAAGTCAAACTGAAAAAAATTGGCCAGTAAAAAAGATGAATGGCCATCAAAAAAAGTGACTGGCTAAAAAAGAGTGGCCATTAAAGAAAAAAATTTACTGGTAAAAAAAAATGGTCATGAAAAAAGTGAAAAAATTGGCCGGTAAAAAAGATAAATGGCCATCAAAAAAAGTGACCGGTTAAAAAAGAGTGGCCATTAAAAAAAAGTGGCCGATCAAAAAAGAATTGGCCCATAAAAAAAAGACCAGTTGAAAAAAATTGGCCGGTAAAAAAGTTGAATGGCCATCCAAAAAAGTGACTGGTTAAAAAAGAGTGGCCATTAAAAAATAGCGGCCTACCAAAAAATAATTGGCGCGTAAAAAAAACCAGTCGAAAAAAATTGGCCAGTAAAAAAGATAAGTGTCCATCAAAAAAAGTGACCTGTTAAAAAAATTGCCCATTAAAAAAAGTGACTACAATAAATTTTCCCGTAAAAAAGGAAAGACCAGTCAAACAAAATTGGTCAGTAAAAAAATGTATTGGCCATCACACAGGTGGAGGAGGCGGAGGAGGCGGAGGAGGCGGAGGAGGCGGAGGAGGTGGAGGAGACAGAGGAGGAGGCGGAGGAGGAGGCGGAGGAGGAGGCGGAGGAGGCGGAGAAGGCGGAGGAGGAGGCGGAGGAGGAGGCGGAGGAGGAGGCGGAGGAGGCGGAAGAGGTAGGTGGCCTGTAAAAAAAGAGACCAGTAAAAGAATTGGCCAGTAAAAAAAGATGAGTGGCCGTAAAAAAATTTGACTGGTAAAAAATAAAATAATAGAAATATAAAACAATTAAATTCCCTTCTACGGGACTTTACCGAAAGAACCAAGAATATGAATCCTTGCAGTCACGAAAGTTTTAATTCAAAATGGTAAAAAAGTCAAACTGAAAAAATTGGCCAGTAAAAAAGATAATTGGCCATCAAAAAAAGTGACTGGTTAAAAAAGAGTGGCCATTAAAGAAAAAATTTGACTGTTAAAAAAAAAATGGTCATGATAAAAGTGAAAAAAATTCGCCGGTAAAAAAGATAAATGGCCATCAAAAAAAGTAACCGGTTAAAAAAGAGTGGCCATTAAAGAAAAAATTTGACTGGTAAAAAAAAAATGGTCATGAAAAAAGTGAAAAAAATTGGCCGGTAAAAAGATGAATGGCCATCCAAAAAAGTGACCGATTAATGAATCCTGCAGTGACCGGTTAATGAATCCCTGCAGTCACGAAAGCTTTAATTCAAAATGGTAAAAAAGTCAAACTGAAAAAATTGGCCAGTAAAAAAGATAATTGGCCATCAAGAAAAGTGACTGATTAAAAAAGAGTGGCCATTAAAGAAAAAATTTAACTGGTAAAAAAAATGGTCGTGAAAAAAGTGAAAAAATTGGCCGGAAAAAAAGATAAATGGCCATCAAAAAAAGTGACCGGTTAAAAAAGAGTGGCCGATCAAAAATAAATTGGCCCATAAAAAAAAGACCGGTCGAAAAAAATTGGCCGGTAAAAAATATGAATGGCCATGCAAAAAGTGACCGGTTAAAAAAGAGTGGCCATTAAAAAAAAAATTGACTGGTAAAAAAAATGGTCATATAAAAGTGAAAAAAATTGGCCGATAAAAAAGATATATGGCCATCAAAAAAAGTGACCGGTTAAAAAAGAGTGGCCATTAAAAAAAATTGGTCTACCAAAAAATAATTGGCCCGTAAAAAAAGACCAGTCGAAAAAAATTGGCCAGTAAAAAAGATAAATGGCCATCAAAAAAAGTGACCGGTTAAAAAAATTGCCCATTAAAAAAGTGACTACAAAAAATTGGCCCGTAAAAAAGGAAGGACCAGTCAAACAAAATTGGTCAGTAAAAAAATGTATTGGCCATCACACAGTGAGGTGGAGGAGGCGGAGGAGGAGGCAGAGGAGGCGGAGGAGGAGGCAGAGGAGGCGGAGGAGGAGGCGGAGGAGGAGGCGGAGGAGGAGGCGGAGGAGGAGGCGGAGGAGGAGGCGGAGGAGGCGGAAGAGGTAGGTGGCCCGTAAAAAAAGAGACCAGTAAAAGAATTGGCCAGTAAAAAAAGATGAGTCACCATTAAAAAATTTGACTGGTAAAAAAAAATTATACAAATATAAAACAATTAAATTCCCTTCTACGTGACTTTACCGAAAGAACCAGAATATGAATCCCTGCAGTCACGAAAGCTTTAATTAAAATTGGTAAAAAAAGTCAAACTGAAAAAATTGGCCAGTAAAAAAGATAATTGGCCATCAAAAAAAGTGACTGATTAAAAAAGAGTGGCCATTAAAGAAAAATTTGACTGGTAAAAAAATTAATGGTCATGAAAAAAGTGAAAAAAATTGCCCGGAAAAAAGACAAATGGCCATCAAAAAAAAGTGACCGGTTAAAAAAGAGTGGCCATTAAAAAAACAGTGGCCTACCAAAAAATAATTGGCGCGTAAAAAAAGACCAGTCGAAAAAAATTGGCCGGTAAAAAAGATGAATGGCCATCCAAAAAAGTGACCGGTTAAAAAAATTGCCCATTAAAAAAAGTGACAACAAAAAATTGGCCCGTAAAAAAGGAAAGACCAGTCAAACAAAATTGGTCAGTAAAAAAATGTATTGGCCATCACACCGTGAGGTGGAGGAGGTGGAGGAGGCGGAGGAGGCGGAGGAGGCGGAGCAGGAGGCGGAGGAGGAGTCGGAGGAGGAGGAGGCGGAGGAGGAGGAGGCGGAAGAGGTAGGTGGCCCGTAAAAAAAGAGACCAGTAAAAGAATTGGCCATTAAAAAAAGATGAGTGGCCATAAAAAAATTTGACAGGTAAAAAAAAATAATAGAAATATAAAACAATTAAATTCCCTTCTACGTGACTTTACCGAAAGAACCAAGAATATGAATCCCTGCAGTCACGAAAGCTTTAATTCAAAATGGTTAAAAAAAAGTCAAACTGAAAAAATTGGCCAGTAAAAAAGATAATTGGCCATCAAAAAAAGTGACTGATTAAAAAAGAGTGGCCATTAAAGAAAAAATTTGACTGGTAAAAAAATAAATGGTCATGAAAAAAGTGAAAAAAATTGGCCCGGAAAAAAGATAAATGGCCATCAAAAAAAGTGACCGGTTAAAAAATAGTGGCCATTAAAAAAATAGTGGGCGATCAAAAATGAATTGGCCCATAAAAAAAAGGCCGGTCAAAAAAAAATTGGCCGGTAAAAAAGATGAATGGCCATCCAAAAAAGTGACCGGTTAAAAAAGAGTGGCCTTTAAAGAAGAAATTTGACTGGTAAAAAAAATGATCATAAAAAAAGTGAAAAAAATTGGTCGATAAAAAGATAAATGGCCATCAAAAAAAGTGACCGGTTAAAAAAGAGTGGCCATTAAAAAAACATTGGTCTACCAAAAAATCATTGGCCTGTAAAAAAAGACCAGTCGAAAAAAATTGGCCAGTAAAAAAGATAAATGGCCATCAAAAAAAGTGACCGGTTAAAAAAATGCCCATTAAAAAAAGTGACTACAAAAAATTGGCCCATAAAAAAGGAAAGACCAGTCAAACAAAATTAGTCAGTAAAAAAATGTATTGGCCATCACACAGTGAGGTGGAGGAGGCGGAGGAGGCGGAGGAGGAGGCGGAGGAGGCGGAGGAGGAGGCGGAGGAGGCGGAGGAGGAGGCGGAGGAGGAGGCAGAGGAGGAGGCGGAGGAGGAGGCGGAGGAGGAGGAGGCGGAAGAGGTAGGTGGCCCGTAAAAAAAGAGACCAGTAAAAGAATTGGCCAGTAAAAAAAGATGAGTCGCCATAAAAAAATTTGACTGGTAAAAAAATAATAATAATACAAATATAAAACAATTAAATTTCCTTCTATGTGACTTTACCGAAAGAACCAGAATATGAATCCCTGCAGTCACGAAAGGTTTAGTTCAAAATGGTAAAAAGTCAAACTGAAAAAATTGGCCAGTAAAAAAGGAAAAACCAGTCAAGCAAAATTGGTCAGTAGAAAAATTGTATTGGCCATCACACAGTGAGGTGGAGGAGGCGGAGGAGGCTGGAGGAGGAGGCGGAGGAGGCGGAGGAGGAGGCGGAGGAGGAGGAGGAGGAGGAGGAGGAGGAGGAGGAGGCGGAGGTGGAGGAGGAGGAGGCGGAGGAGGAGGCGGAGGAGGAGGCGGAGGAGGAGGCGGAGGCGGAGGAGGAGGCGGAGGAGGAGGAGGCGGAAGAGGTAGGTGGCCTTTAAAAAAAGAGACCAGTAAAAGAATTGGCCAGTAAAAAAAGATGAGTGGCCATAAAAAAAGTTTGACTGGTAAAAAATATAATAATAAAAATATAAAACAATTAAATTCCTTTCTACGGGACTTTACCGAAAGAACCAAGAATATGAATCCTTGCAGTCACGAAAGCTTTAATTCAAAATGGTAAAAAAGTTCAAACTGAAAAAATTGGTCGGTAAAAAGATGAATGGCCATCCAAAAACGTGACCAGTTAAAAAAGAGTGGCCATTAAAAAAACAGTGGCCTACCAAAAAATAATTGGCCCATAAAAAAAGACCAGTCGAAAAAAATTGGCTAGTAAAAAAGATAAGTGGCCATCAAAAAAAGTGACCGGTTAAAAAAATTGCCCATTAAAAAAAGTGACTACAAAAAATTTGCACATAAAAAAGGAAAGACCAGTCAAACAAAATTGGTCAGTAAAAAAATGTTTGGCCATCACACAGGTGGAGGAGGCAGTGGAGGCAGAGGAGGAGGTGGAGGAGGCGGAGGAGGAGGCGGCGGAGGAGGCGGAGGAGGAGGCGGAGGAGGCGGAGGAGGAGGGGAAGACGGAGGAGGAGGCTGAGGACGAGGCGGAAGAGGTAGGTGGCCTGTAAAAAAAGAGACCAGTTAAAGAATTGCCCAGTAAAAAAAGATGAGTGGCCATGAAAAAATTTGTCTGGTAAAAAAAAAAGATTAAATTCCCTTCTACGGCACTTTACCGAAAGAACCAAGAATATGAATCCTTGGAGTCATGAAAGCTTTAATTCAAAATGGTAAAAAAAGGTCAAACTGAAAAAAATGGCCAGTATAAAAGATAATTGGCCATCAAATAAAGTGACTGGTTAAAAAAGAGTGGCCATTAAAGAAGAAATTTGACTGGTAAAAAAAATGGTCATAAAAAAGTGAAAAAAATTGGCCGATAAAAAAGATAAATGGCCATCAAAAAAGTGACCGGTTAAAAAAGAGTGACCATTAAAAAAACAGTGGTCTACAAAAAAATAATTGGCCCGTAAAAAAAGACCAGGCGAAAAAAATTGGCCAGTAAAAAAGATAAGTGGCCATCAAAAAAAGTGACCGGTTAAAAAAAATTGCCCATTAAAAAAAATGACTACAAAAAATTGGCCCGTAAAAAAGGAAAGACCAGTCAAACAAAATTGGTCAGTAAAAAAATGTATTGGCCATCACATAGTGAGGTGGAGGAGGCGGAGGAGGAGGCAGAGGAGGCGGAGGAGGAGGAGGCAGAGGAGGCGGAGGAGGAGGCGGAGGAGGCGGAGGAGGAGGCGGAGGCGTAGGAGGAGGCGGAGGAGGAGGCGGAGGAGGCGGAAGAGGTAGGTGGCCCGTAAAAAAAGAGACCAGTAAAAGAATTGGCCAGTAAAAAAAGATGAGTCACCATTAAAAAATTTGACTGGTAAAAAAAAAAATAATACAAATATAAAACAATTAAATTCCCTTCTACGTGACTTTACCGAAAGAACCAGAATATGAATCCCTGCAGTCACGAAAGCTTTAATTAAAATTGGTAAAAAAGTCAAACTGAAAAAATTGGCCAGTAAAAAAGATAATTGGCCATCAAAAAAAGTGACTGGTTAAAAAGAGTGGCCATTAAAGAAAAAGTTTTACTAGTAAAAAAAAAATGGTCATGAAAAAAGTGAAAAAAATTGGCCAGTAAAAAAGATAAATGGCCATCAAAAAAAGTGACCAGTTGAAAAAGAGTGGCCATTAAAAAAAAAGTGGCCGATCAAAAATTAATTGGCCCATAAAAAAAGACCAGTCGAAAAAAATTGGCCGGTAAAAAAGATGAATGGCCATCCAAAAAAGTGACCGGTTAAAAAATAGTGGCCATTAAAAAAACAGTGGCCTACTAAAAAATAATTGGCCTGTAAAAAAAGACCAGTCGAAAAAAATTGGCCAGAAAAAAAGATAAGTGGCCATCAAAAAAAGTGACCGGTTAAAAAAATTGCCCATTAAAAAAAATGACTACAAAAAATTGGCCCATAAAAATAGGAAAGACCAGTCAACCAAAATTGGTCAGTAAAAAAATGTATTGGCCATCACACAGTGAGGTGGAGGAGGCGGAGGAGGCTGGAGGAGGAGGCGGAGGAGGCGGCGGAGGAGGCGGAGGAGGAGGCGGAGGAGGATGCGGAGGCGGAGGAGGAGGCGGAGGAGGAGGAGGCGGAAGAGGTAGGTGGCCTGTAAAAAAAGAGACCAGTAAAATAATTGGCCAGTAAAAAAAGATGAGTGGCCAATAAAAAATTTGACTGGTAAAAATGTATATATATATAAAACAATTAAATTCACTTCTACGTTACTTTACTGAAAGAACCAAGAATATGAATCCTTGCAGTCATGAAAGCTTTAATTCAAATGGTAAAGAAAGTCAAACTGAAAAAAATTGGCCAGTAAAAAAGATGAATGGCCATCAAAAAAAGTGACTGGCTAAAAAAGAGTGGCCATTAAAGAAAAAAATTTACTGGTAAAAAAAAATGGTCATGAAAAAAGTGAAAAAATTGGCCGGTAAAAAAGATAAATGGCCATCAAAAAAAGTGACCGGTTAAAAAAGAGTGGCCATTAAAAAAAAGTGGCCGATCAAAAAAGAATTGGCCCATAAAAAAAAGACCAGTTGAAAAAAATTGGCCGGTAAAAAAGTTGAATGGCCATCCAAAAAAGTGACTGGTTAAAAAAGAGTGGCCATTAAAAAATAGCGGCCTACCAAAAAATAATTGGCGCGTAAAAAAAACCAGTCGAAAAAAATTGGCCAGTAAAAAAGATAAGTGTCCATCAAAAAAAGTGACCTGTTAAAAAAATTGCCCATTAAAAAAAGTGACTACAATAAATTTTCCCGTAAAAAAGGAAAGACCAGTCAAACAAAATTGGTCAGTAAAAAAATGTATTGGCCATCACACAGGTGGAGGAGGCGGAGGAGGCGGAGGAGGCGGAGGAGGCGGAGGAGGTGGAGGAGACAGAGGAGGAGGCGGAGGAGGAGGCGGAGGAGGAGGCGGAGGAGGCGGAGAAGGCGGAGGAGGAGGCGGAGGAGGAGGCGGAGGAGGAGGCGGAGGAGGCGGAAGAGGTAGGTGGCCTGTAAAAAAAGAGACCAGTAAAAGAATTGGCCAGTAAAAAAAGATGAGTGGCCGTAAAAAAATTTGACTGGTAAAAAATAAAATAATAGAAATATAAAACAATTAAATTCCCTTCTACGGGACTTTACCGAAAGAACCAAGAATATGAATCCTTGCAGTCACGAAAGTTTTAATTCAAAATGGTAAAAAAGTCAAACTGAAAAAATTGGCCAGTAAAAAAGATAATTGGCCATCAAAAAAAGTGACTGGTTAAAAAAGAGTGGCCATTAAAGAAAAAATTTGACTGTTAAAAAAAAAATGGTCATGATAAAAGTGAAAAAAATTCGCCGGTAAAAAAGATAAATGGCCATCAAAAAAAGTAACCGGTTAAAAAAGAGTGGCCATTAAAGAAAAAATTTGACTGGTAAAAAAAAAATGGTCATGAAAAAAGTGAAAAAAATTGGCCGGTAAAAAGATGAATGGCCATCCACAAAAGTGACCGATTAATGAATCCTGCAGTGACCGGTTAATGAATCCCTGCAGTCACGAAAGCTTTAATTCAAAATGGTAAAAAAGTCAAACTGAAAAAATTGGCCAGTAAAAAAGATAATTGGCCATCAAGAAAAGTGACTGATTAAAAAAGAGTGGCCATTAAAGAAAAAATTTAACTGGTAAAAAAAATGGTCGTGAAAAAAGTGAAAAAATTGGCCGGAAAAAAAGATAAATGGCCATCAAAAAAAGTGACCGGTTAAAAAAGAGTGGCCGATCAAAAATGAATTGGCCCATAAAAAAAAGACCGGTCGAAAAAAATTGGCCGGTAAAAAATATGAATGGCCATGCAAAAAGTGACCGGTTAAAAAAGAGTGGCCATTAAAAAAAAAATTGACTGGTAAAAAAAATGGTCATATAAAAGTGAAAAAAATTGGCCGATAAAAAAGATATATGGCCATCAAAAAAAGTGACCGGTTAAAAAAGAGTGGCCATTAAAAAAAATTGGTCTACCAAAAAATAATTGGCCCGTAAAAAAAGACCAGTCGAAAAAAATTGGCCAGTAAAAAAGATAAATGGCCATCAAAAAAAGTGACCGGTTAAAAAAATTGCCCATTAAAAAAGTGACTACAAAAAATTGGCCCGTAAAAAAGGAAGGACCAGTCAAACAAAATTGGTCAGTAAAAAAATGTATTGGCCATCACACAGTGAGGTGGAGGAGGCGGAGGAGGAGGCAGAGGAGGCGGAGGAGGAGGCAGAGGAGGCGGAGGAGGAGGCGGAGGAGGAGGCGGAGGAGGAGGCGGAGGAGGAGGCGGAGGAGAAGGCGGAGGAGGCGGAAGAGGTAGGTGGCCCGTAAAAAAAGAGACCAGTAAAAGAATTGGCCAGTAAAAAAAGATGAGTCACCATTAAAAAATTTGACTGGTAAAAAAAAATTATACAAATATAAAACAATTAAATTCCCTTCTACGTGACTTTACCGAAAGAACCAGAATATGAATCCCTGCAGTCACGAAAGCTTTAATTAAAATTGGTAAAAAAAGTCAAACTGAAAAAATTGGCCAGTAAAAAAGATAATTGGCCATCAAAAAAAGTGACTGATTAAAAAAGAGTGGCCATTAAAGAAAAATTTGACTGGTAAAAAAATTAATGGTCATGAAAAAAGTGAAAAAAATTGCCCGGAAAAAAGACAAATGGCCATCAAAAAAAAGTTACCGGTTAAAAAAGAGTGGCCATTAAAAAAACAGTGGCCTACCAAAAAATAATTGGCGCGTAAAAAAAGACCAGTCGAAAAAAATTGGCCGGTAAAAAAGATGAATGGCCATCCAAAAAAGTGACCGGTTAAAAAATAGTGGCCATTAAAAAAACAGTGGCCTACTAAAAAATAATTGGCCCGTAAAAAAAGACCAGTCAAAAAAAATTGGCCAGAAAAAAAGATAAGTGGCCATCAAAAAAAGTGACCGGTTAAAAAAATTGCCCATTAAAAAAAATGACTACAAAAAATTGGCCCATAAAAATAGGAAAGACCAGTCAAGCAAAATTGGTCAGTAAAAAAATGTATTGGCCATCACACAGTGAGGTGGAGGAGGCGGAGGAGGCTGGAGGAGGAGGCGGAGGAGGCGGCGGAGGAGGCGGAGGAGGAGGCGGAGGAGGATGCGGAGGCGGAGGAGGAGGCGGAGGAGGAGGAGGAGGCGGAAGAGGTAGGTGGCCTGTAAAGAAAGAGACCAGTAAAATAATTGGCCAGTAAAAAAAGATGAGTGGCCAATAAAAAATTTGACTGGTAAAAATGTATATATATAAAACAATTAAATTCACTTCTACGTTACTTTACCGAAAGAACCAAGAATATGAATCCTTGCAGTCATGAAAGCTTTAATTCAAATGGTAAAGAAAGTCAAACTGAAAAAAATTGGCCAGTAAAAAAGATAATTGTCCATCAAAAAAAGTGACTGGCTAAAAAAGAGTGGCCATTAAAGAAAAAAAATTACTGGTAAAAAAAAATGGTCATGAAAAAAGTGAAAAAATTGGCCGGTAAAAAAGATAAATGGCCATCAAAAAAAGTGACCGGTTAAAAAAGAGTGGGCATTAAAAAAACAGTGGCCTACCAAAAAATAATTGGCCCGTAAAAAAAGACCAGTCAAAAAAAATTGGCCAGTAAAAAAGATAAGTGGCCATCAAAAAAAGTGACTGGTTAAAAAAATTGCCCATTAAAAAAAGTGACTACAAAAAATTGGCCCGTAAAAAAGGAAAGACCAGTCAAACACAATTGGTCCGTAAAAAAATGTACTGGCCATCACACAGTGAGGTGGAGGAGGCGGAGAAGGTGGAGGAGGAGGTGGAGGAGGCGGTGGAGGAGGCGGTGGAGGAGGAGGCGGAGGAGGAGGCGGAGGAGGAGGCGGAGGAGGAGGCGGAGGAGGAGGCGGAGGAGGAGGAGGCGGAGGAGGAGGAGGCGGAGGAGGAGGAGGCGGAGGAGGAGGAGGCGGAGGAGGAGGAGGCGGAGGAGGAGGCGGAGGAGGAGGCGTAGGAGGAGGAGGAGGCGGAAGAGGTAGGTGGCCCGTAAAAAAAGAGACCAGTAAAAGAATTGGCCAGTAAAAAAAGATGAATGGCCATCAAAAAAAGTGACCGGATAAAAAAGAGTGGCCATTAAAGAAAAAATTTGACTGGTAAAAAAAAAATGGTCATGAAAAAAGTGAAAAAAATTGGCCGGTAAAAAGATGAATGGCCATCCAAAAAAGTGACCGGTTAATGAATCCTGCAGTGACCAGTTAATGAATCCCTGCAGTCACGAAAGCTTTAATTCAAAATGGTAAAAAAGTCAAACTGAAAAAATTGGCCAGTAAAAAAGATAATTGACCATCAAAAAAAGTGACTGATTAAAAAAGAGTGGCTATTAAAGAAAAAAATTGACTGGTAAAAAAAATGGTCATGAAAAAGTGAAAAAAATGGGCCGATAAAAAAGATAAATGGCCATCAAAAACAGTGACCGGTTAAAAAAGAATGGGCATTAAAAAAACAGTGGCCTACCAAAAAATAATTGGCCCGTAAAAAAAGACCAGTCAAAAAAAATTGGCCAGTAAAAAAGATAAGTGGCCGTCAAAAAAAGTGACTGGTTAAAAAAGAGGGGCCATTAAAGAAAAAATTTGACTGGTAAAAAAAAATGGTCATTAAAAAAGTGAAAAAAATTGGCCGGTAAAAAAGATAAATGGCCATCAAAAAAAGTGACCGGTTAAAAAAGAGTGGCCATTAAAAAATAGCGGCCTACCAAAAAATAATTGGCGCGTAAAAAAAAACAGTCGAAAAAAATTGGCCAGTAAAAAAGATAAGTGGCCATCAAAAAAGTGACTGGTTAAAAAAATTGCCCATTAAAAAAAGTGACTACAAAAAATTGGCCCGTAAAAAAGGAAGGACCAGTCAAACAAAATTCGTCAGTAAAAAAATGTATTGGCCATCACACAGTGAGGTGGAGTAGGCGGAGGAGGTGGAGGAGGAGGCGGAGGAGGCGGAGGAGGAGGCAGAGGCGGAGGAGGAGGCGGTAGAGGTAGGTGGCCCGTAAAAAAAGAGACCAGTAAAAGAATTGGCCAGTAAAAAAAGATGAGTGGCCATAAAAAAAATTGACTGGTAAAAAAAATAAAAGAATAGAAATATAAAACAATTAAATTCCCTTTTACGTGACTTTACCGAAAGAACCAAGAATATGAAACCCTGCAGTCACGAAAGCTTTAATTCAAAATGGTAAAAAAGTCAAACTGAAAAAATTGGCCAGTAAAAAAGATAATTGGCCATCAAAAAAAGTGACTGATTAAAAAAGAGTGGCCATTAAAGAAAAAATTTGACTGGTAAAAAAAAAATGGTCATGAAAAAAGTGAAAAAAATTGGCCGGGAAAAAAGATAAATGGCCATCAAAAAAAGTGACCAGTTAAAAAAGAGTGGCCATTAAAAAAATAGTGGCCGATCAAAAATGAATTGGCCCATAAAAAAAAGACCGGTCGAAAAAAATTGGCCGGTAAAAAAGATGAATGGCCATCCAAAAAAGTGACCAGTTAAAAAAGAGTGGTTATTATAGAAAAAATTTGACTGGTAAAAAAAATGGTCATAAAAAAGTGAAAAAAATGGGCCGATAAAAAAGATAAATGGCCATCAAAAAAAGTGACCGGTTAAAAAAGAATGGGCATTAAAAAAACAGTGGCCTACCAAAAAATAATTGGCCCGTAAAAAAAGACCAGTCAAAAAAAATTGGCCAGTAAAAAAGATAAGTGGCCATCAAAAAAAGTGACTGGTTAAAAAAGAGGGGCCATTAAAGAAAAAAATTTGACTGGTAAAAAAAAATGGTCATGAAAAAAGTGAAAAAAATTGGCCGGTAAAAAAGATAAATGGCCATCAAAAAAAGTGACCGGTTAAAAAAGAGTGGCCATTAAAAAATAGCGGCCTACCAAAAAATAATTGGCGCGTAAAAAAAAACAGTAAAAAAAAATTGGCCAGTAAAAAAGATAAGTGGCCATCAAAAAATTGACCGGTTAAAAAAATTGCCCATTAAAAAAAGTGACTACAAAAAATTGGCCCGTAAAAAAGGAAGGACCAGTCAAACAAAATTGGTCAGTAAAAAAATGTATTGGCCATCACACAGTGAGGTGGAGTAGGCGGAGGAGGTGGAGGAGGAGGCGGAGGAGGCGGAGGAGGCGGAGGAGGAGGCAGAGGCGGAGGAGGAGGCGGTAGAGGTAGGTGGCCCGTAAAAAAAGAGACCAGTAAAAGAATTGGCCAGTAAAAAAAGATGAGTGGCCATAAAAAAAATTGACTGGTAAAAAAAATAAAAGAATAGAAATATAAAACAATTAAATTCCCTTCTACGTGACTTTACCGAAAGAACCAAGAATATGAAACCCTGCAGTCACGAAAGCTTTAATTCAAAATGGTAAAAAAGTCAAACTGAAAAAATTGGCCAATAAAAAAGATAATTGGCCATCAAAAAAAGTGACTGATTAAAAAAGAGTGGCCATTAAAGAAAAAATTTGACTGGTAAAAAAAAAATGGTCATGAAAAAAGTGAAAAAATTGGCCGGTAAAAAAGATAAATGGCCATCCAAAAAAGTGACCGGTTAAAAAAGAGTGGCCATTAAAGAAAAAATTTGACTGGTAAAAAAAATAGTCATAAAAAAGTGAAAAAAATGGGCCGATAAAAAAGATAAATGGCCATCAAAAAAAGTGACCGGTTAAAAAAGAGTGGCCATTAAAAAAACAGTGGCCTACCAAAAAATAATTGGCCCGTGAAAAAAGACCAGTCAAAAAAAATTGGCCAGTAAAAAAGATAAGTGGCCATCAAAAAAAGTGACTGGTTAAAAAAATTGCCCATTAAAAAAAGTGACTACAAAAAATTGGCCCGTAAAAAAGGAAAGACCAGTCAAACACAATTGGTCCGTAAAAAAATGTACTGGCCATCACACAGTGAGGTGGAGGAGGCGGAGAAGGTGGAGGAGGAGGTGGAGGAGGCGGTGGAGGAGGCGGAGGAGGAGGCGGAGGAGGAGGCGGAGGAGGAGGCGGAGGAGGAGGCGGAGGAGGAGGAGGCGGAGGAGGAGGAGGCGGAGGAGGAGGCGGAGGAGGAGGCGGAGGAGGAGGCGTAGGAGGAGGAGGAGGCGGAAGAGGTAGGTGGCCCGTAAAAAAAGAGACCAGTAAAAGAATTGGCCAGTAAAAAAAGATGAATGGCCATCAAAAAAAGTGACCGGTTAAAAAAGAGTGGCCATTAAAGAAAAAATTTGACTGGTAAAAAAAAAATGGTCATGAAAAAAGTGAAAAAAATTGGCCGGTAAAAAGATGAATGGCCATCCAAAAAAGTGACCGGTTAATGAATCCTGCAGTGACCGGTTAATGAATCCCTGCAGTCACGAAAGCTTTAATTCAAAATGGTAAAAAAGTCAAACTGAAAAAATTGGCCAGTAAAAAAGATAATTGACCATCAAAAAAAGTGACTGATTAAAAAAGAGTGGCTATTAAAGAAAAAAATTGACTGGTAAAAAAAATGGTCATGAAAAAGTGAAAAAAATGGGCCGATAAAAAAGATAAATGGCCATCAAAAAAAGTGACCGGTTAAAAAATAATGGGCATTAAAAAAACAGTGGCCTACCAAAAAATAATTGGCCCGTAAAAAAGATAAGTGGCCGTCAAAAAAAGTGACTGGTTAAAAAAGAGGGGCCATTAAAGAAAAAATTTGACTGGTAAAAAAAAATGGTCATGAAAAAAATTGGCCGGTAAAAAAGATAAATGGCCATCAAAAAAAGTGACCGGTTAAAAAAGAGTGGCCATTAAAAAATAGCGGCCTACCAAAAAATAATTGGCGCGTAAAAAAAAACAGTCGAAAAAAATTGGCCAGTAAAAAAGATAAGTGGCCATCAAAAAAGTGACCGGTTAAAAAAATTGCCCATTAAAAAAAGTGACTACAAAAAATTGGCCCGTAAAAAAGGAAGGACCAGTCAAACAAAATTGGTCAGTAAAAAAATGTATTGGCCATCACACAGTGAGGTGGAGTAGGCGGAGGAGGTGGAGGAGGAGGCGGAGGAGGCGGAGGAGGCGGAGGAGGAGGCAGAGGCGGAGGAGGAGGCGGTAGAGGTAGGTGGCCCATAAAAAAAGAGACCAGTAAAAGAATTGGCCAGTAAAAAAAGATGAGTGGCCATAAAAAAAATTGACTGGTAAAAAAAATAAAAGAATAGAAATATAAAACAATTAAATTCCCTTCTACGTGACTTTACCGAAAGAACCAAGAATATGAAACCCTGCAGTCACGAAAGCTTTAATTCAAAATGGTAAAAAAGTCAAACTGAAAAAATTGGCCAGTAAAAAAGATAATTGGCCATCAAAAAAAGTGACTGATTAAAAAAGAGTGGCCATTAAAGAAAAAATTTGACTGGTAAAAAAAAAATGGTCATGAAAAAAGTGAAAAAAATTGGCCGGGAAAAAAGATAAATGGCCATCAAAAAAAGTGACCGGTTAAAAAAGAGTGGCCATTAAAAAAATAGTGGCCGATCAAAAATGAATTGGCCCATAAAAAAAAGACCGGTCGAAAAAAATTGGCCGGTAAAAAAGATGAATGGCCATCCAAAAAAGTGACCGGTTAAAAAAGAGTGGTTATTATAGAAAAAATTTGACTGGTAAAAAAAATGGTAATAAAAAAGTGAAAAAAATGGGCCGATAAAAAAGATAAATGGCCATCAAAAAAAGTGACCGGTTAAAAAAGAATGGGCATTAAAAAAACAGTGGCCTACCAAAAAATAATTGGCCCGTAAAAAAAGACCAGTAAAAAAAAATTGGCCAGTAAAAAAGATAAGTGGCCATCAAAAAACTGACTGGTTAAAAAAGAGGGGCCATTAAAGAAAAACATTTGACTGGTAAAAAAAAATGGTCATGAAAAAAGTGAAAAAAATTGGCCGGTAAAAAAGATAAATGGCCATCAAAAAAAGTGACCGGTTAAAAAAGAGTGGCCATTAAAAAATAGCGGCCTACCAAAAAATAATTGGCGCGTAAAAAAAAACAGTCGAAAAAAATTGGCCAGTAAAAAAGATAAGTGGCCATCAAAAAAGTGACCGGTTAAAAAAATTGCCCATTAAAAAAAGTGACTACAAAAAATTGGCCCGTAAAAAAGGAAGGACCAGTCAAACAAAATTGGTCAGTAAAAAAATGTATTGGCCATCACACAGTGAGGTGGAGTAGGCGGAGGAGGTGGAGGAGGTGGAGGAGGAGGCGGAGGAGGCGGAGGAGGCGGAGGAGGAGGCGGTAGAGGTAGGTGGCCCGTAAAAAAAGAGACCAGTAAAAGAATTGGCCAGTAAAAAAAGATGAGTGGCCATAAAAAAAATTGACTGGTAAAAAAAATAAAAGAATAGAAATATAAAACAATTAAATTCCCTTCTACGTGACTTTACCGAAAGAACCAAGAATATGAAACCCTGCAGTCACGAAAGCTTTAATTCAAAATGGTAAAAAAGTCAAACTGAAAAAATTGGCCAGTAAAAAAGATAATTGGCCATCAAAAAAAGTGACTGATTAAAAAAGAGTGGCCATTAAAGAAAAAATTTGACTGGTAAAAAAAAAATGGTCATGAAAAAAGTGAAAAAAATTGGCCGGGAAAAAAGATAAATGGCCATCAAAAAAAGTGACCGGTTAAAAAAGAGTGGCCATTAAAAAAATAGTGGCCGATCAAAAATGAATTGGCCCATAAAAAAAAGACCGGTCGAAAAAAATTGGCCGGTAAAAAAGATGAATGGCCATCCAACAAAGTGACCGGTTAAAAAAGAGTGGTTATTATAGAAAAAATTTGACTGGTAAAAAAAATGGTCATAAAAAAGTGAAAAAAATGGGCCGATAAAAAAGATAAATGGCCATCAAAAAAAGTGACCGGTTAAAAAAGAATGGGCATTAAAAAAACAGTGGCCTACCAAAAAATAATTGGCCCGTAAAAAAAGACCAGTAAAAAAAAATTGGCCAGTAAAAAAGATAAGTGGCCATCAAAAAAAGTGACTGGTTAAAAAAGAGGGGCCATTAAAGAAAAACATTTGACTGGTAAAAAAAAATGGTCATGAAAAAAGTGAAAAAAATTGGCCGGTAAAAAAGATAAATGGCCATCAAAAAAGTGACCGGTTAAAAAAGAGTGGCCATTAAAAAATAGCGGCCTACCAAAAAATAATTGGCGCGTAAAAAAAAACAGTCGAAAAAAATTGGCCAGTAAAAAAGATAAGTGGCCATCAAAAAAGTGACCGGTTAAAAAAATTGCCCATTAAAAAAAGTGACTACAAAAAATTGGCCCGTAAAAAAGGAAGGACCAGTCAAACAAAATTGGTCAGTAAAAAAATGTATTGGCCATCACACAGTGAGGTGGAGTAGGCGGAGGAGGTGGAGGAGGTGGAGGAGGAGGCGGAGGAGGCGGAGGAGGCGGAGGAGGAGGCGGTAGAGGTAGGTGGCCTGTAAAAAAAGAGACCAGTAAAAGAATTGGCCAGTAAAAAAAGATGAGTGGCCATAAAAAAAATTGACTGGTAAAAAAAATAAAAGAATAGAAATATAAAACAATTAAATTCCCTTCTACGTGACTTTACCGAAAGAACCAAGAATATGAAACCCTGCAGTCACGAAAGCTTTAATTCAAAATGGTAAAAAAGTCAAACTGAAAAAATTGGCCAGTAAAAAAGATAATTGGCCATCAAAAAAAGTGACTGATTAAAAAAGAGTGGCCATTAAAGAAAAAATTTGACTGGTAAAAAAAAAATGGTCATGAAAAAAGTGAAAAAAATTGGCCGGGAAAAAAGATAAATGGCCATCAAAAAAAGTGACCGGTTAAAAAAGAGTGGCCATTAAAAAAATAGTGGCCGATCAAAAATGAATTGGCCCATAAAAAAAAGACCGGTCGAAAAAAATTGGCCGGTTAAAAAGATGAATGGCCATCCAAAAAAGTGACCGGTTAAAAAAGAGTGGTTATTATAGAAAAAATTTGACTGGTAAAAAAAATGGTCATAAAAAAGTGAAAAAAATGGGCCGATAAAAAAGATAAATGGCCATCAAAAAAAGTGACCGGTTAAAAAAGAATGGGCATTAAAAAAACAGTGGCCTACCAAAAAATAATTGGCCCGTAAAAAAAAGACCAGTCAAAAAAAATTGGCCAGTAAAAAAGATAAGTGGCCATCAAAAAAAGTGACTGGTTAAAAAAGAGGGGCCATTAAAGAAAAAATTTGACTGGTAAAAAAAAATGGTCATTAAAAAAGTGAAAAAAATTGGCCGGTAAAAAAGATAAATGGCCATCAAAAAAAGTGACCGGTTAAAAAAGAGTGGCCATTAAAAAATAGCGGCCTACCAAAAAATAATTGGCGCATAAAAAAAAACAGTCGAAAAAAATTGGCCAGTAAAAAAGATAAGTGGCCATCAAAAAAGTGACCGGTTAAAAAAATTGCCCATTAAAAAAAGTGACTACAAAAATTGGCCCGTAAAAAAGGAAGGACCAGTCAAACAAAATTGGTCAGTAAAAAAATGTATTGGCCATCACACAGTGAGGTGGAGTAGGCGAGGAGGTGGAGGAGGAGGCGGAGGAGGAGGCAGAGGCGGAGGAGGAGGCGGTAGAGGTAGGTGGCCCGTAAAAAAAGAGACCAGTAAAAGAATTGGCCAGTAAAAAAAGATGAGTGGCCATAAAAAAAATTGACTGGTAAAAAAAATAAAAGAATAGAAATATAAAACAATTAAATTCCCTTCTACGTGACTTTACCGAAAGAACCAAGAATATGAAACCCTGCAGTCACGAAAGCTTTAATTCAAAATGGTAAAAAAGTCAAACTGAAAAAATTGGCCAGTAAAAAAGATAATTGGCCATCAAAAAAAGTGACTGATTAAAAAAGAGTGGCCATTAAAGAAAAAATTTGACTGGTAAAAAAAAAATGGTCATGAAAAAAGTGAAAAAAATTGGCCGGGAAAAAAGATAAATGGCCATCAAAAAAAGTGACCGGTTAAAAAAGAGTGGCCATTAAAAAAATAGTGGCCGATCAAAAATGAATTGGCCCATAAAAAAAAGACCGGTCGAAAAAAATTGGCCGGTAAAAAAGATGAATGGCCATCCAAAAAAGTGACCGGTTAAAAAAGAGTGGTTATTATAGAAAAAATTTGACTGGTAAAAAAAATGGTCATAAAAAAGTGAAAAAATGGGCCGATAAAAAAGATAAATGGCCATCAAAAAAAGTGACCGGTTAAAAAAGAATGGGCATTAAAAAAACAGTGGCCTACCAAAAAATAATTGGCCCGTAAAAAAAGACCAGTAAAAAAAAATTGGCCAGTAAAAAAGATAAGTGGCCATCAAAAAACTGACTGGTTAAAAAAGAGGGGCCATTAAAGAAAAAAATTTGACTGGTAAAAAAAAATGGTCATGAAAAAAGTGAAAAAAATTGGCCGGTAAAAAAGATAAATGGCCATCAAAAAAAGTGACCGGTTAAAAAAGAGTGGCCATTAAAAAATAGCGGCCTACCAAAAAATAATTGGCGCGTAAAAAAAAACAGTCGAAAAAAATTGGCCAGTAAAAAAGATAAGTGGCCATCAAAAAAGTGACCGGTTAAAAAAATTGCCCATTAAAAAAAGTGACTACAAAAAATTGGCCCGTAAAAAAGGAAGGACCAGTCAAACAAAATTGGTCAGTAAAAAAATGTATTGGCCATCACACAGTGAGGTGGAGTAGGCGGAGGAGGTGGAGGAGGAGGCGGAGGAGGCGGAGGAGGAGGCAGAGGCGGAGGAGGAGGCGGTAGAGGTAGGTGGCCCGTAAAAAAAGAGACCAGTAAAAGAATTGGCCAGTAAAAAAAGATGAGTGGCCATAAAAAAAATTGACTGGTAAAAAAAATAAAAGAATAGAAATATAAAACAATTAAATTCCCTTCTACGTGACTTTACCGAAAGAACCAAGAATATGAAACCCTGCAGTCACGAAAGCTTTAATTCAAAATGGTAAAAAAGTCAAACTGAAAAAATTGGCCAGTAAAAAAGATAATTGGCCATCAAAAAAAGTGACTGATTAAAAAAGAGTGGCCATTAAAGAAAAAATTTGACTGGTAAAAAAAAAATGGTCATGAAAAAAGTGAAAAAAATTGGCCGGGAAAAAAGATAAATGGCCATCAAAAAAAGTGACCGGTTAAAAAAGAGTGGCCATTAAAAAAATAGTGGCCGATCAAAAATGAATTGGCCCATAAAAAAAAGACCGGTCGAAAAAAATTGGCCGGTAAAAAAGATGAATGGCCATCCAACAAAGTGACCGGTTAAAAAAGAGTGGTTATTATAGAAAAAATTTGACTGGTAAAAAAAATGGTCATAAAAAAGTGAAAAAAATGGGCCGATAAAAAAGATAAATGGCCATCAAAAAAAGTGACCGGTTAAAAAAGAATGGGCATTAAAAAAACAGTGGCCTACCAAAAAATAATTGGCCCGTAAAAAAAGACCAGTAAAAAAAAATTGGCCAGTAAAAAAGATAAGTGGCCATCAAAAAAAGTGACTGGTTAAAAAAGAGGGGCCATTAAAGAAAAACATTTGACTGGTAAAAAAAAATGGTCATGAAAAAAGTGAAAAAAATTGGCCGGTAAAAAAGATAAATGGCCATCAAAAAAAGTGACCGGTTAAAAAAGAGTGGCCATTAAAAAATAGCGGCCTACCAAAAAATAATTGGCGCGTAAAAAAAAACAGTCGAAAAAAATTGGCCAGTAAAAAAGATAAGTGGCCATCAAAAAAGTGACCGGTTAAAAAAATTGCCCATTAAAAAAAGTGACTACAAAAAATTGGCCCGTAAAAAAGGAAGGACCAGTCAAACAAAATTGGTCAGTAAAAAAATGTATTGGCCATCACACAGTGAGGTGGAGTAGGCGGAGGAGGTGGAGGAGGTGGAGGAGGAGGCGGAGGAGGCGGAGGAGGCGGAGGAGGAGGCGGTAGAGGTAGGTGGCCTGTAAAAAAAGAGACCAGTAAAAGAATTGGCCAGTAAAAAAAGATGAGTGGCCATAAAAAAAATTGACTGGTAAAAAAAATAAAAGAATAGAAATATAAAACAATTAAATTCCCTTCTACGTGACTTTACCGAAAGAACCAAGAATATGAAACCCTGCAGTCACGAAAGCTTTAATTCAAAATGGTAAAAAAGTCAAACTGAAAAAATTGGCCAGTAAAAAAGATAATTGGCCATCAAAAAAAGTGACTGATTAAAAAAGAGTGGCCATTAAAGAAAAAATTTGACTGGTAAAAAAAAAATGGTCATGAAAAAAGTGAAAAAAATTGGCCGGGAAAAAAGATAAATGGCCATCAAAAAAAGTGACCGGTTAAAAAAGAGTGGCCATTAAAAAAATAGTGGCCGATCAAAAATGAATTGGCCCATAAAAAAAAGACCGGTCGAAAAAAATTGGCCGGTTAAAAAGATGAATGGCCATCCAAAAAAGTGACCGGTTAAAAAAGAGTGGTTATTATAGAAAAAATTTGACTGGTAAAAAAAATGGTCATAAAAAAGTGAAAAAAATGGGCCGATAAAAAAGATAAATGGCCATCAAAAAAAGTGACCGGTTAAAAAAGAATGGGCATTAAAAAAACAGTGGCCTACCAAAAAATAATTGGCCCGTAAAAAAAAGACCAGTCAAAAAAAATTGGCCAGTAAAAAAGATAAGTGGCCATCAAAAAAAGTGACTGGTTAAAAAAGAGGGGCCATTAAAGAAAAAATTTGACTGGTAAAAAAAAATGGTCATTAAAAAAGTGAAAAAAATTGGCCGGTAAAAAAGATAAATGGCCATCAAAAAAAGTGACCGGTTAAAAAAGAGTGGCCATTAAAAAATAGCGGCCTACCAAAAAATAATTGGCGCATAAAAAAAAACAGTCGAAAAAAATTGGCCAGTAAAAAAGATAAGTGGCCATCAAAAAAGTGACCGGTTAAAAAAATTGCCCATTAAAAAAAGTGACTACAAAAATTGGCCCGTAAAAAAGGAAGGACCAGTCAAACAAAATTGGTCAGTAAAAAAATGTATTGGCCATCACACAGTGAGGTGGAGTAGGCGAGGAGGTGGAGGAGGAGGCGGAGGAGGAGGCAGAGGCGGAGGAGGAGGCGGTAGAGGTAGGTGGCCCGTAAAAAAAGAGACCAGTAAAAGAATTGGCCAGTAAAAAAAGATGAGTGGCCATAAAAAAAATTGACTGGTAAAAAAAATAAAAGAATAGAAATATAAAACAATTAAATTCCCTTCTACGTGACTTTACCGAAAGAACCAAGAATATGAAACCCTGCAGTCACGAAAGCTTTAATTCAAAATGGTAAAAAAGTCAAACTGAAAAAATTGGCCAGTAAAAAAGATAATTGGCCATCAAAAAAAGTGACTGATTAAAAAAGAGTGGCCATTAAAGAAAAAATTTGACTGGTAAAAAAAAAATGGTCATGAAAAAAGTGAAAAAAATTGGCCGGGAAAAAAGATAAATGGCCATCAAAAAAAGTGACCGGTTAAAAAAGAGTGGCCATTAAAAAAATAGTGGCCGATCAAAAATGAATTGGCCCATAAAAAAAAGACCGGTCGAAAAAAATTGGCCGGTAAAAAAGATGAATGGCCATCCAAAAAAGTGACCGGTTAAAAAAGAGTGGTTATTATAGAAAAAATTTGACTGGTAAAAAAAATGGTCATAAAAAAGTGAAAAAATGGGCCGATAAAAAAGATAAATGGCCATCAAAAAAAGTGACCGGTTAAAAAAGAATGGGCATTAAAAAAACAGTGGCCTACCAAAAAATAATTGGCCCGTAAAAAAAGACCAGTAAAAAAAAATTGGCCAGTAAAAAAGATAAGTGGCCATCAAAAAACTGACTGGTTAAAAAAGAGGGGCCATTAAAGAAAAAAATTTGACTGGTAAAAAAAAATGGTCATGAAAAAAGTGAAAAAAATTGGCCGGTAAAAAAGATAAATGGCCATCAAAAAAAGTGACCGGTTAAAAAAGAGTGGCCATTAAAAAATAGCGGCCTACCAAAAAATAATTGGCGCGTAAAAAAAAACAGTCGAAAAAAATTGGCCAGTAAAAAAGATAAGTGGCCATCAAAAAAGTGACCGGTTAAAAAAATTGCCCATTAAAAAAAGTGACTACAAAAAATTGGCCCGTAAAAAAGGAAGGACCAGTCAAACAAAATTGGTCAGTAAAAAAATGTATTGGCCATCACACAGTGAGGTGGAGTAGGCGGAGGAGGTGGAGGAGGAGGCGGAGGAGGCGGAGGAGGAGGCAGAGGCGGAGGAGGAGGCGGTAGAGGTAGGTGGCCCGTAAAAAAAGAGACCAGTAAAAGAATTGGCCAGTAAAAAAAGATGAGTGGCCATAAAAAAAATTGACTGGTAAAAAAAATAAAAGAATAGAAATATAAAACAATTAAATTCCCTTCTACGTGACTTTACCGAAAGAACCAAGAATATGAAACCCTGCAGTCACGAAAGCTTTAATTCAAAATGGTAAAAAAGTCAAACTGAAAAAATTGGCCAGTAAAAAAGATAATTGGCCATCAAAAAAAGTGACTGATTAAAAAAGAGTGGCCATTAAAGAAAAAATTTGACTGGTAAAAAAAAAATGGTCATGAAATAAGTGAAAAAATTGGCCGGTAAAAAAGATAAATGGCCATCCAAAAAAGTGACCGGTTAAAAAAGAGTGGCCATTAAAGAAAAAATTTGACTGGTAAAAAAAATAGTCATAAAAAAGTGAAAAAAATGGGCCGATAAAAAAGATAAATGGCCATCAAAAAAAGTGACCGGTTAAAAAAGAGTGGGCATTAAAAAAACAGTGGCCTACCAAAAAATAATTGGCCCGTGAAAAAAGACCAGTCAAAAAAAATTGGCCAGTAAAAAAGATAAGTGGCCATCAAAAAAAGTGACTGGTTAAAAAAATTGCCCATTAAAAAAAGTGACTACAAAAAATTGGCCCGTAAAAAAGGAAAGACCAGTCAAACACAATTGGTCCGTAAAAAAATGTACTGGCCATCACACAGTGAGGTTGTGGAGGCGGAGAAGGTGGAGGAGGAGGTGGAGGAGGCGGTGGAGGAGGCGGAGGAGGAGGCGGAGGAGGAGGCGGAGGAGGAGGCGGAGGAGGAGGCGGAGGAGGAGGAGGCGGAGGAGGAGGAGGCGGAGGAGGAGGAGGCGGAGGAGGAGCAGGCGGAGGAGGAGGCGGAGGAGGAGGCGTAGGAGGAGGAGGAGGCGGAAGAGGTAGGTGGCCCGTAAAAAAAGAGACCAGTAAAAGAATTGGCCAGTAAAAAAAGATGAATGGCCATCAAAAAAAGTGACCGGTTAAAAAAGAGTGGCCATTAAAGAAAAAATTTGACTGGTAAAAAAAAAATGGTCATGAAAAATGTGAAAAAAATTGGCCGGTAAAAAGATGAATGGCCATCCAAAAAAGTGACTGGTTAATGAATCCTGCAGTGACCGGTTAATGAATCCCTGCAGTCACGAAAGCTTTAATTCAAAATGGTAAAAAAGTCAAACTGAAAAAATTGGCCAGTAAAAAAGATAATTGACCATCAAAAAAAGTGACTGATTAAAAAAGAGTGGCTATTAAAGAAAAAAATTGACTGGTAAAAAAAATGGTCATGAAAAAGTGAAAAAAATGGGCCGATAAAAAAGATAAATGGCCATCAAAAACAGTGACCGGTTAAAAAAGAATGGGCATTAAAAAAACAGTGGCCTACCAAAAAATAATTGGCCCGTAAAAAAAGACCAGTCAAAAAAAATTGGCCAGTAAAAAAGATAAGTGGCCGTCAAAAAAAGTGACTGGTTAAAAAAGAGGGGCCATTAAAGAAAAAATTTGACTGGTAAAAAAAAATGGTCATGAAAAAAGTGAAAAAAATTGGCCGGTAAAAAAGATAAATGGCCATCAAAAAAAGTGACCGGTTAAAAAAGAGTGGCCATTAAAAAATAGCGGCCTACCAAAAAATAATTGGCGCGTAAAAAAAAACAGTCGAAAAAAATTGGCCAGTAAAAAAGATAAGTGGCCATCAAAAAAGTGACCGGTTAAAAAAATTGCCCATTAAAAAAAGTGACTACAAAAAATTGGCCCGTAAAAAAGGAAGGACCAGTCAAACAAAATTGGTCAGTAAAAAAATGTATTGGCCATCACACAGTGAGGTGGAGTAGGCGGAGGAGGTGGAGGAGGAGGCGGAGGAGGCGGAGGAGGCGGAGGAGGAGGCAGAGGCGGAGGAGGAGGCGGTAGAGGTAGGTGGCCCATAAAAAAAGAGACCAGTAAAAGAATTGGCCAGTAAAAAAAGATGAGTGGCCATAAAAAAAATTGACTGGTAAAAAAAATAAAAGAATAGAAATATAAAACAATTAAATTCCCTTCTACGTGACTTTACCGAAAGAACCAAGAATATGAAACCCTGCAGTCACGAAAGCTTTAATTCAAAATGGTAAAAAAGTCAAACTGAAAAAATTGGCCAGTAAAAAAGATAATTGGCCATCAAAAAAAGTGACTGATTAAAAAAGAGTGGCCATTAAAGAAAAAATTTGACTGGTAAAAAAAAAATGGTCATGAAAAAAGTGAAAAAAATTGGCCGGGAAAAAAGATAAATGGCCATCAAAAAAAGTGACCGGTTAAAAAAGAGTGGCCATTAAAAAAATAGTGGCCGATCAAAAATGAATTGGCCCATAAAAAAAAGACCGGTCGAAAAAAATTGGCCGGTAAAAAAGATGAACGGCCATCCAAAAAAGTGACCGGTTAAAAAAGAGTGGTTATTATAGAAAAAATTTGACTGGTAAAAAAAATGGTCATAAAAAAGTGAAAAAAATGGGCCGATAAAAAAGATAAATGGCCATCAAAAAAAGTGACCGGTTAAAAAAGAATGGGCATTAAAAAAACAGTGGCCTACCAAAAAATAATTGGCCCGTAAAAAAAGACCAGTCAAAAAAAATTGGCCAGTAAAAAAGATAAGTGGCCATCAAAAAAAGTGACTGGTTAAAAAAGAGGGGCCATTAAAGAAAAAAATTTGACTGGTAAAAAAAATGGTCATGAAAAAAGTGAAAAAAATTGGCCGGTAAAAAAGATAAATGGCCATCAAAAAAAGTGACCGGTTAAAAAAGAGTGGCCATTAAAAAATAGCGGCCTACCAAAAAATAATTGGCACGTAAAAAAAAACAGTCGAAAAAAATTGGCCAGTAAAAAAGATAAGTGGCCATCAAAAAAGTGACCGGTTAAAAAAATTGCCCATTAAAAAAAGTGACTACAAAAAATTGGCCCGTAAAAAAGGAAGGACCAGTCAAACACAATTGGTCAGTAAAAAAATGTATTGGCCATCACACAGTGAGGTGGAGTAGGCGGAGGAGGTGGAGGAGGAGGCGGAGGAGGCGGAGGAGGCGGAGGAGGAGGCAGAGGCGGAGGAGGAGGCGGTAGAGGTAGGTGGCCCGTAAAAAAAGAGACCAGTAAAAGAATTGGCCAGTAAAAAAAGATGAGTGGCCATAAAAAAATTGACTGGTAAAAAAAATAAAAGAATAGAAATATAAAACAATTAAATTCCCTTCTACGTGACTTTACCGAAAGAACCAAGAATATGAAACCCTGCAGTCACGAAAGCTTTAATTCAAAATGGTAAAAAAGTCAAACTGAAAAAATTGGCCAGTAAAAAAGATAATTGGCCATCAAAAAAGTGACTGATTAAAAAAGAGTGGCCATTAAAGAAAAAATTTGACTGGTAAAAAAAAAATGGTCATGAAAAAAGTGAAAAAATTGGCCGGTAAAAAAGATAAATGGCCATCCAAAAAAGTGACCGGTTAAAAAAGAGTGGCCATTAAAGAAAAAATTTGACTGGTAAAAAAAATGGTCATAAAAAAGTGAAAAAAATGGGCCGATAAAAAAGATAAATGGCCATCAAAAAAAGTGACCGGTTAAAAAAGAATGGGCATTAAAAAAACAGTGGCCTACCAAAAAATAATTGGCCCATAAAAAAAGACCAGTCAAAAAAAATTGGCCAGTAAAAAAGATAAGTGGCCATCAAAAAAAGTGACTGGTTAAAAAAGAGGGGCCATTAAAGAAAAAAATTTGACTGGTAAAAAAAAATGGTCATGAAAAAAGTGAAAAAAATTGGCCGGTAAAAAAGATAAATGGCCATCAAAAAAAGTGACCGGTTAAAAAAGAGTGGCCATTAAAAAATAGCGGCCTACCAAAAAATAATTGGCACGTAAAAAAAAACAGTCGAAAAAAATTGGCCAGTAAAAAAGATAAGTGGCCATCAAAAAAGTGACCGGTTAAAAAAATTGCCCATTAAAAAAAGTGACTACAAAAAATTGGCCCGTAAAAAAGGAAGGACCAGTCAAACACAATTGGTCAGTAAAAAAATGTATTGGCCATCACACAGTGAGGTGGAGTAGGCGGAGGAGGTGGAGGAGGAGGCGGAGGAGGCGGAGGAGGCGGAGGAGGAGGCAGAGGCGGAGGAGGAGGCGGTAGAGGTAGGTGGCCCGTAAAAAAAGAGACCAGTAAAAGAATTGGCCAGTAAAAAAAGATGAGTGGCCATAAAAAAAATTGACTGGTAAAAAAAATAAAAGAATAGAAATATAAAACAATTAAATTCCCTTCTACGTGACTTTACCGAAAGAACCAAGAATATGAAACCCTGCAGTCACGAAAGCTTTAATTCAAAATGGTAAAAAAGTCAAACTGAAAAAATTGGCCAGTAAAAAAGATAATTGGCCATCAAAAAAAGTGACTGATTAAAAAAGAGTGGCCATTAAAGAAAAAATTTGACTGGTAAAAAAAAAATGGTCATGAAAAAAGTGAAAAAATTGGCCGGTAAAAAAGATAAATGGCCATCCAAAAAAGTGACCGGTTAAAAAAGAGTGGCCATTAAAGAAAAAATTTGACTGGTAAAAAAAATAGTCATAAAAAAGTGAAAAAAATGGGCCGATAAAAAAGATAAATGGCCATCAAAAAAAGTGACCGGTTAAAAAAGAGTGGGCATTAAAAAAACAGTGGCCTACCAAAAAATAATTGGCCCGTGAAAAAAGACCAGTCAAAAAAAATTGGCCAGTAAAAAAGATAAGTGGCCATCAAAAAAAGTGACTGGTTAAAAAAATTGCCCATTAAAAAAAGTGACTACAAAAAATTGGCCCGTAAAAAAGGAAAGACCAGTCAAACACAATTGGTCCGTAAAAAAATGTACTGGCCATCACACAGTGAGGTGGAGGAGGCGGAGAAGGTGGAGGAGGAGGTGGAGGAGGCGGTGGAGGAGGCGGAGGAGGAGGCGGAGGAGGAGGCGGAGGAGGAGGCGGAGGAGGAGGCGGAGGAGGAGGCGGAGGAGGAGGCGGAGGAGGAGGAGGAGGAGGCGGAGGAGGAGGAGGCGGAGGAGGAGGAGGCGGAGGAGGAGGCGGAGGAGGAGGCGTAGGAGGAGGAGGAGGCGGAAGAGGTAGGTGGCCCGTAAAAAAAGAGACCAGTAAAAGAATTGGCCAGTAAAAAAAGATGAATGGCCATCAAAAAAAGTGACCGGTTAAAAAAGAGTGGCCATTAAAGAAAAAATTTGACTGGTAAAAAAAAATGGTCATGAAAAAAGTGAAAAAAATTGGCCAGTAAAAAGATGAATGGCCATCCAAAAAAGTGACCGGTTAATGAATCCTGCAGTGACCGGTTAATGAATCCCTGCAGTCACGAAAGCTTTAATTCAAAATGGTAAAAAAGTCAAACTGAAAAAATTGGCCAGTAAAAAAGATAATTGGCCATCAAAAAAAGTGACTGATTAAAAAAGAGTGGCCATTAAAGAAAAAATTTGATTGGTAAAAAAAAAATGGTCATGAAAAAAGTGAAAAAATTGGCCGGTAAAAAAGATAAATGGCCATCCAAAAAAGTGACCGGTTAAAAAAGAGTGGCCATTAAAGAAAAAATTTGACTGGTAAAAAAAATGGTCATAAAAAAGTGAAAAAAATGGGCCGATAAAAAAGATAAATGGCCATCAAAAAAAGTGACCGGTTAAAAAAGAATGGGCATTAAAAAAACAGTGGCCTACCAAAAAATAATTGGCCCATAAAAAAAGACCAGTCAAAAAAAATTGGCCAGTAAAAAAGATAAGTGGCCGTCAAAAAAAGTGACTGGTTAAAAAAGAGGGGCCATTAAAGAAAAAATTTGACTGGTAAAAAAAAATGGTCATGAAAAAAGTGAAAAAAATTGGCCGGTAAAAAAGATAAATGGCCATCAAAAAAAGTGACCGGTTAAAAAAGAGTGGCCATTAAAAAATAGCGGCCTACCAAAAAATAATTGGCGCGTAAAAAAAAACAGTCGAAAAAAATTGGCCAGTAAAAAAGATAAGTGGCCATCAAAAAAGTGACCGGTTAAAAAAATTGCCCATTAAAAAAAGTGACTACAAAAAATTGGCCCGTAAAAAAGGAAGGACCAGTCAAACAAAATTGGTCAGTAAAAAAATGTATTGGCCATCACACAGTGAGGTGGAGTAGGCGGAGGAGGTGGAGGAGGAGGCGGAGGAGGCGGAGGAGGCGGAGGAGGAGGCAGAGGCGGAGGAGGAGGCGGTAGAGGTAGGTGGCCCATAAAAAAAGAGACCAGTAAAAGAATTGGCCAGTAAAAAAAGATGAGTGGCCATAAAAAAAATTGACTGGTAAAAAAAATAAAAGAATAGAAATATAAAACAATTAAATTCCCTTCTACGTGACTTTACCGAAAGAACCAAGAATATGAAACCCTGCAGTCACGAAAGCTTTAATTCAAAATGGTAAAAAAGTCAAACTGAAAAAATTGGCCAGTAAAAAAGATAATTGGCCATCAAAAAAAGTGACTGATTAAAAAAGAGTGGCCATTAAAGAAAAAATTTGACTGGTAAAAAAAAAATGGTCATGAAAAAAGTGAAAAAAATTGGCCGGGATAAAAGATAAATGGCCATCAAAAAAAGTGACCGGTTAAAAAAGAGTGGCCATTAAAAAAATAGTGGCCGATCAAAAATGAATTGGCCCATAAAAAAAAGACCGGTCGAAAAAAATTGGCCGGTAAAAAAGATGAACGGCCATCCAAAAAAGTGACCGGTTAAAAAAGAGTGGTTATTATAGAAAAAATTTGACTGGTAAAAAAAATGGTCATAAAAAAGTGAAAAAAATGGGCCGATAAAAAAGATAAATGGCCATCAAAAAAAGTGACCGGTTAAAAAAGAATGGGCATTAAAAAAACAGTGGCCTACCAAAAAATAATTGGCCCGTAAAAAAAGACCAGTCAAAAAAAATTGGCCAGTAAAAAAGATAAGTGGCCATCAAAAAAAGTGACTGGTTAAAAAAGAGGGGCCATTAAAGAAAAAAATTTGACTGGTAAAAAAAAATGGTCATGAAAAAAGTGAAAAAAATTGGCCGGTAAAAAAGATAAATGGCCATCAAAAAAAGTGACCGGTTAAAAAAGAGTGGCCATTAAAAAATAGCGGCCTACCAAAAAATAATTGGCACGTAAAAAAAAACAGTCGAAAAAAATTGGCCAGTAAAAAAGATAAGTGGCCATCAAAAAAGTGACCGGTTAAAAAAATTGCCCATTAAAAAAAGTGACTACAAAAAATTGGCCCGTAAAAAAGGAAGGACCAGTCAAACACAATTGGTCAGTAAAAAAATGTATTGGCCATCACACAGTGAGGTGGAGTAGGCGGAGGAGGTGGAGGAGGAGGCGGAGGAGGCGGAGGAGGCGGAGGAGGAGGCAGAGGCGGAGGAGGAGGCGGTAGAGGTAGGTGGCCCGTAAAAAAAGAGACCAGTAAAAGAATTGGCCAGTAAAAAAAGATGAGTGGCCATAAAAAAATTGACTGGTAAAAAAAATAAAAGAATAGAAATATAAAACAATTAAATTCCCTTCTACGTGACTTTACCGAAAGAACCAAGAATATGAAACCCTGCAGTCACGAAAGCTTTAATTCAAAATGGTAAAAAAGTCAAACTGAAAAAATTGGCCAGTAAAAAAGATAATTGGCCATCAAAAAAAGTGACTGATTAAAAAAGAGTGGCCATTAAAGAAAAAATTTGACTGGTAAAAAAAAAATGGTCATGAAAAAAGTGAAAAAAATTGGCCGGGATAAAAGATAAATGGCCATCAAAAAAAGTGACCGGTTAAAAAAGAGTGGCCATTAAAAAAATAGTGGCCGATCAAAAATGAATTGGCCCATAAAAAAAAGACCGGTCGAAAAAAATTGGCTGGTAAAAAAGATGAACGGCCATCCAAAAAAGTGACCGGTTAAAAAAGAGTGGTTATTATAGAAAAAATTTGACTGGTAAAAAAAATGGTCATAAAAAAGTGAAAAAAATGGGCCGATAAAAAAGATAAATGGCCATCAAAAAAAGTGACCGGTTAAAAAAGAATGGCCATTAAAAAAACAGTGGCCTACCAAAAAATAATTGGCCCGTAAAAAAAGACCAGTCAAAAAAAATTGGCCAGTAAAAAAGATAAGTGGCCATCAAAAAAAGTGACTGGTTAAAAAAGAGGGGCCATTAAAGAAAAAAATTTGACTGGTAAAAAAAAATGGTCATGAAAAAAGTGAAAAAAATTGGCCGGTAAAAAAGATAAATGGCCATCAAAAAAAGTGACCGGTTAAAAAAGAGTGGCCATTAAAAAATAGCGGCCTACCAAAAAATAATTGGCACGTAAAAAAAAACAGTCGAAAAAAATTGGCCAGTAAAAAAGATAAGTGGCCATCAAAAAAGTGACCGGTTAAAAAAATTGCCCATTAAAAAAAGTGACTACAAAAAATTGGCCCGTAAAAAAGGAAGGACCAGTCAAACACAATTGGTCAGTAAAAAAATGTATTGGCCATCACACAGTGAGGTGGAGTAGGCGGAGGAGGTGGAGGAGGAGGCGGAGGAGGCGGAGGAGGCGGAGGAGGAGGCAGAGGCGGAGGAGGAGGCGGTAGAGGTAGGTGGCCCGTAAAAAAAGAGACCAGTAAAAGAATTGGCCAGTAAAAAAAGATGAGTGGCCATAAAAAAATTGACTGGTAAAAAAAATAAAAGAATAGAAATATAAAACAATTAAATTCCCTTCTACGTGACTTTACCGAAAGAACCAAGAATATGAAACCCTGCAGTCACGAAAGCTTTAATTCAAAATGGTAAAAAAGTCAAACTGAAAAAATTGGCCAGTAAAAAAGATAATTGGCCATCAAAAAAAGTGACTGATTAAAAAAGAGTGGCCATTAAAGAAAAAATTTGACTGGTAAAAAAAAAATGGTCATGAAAAAAGTGAAAAAATTGGCCGGTAAAAAAGATAAATGGCCATCCAAAAAAGTGACCGGTTAAAAAAGAGTGGCCATTAAAGAAAAAATTTGACTGGTAAAAAAAATGGTCATAAAAAAGTGAAAAAAATGGGCCGATAAAAAAGATAAATGGCCATCAAAAAAAGTGACCGGTTAAAAAAGAATGGGCATTAAAAAAACAGTGGCCTACCAAAAAATAATTGGCCCATAAAAAAAGACCAGTCAAAAAAAATTGGCCAGTAAAAAAGATAAGTGGCCATCAAAAAAAGTGACTGGTTAAAAAAGAGGGGCCATTAAAGAAAAAAATTTGACTGGTAAAAAAAAATGGTCATGAAAAAAGTGAAAAAAATTGGCCGGTAAAAAAGATAAATGGCCATCAAAAAAAGTGACCGGTTAAAAAAGAGTGGCCATTAAAAAATAGCGGCCTACCAAAAAATAATTGGCACGTAAAAAAAAACAGTCGAAAAAAATTGGCCAGTAAAAAAGATAAGTGGCCATCAAAAAAGTGACCGGTTAAAAAAATTGCCCATTAAAAAAAGTGACTACAAAAAATTGGCCCGTAAAAAAGGAAGGACCAGTCAAACACAATTGGTCAGTAAAAAAATGTATTGGCCATCACACAGTGAGGTGGAGTAGGCGGAGGAGGTGGAGGAGGAGGCGGAGGAGGCGGAGGAGGCGGAGGAGGAGGCAGAGGCGGAGGAGGAGGCGGTAGAGGTAGGTGGCCCGTAAAAAAAGAGACCAGTAAAAGAATTGGCCAGTAAAAACAGATGAGTGGCCATAAAAAAAATTGACTGGTAAAAAAAATAAAAGAATAGAAATATAAAACAATTAAATTCCCTTCTACGTGACTTTACCGAAAGAACCAAGAATATGAAACCCTGCAGTCACGAAAGCTTTAATTCAAAATGGTAAAAAAGTCAAACTGAAAAAATTGGCCAGTAAAAAAGATAATTGGCCATCAAAAAAAGTGACTGATTAAAAAAGAGTGGCCATTAAAGAAAAAATTTGACTGGTAAAAAAAAAATGGTCATGAAAAAAGTGAAAAAATTGGCCGGTAAAAAAGATAAATGGCCATCCAAAAAAGTGACCGGTTAAAAAAGAGTGGCCATTAAAGAAAAAATTTGACTGGTAAAAAAAATAGTCATAAAAAAGTGAAAAAAATGGGCCGATAAAAAAGATAAATGGCCATCAAAAAAAGTGACCGGTTAAAAAAGAGTGGGCATTAAAAAAACAGTGGCCTACCAAAAAATAATTGGCCCGTGAAAAAAGACCAGTCAAAAAAAATTGGCCAGTAAAAAAGATAAGTGGCCATCAAAAAAAGTGACTGGTTAAAAAAATTGCCCATTAAAAAAAGTGACTACAAAAAATTGGCCCGTAAAAAAGGAAAGACCAGTCAAACACAATTGGTCCGTAAAAAAATGTACTGGCCATCACACAGTGAGGTGGAGGAGGCGGAGAAGGTGGAGGAGGAGGTGGAGGAGGCGGTGGAGGAGGCGGAGGAGGAGGCGGAGGAGGAGGCGGAGGAGGAGGCGGAGGAGGAGGCGGAGGAGGAGGCGGAGGAGGAGGCGGAGGAGGAGGAGGAGGAGGCGGAGGAGGAGGAGGCGGAGGAGGAGGAGGCGGAGGAGGAGGCGGAGGAGGAGGCGTAGGAGGAGGAGGAGGCGGAAGAGGTAGGTGGCCCGTAAAAAAAGAGACCAGTAAAAGAATTGGCCAGTAAAAAAAGATGAATGGCCATCAAAAAAAGTGACCGGTTAAAAAAGAGTGGCCATTAAAGAAAAAATTTGACTGGTAAAAAAAAATGGTCATGAAAAAAGTGAAAAAAATTGGCCAGTAAAAAGATGAATGGCCATCCAAAAAAGTGACCGGTTAATGAATCCTGCAGTGACCGGTTAATGAATCCCTGCAGTCACGAAAGCTTTAATTCAAAATGGTAAAAAAGTCAAACTGAAAAAATTGGCCAGTAAAAAAGATAATTGGCCATCAAAAAAAGTGACTGATTAAAAAAGAGTGGCCATTAAAGAAAAAATTTGACTGGTAAAAAAAAAATGGTCATGAAAAAAGTGAAAAAAATTGGCCGGGAAAAAAGATAAATGGCCATCAAAAAAAGTGACCGGTTAAAAAAGAGTGGCCATTAAAAAAATAGTGGCCGATCAAAAATGAATTGGCCCATAAAAAAAAGACCGGTCGAAAAAAATTGGCCGGTAAAAAAGATGAACGGCCATCCAAAAAAGTGACCGGTTAAAAAAGAGTGGTTATTATAGAAAAAATTTGACTGGTAAAAAAAATGGTCATAAAAAAGTGAAAAAAATGGGCCGATAAAAAAGATAAATGGCCATCAAAAAAAGTGACCGGTTAAAAAAGAATGGGCATTAAAAAAACAGTGGCCTACCAAAAAATAATTGGCCCGTAAAAAAAGACCAGTCAAAAAAAATTGGCCAGTAAAAAAGATAAGTGGCCATCAAAAAAAGTGACTGGTTAAAAAAGAGGGGCCATTAAAGAAAAAAATTTGACTGGTAAAAAAAAATGGTCATGAAAAAAGTGAAAAAAATTGGCCGGTAAAAAAGATAAATGGCCATCAAAAAAAGTGACCGGTTAAAAAAGAGTGGCCATTAAAAAATAGCGGCCTACCAAAAAATAATTGGCGTGTAAAAAAAAACAGTCGAAAAAAATTGGCCAGTAAAAAAGATAAGTGGCCATCAAAAAAGTCACCGGTTAAAAAAATTGCCCATTAAAAAAAGTGACTACAAAAAATTGGCCCGTAAAAAAGGAAGGACCAGTCAAACAAAATTGGTCAGTAAAAAAATGTATTGGCCATCACACAGTGAGGTGGAGTAGGCGGAGGAGGTGGAGGAGGAGGCGGAGGAGGCGGAGGAGGCGGAGGAGGAGGCAGAGGCGGAGGAGGAGGCGGTAGAGGTAGGTGGCCCATAAAAAAAGAGACCAGTAAAAGAATTGGCCAGTAAAAAAAGATGAGTGGCCATAAAAAAAATTGACTGGTAAAAAAAATAAAAGAATAGAAATATAAAACAATTAAATTCCCTTCTACGTGACTTTACCGAAAGAACCAAGAATATGAAACCCTGCAGTCACGAAAGCTTTAATTCAAAATGGTAAAAAAGTCAAACTGAAAAAATTGGCCAGTAAAAAAGATAATTGGCCATCAAAAAAAGTGACTGATTAAAAAAGAGTGGCCATTAAAGAAAAAATTTGACTGGTAAAAAAAAAATGGTCATGAAAAAAGTGAAAAAAATTGGCCGGGAAAAAAGATAAATGGCCATCAAAAAAAGTGACCGGTTAAAAAAGAGTGGCCATTAAAAAAATAGTGGCCGATCAAAAATGAATTGGCCCATAAAAAAAAGACCGGTCGAAAAAAATTGGCCGGTAAAAAAGATGAATGGCCATCCAAAAAAGTGACCGGTTAAAAAAGAGTGGTTATTATAGAAAAAATTTGACTGGTAAAAAAAATGGTCATAAAAAAGTGAAAAAAATGGGCCGATAAAAAAGATAAGTGGCCATCAAAAAAAGTGACTGGTTAAAAAAGAGGGGCCATTAAAGAAAAAAATTTGACTGGTAAAAAAAAATGGTCATGAAAAAAGTGAAAAAAATTGGCCGGTAAAAAAGATAAATGGCCATCAAAAAAAGTGACCGGTTAAAAAAGAGTGGCCATTAAAAAATAGCGGCCTACCAAAAAATAATTGGCGCGTAAAAAAAAACAGTCAAAAAAAATTGGCCAGTAAAAAAGATAAGTGGCCATCAAAAAAGTGACCGGTTAAAAAAATTGCCCATTAAAAAAAGTGACTACAAAAAATTGGCCCGTAAAAAAGGAAGGACCAGTCAAACAAAATTGGTCAGTAAAAAAATGTATTGGCCATCACACAGTGAGGTGGAGTAGGCGGAGGAGGTGGAGGAGGAGGCGGAGGAGGCGGAGGAGGCGGAGGAGGAGGCAGAGGCGGAGGAGGAGGCGGTAGAGGTAGGTGGCCCGTAAAAAAAGAGACCAGTAAAAGAATTGGCCAGTAAAAAAAGATGAGTGGCCATAAAAAAAATTGACTGGTAAAAAAAATAAAAGAATAGAAATATAAAACAATTAAATTCCCTTCTACGTGACTTTACCGAAAGAACCAAGAATATCAAAACCCTGCAGTCACGAAAGCTTTAATTCAAAATGGTAAAAAAGTCAAACTGAAAAAATTGGCCAGTAAAAAAGATAATTGGCCATCAAAAAAAGTGACTGATTAAAAAAGAGTGGCCATTAAAGAAAAAATTTGACTGGTAAAAAAAAAATGGTCATGAAAAAAGTGAAAAAAATTGGCCGGGAAAAAAGATAAATGGCCATCAAAAAAAGTGACCGGTTAAAAAAGAGTGGCCATTAAAAAAATAGTGGCCGATCAAAAATGAATTGGCCCATATAAAAAAGACCGGTCGAAAAAAATTGGCCGGTAAAAAAGATGAATGGCCATCCAAAAAAGTGACCGGTTAAAAAAGAGTGGTTATTATAGAAAAAATTTGACTGGTAAAAAAAATGGTCATAAAAAAGTGAAAAAAATGGGCCGATAAAAAAGATAAGTGGCCATCAAAAAAAGTGACTGGTTAAAAAAGAGGGGCCATTAAAGAAAAAAATTTGACTGGTAAAAAAAAATGGTCATGAAAAAAGTGAAAAAAATTGGCCGGTAAAAAAGATAAATGGCCATCAAAAAAAGTGACCGGTTAAAAAAGAGTGGCCATTAAAAAATAGCGGCCTACCAAAAAATAATTGGCGCGTAAAAAAAAACAGTCAAAAAAAATTGGCCAGTAAAAAAGATAAGTGGCCATCAAAAAAGTGACCGGTTAAAAAAATTGCCCATTAAAAAAAGTGACTACAAAAAATTGGCCCGTAAAAAAGGAAGGACCAGTCAAACAAAATTGGTCAGTAAAAAAATGTATTGGCCATCACACAGTGAGGTGGAGTAGGCGGAGGAGGTGGAGGAGGAGGCGGAGGAGGCGGAGGAGGCGGAGGAGGAGGCAGAGGCGGAGGAGGAGGCGGTAGAGGTAGGTGGCCCGTAAAAAAAGAGACCAGTAAAAGAATTGGCCAGTAAAAAAAGATGAGTGGCCATAAAAAAAATTGACTGGTAAAAAAAATAAAAGAATAGAAATATAAAACAATTAAATTCCCTTCTACGTGACTTTACCGAAAGAACCAAGAATATCAAAACCCTGCAGTCACGAAAGCTTTAATTCAAAATGGTAAAAAAGTCAAACTGAAAAAATTGGCCAGTAAAAAAGATAATTGGCCATCAAAAAAAGTGACTGATTAAAAAAGAGTGGCCATTAAAGAAAAAATTTGACTGGTAAAAAAAAAATGGTCATGAAAAAAGTGAAAAAAATTGGCCGGGAAAAAAGATAAATGGCCATCAAAAAAAGTGACCGGTTAAAAAAGAGTGGCCATTAAAAAAATAGTGGCCGATCAAAAATGAATTGGCCCATATAAAAAAGACCGGTCGAAAAAAATTGGCCGATAAAAAGATGAATGGCCATCCAAAAAAGTGACCGGTTAATGAATCCTGCAGTGACCGGTTAATGAATCCCTGTGGTCACGAAAGCTTTAATTCAAAATGGTAAAAAAAGTCAAACTGAAAAAATTGGCCAGTAAAAAAGATAATTGACCAACAAAAAAAGTGACTGATTAAAAGAGTGGCCATTAAAGAAAAAATTTGACTGGTAAAAAAAATGGTCATGAAAAAAGTGAAAAAATTGGCCGGGAAAAAAGATAAATGGCCATCAAAAAAATTGACCGGTTAAAAAAGAGTGGCCATTAAAAAAATAGTGGCCGATCAAAAATGAATTGGCCCATAAAAAAAAGACCGGTTGAAAAAAATTGGCCGGTAAAAAAGATGAATGGCCATCCAAAAAAGTGACCGGTTAAAAAAGAGTGGCCATTAAAGAAAAAATTTGACTGGTAAAAAAAATAGTCATAAAAAAGTGAAAAAAATGGGCCGATAAAAAAGATAAATGGCCATCAAAAAAAGTGACCGGTTAAAAAAGAGTGGGCATTAAAAAAACAGTGGCCTACCAAAAAATAATTGGCCCGTAAAAAAAGACCAGTCAAAAAAAATTGGCCAGTAAAAAAGATAAGTGGCCATCAAAAAAAGTGACTGGTTAAAAAAATTGCCCATTAAAAAAAGTGACTACAAAAAATTGGCCCGTAAAAAAGGAAAGACCAGTCAAACACAATTGGTCCGTAAAAAAATGTACTGGCCATCACACAGTGAGGTGGAGGAGGCGGAGAAGGTGGAGGAGGAGGTGGAGGAGGCGGTGGAGGAGGCGGAGGAGGAGGCGGAGGAGGAGGCGGAGGAGGAGGCGGAGCAGGAGGCGGAGGAGGAGGACGCGGAGGAGGAGGACGCGGAGGAGGAGGACGCGGAGGAGGAGGAGGCGGAAGAGGAGGAGGCGGAGGAGGAGGAGGCGGAGGAGGCGGAGGAGGAGGCGGAGGAGGAGGAGGAGGCGGAAGAGGTAGGTGGCCCGTAAAAAAAGAGACCAGTAAAAGAATTGGCCAGTAAAAAAAGATGAATGGCCATAAAAAAATTTGACTGGTAAAAAAATAAAATAATAGAAATATAAAACAATTAAATTCCCTTCTACATGACTTCACCGAAAGAACCAAGAATATGAATCCCTGCAGTCACGAAAGCTTTAATTCAAAATGGTAAAAAAAGTCAAACTGAAAAAATTGCCCAGTAAAAAAGATAATTGGCCATCAAAAAAAGTGACTGGTTAAAAAATAGTGGCCATTAAAGAAAAAATTTGACTGGTAAAAAAAAAATGGTCATGAAAAAAGTGAAAAAAATTGGCCGGTAAAAAAGATAAATGGCCATCAAAAAAAGTGACCGGTTAAAAAAGAGTGGCCATTAAAAAATAGCGGCCTACCAAAAAATAATTGGCACGTAAAAAAAAACACTCGAAAAAAATTGGCCAGTAAAAAAGATAAGTGGCCATCAAAAAAGTGACCGGTTAAAAAAATTGCCCATTAAAAAAAGTGACTGCAAAAAATTGGCCCGTAAAAAAGGAAGGACCAGTCAAACAAAATTGGTCAGTAAAAAAATGTATTGGCCATCACAGTGAGGTGGAGGAGGCGGAGGAGGTGGAGGAGGAGGCGGAGGAGGCGGAGGAGGAGGCAGAGGCGGAGGAGGAGGTGGAAGAGGTAGGTGGCCCGTAAAAAAAGAGACCAGTAAAAGAATTGGCCAGTAAAAAAAGATCAGTGGCCATGAAAAAAATTGACTGGTAAAAAAAATAAAAGAATAGAAATATAAAACAATTAAATTCCCTTCTACGTGACTTTACCGAAAGAACCAATAATATGAATCCCTGCAGTCACGAAAGCTTTAATTCAAAATGGTAAAAAAGTCAAACTGAAAAAATTGGTCAGTAAAAAAGATAATTGGCCATCAAAAAAAGTGACTGATTAAAAAAGAGTGGCCATTAAAGAAAAAAATTGACTGGTAAAAAAAAAAATGGTAATGAAAAAAGTGAAAAAAATTGGCCGGGAAAAAAGATAAATGGCCATCAAAAAAAGTGACCGGTTAAAAAAGAGTGGCCAATAAAAAAATAGTGGCCGATTAAAAATGAATTGGCCCATATAAAAAAGACCGGTCAAAAAAAATTGGCTGGTAAAAAGATGAATGGCCATACAAAAAAGTGACCGGTTAATGAATCCTGCAGTGACCGGTTAATGAATCCCTGCAGTCACGAAAGCTTTAATTCAAAATGGTAAAAAAAGTCAAACTGAAAAAATTGGCCAGTGAAAAAGATAATTGGCCATCAAAAAAAGTGACCGGTTAAAAAAGAGTGGCCATTAAAGAAAAAATTTGACTGGTAAAAAAAATGGTCATAAAAAAAGTGAAAAAAATTGGCCGATAAAAAAGATAAATGGCCATCAAAAAAAGTGACCGGTTAAAAAAGAGTGGCCATTAAAAAAACATTGGTCTACCAAAAAATAATTGGCCCGTAAAAAAAGACCAGTCGAAAAAAATTGGCCAGTAAAAAAGATAAATGGCCATCAAAAAAAGTGACCGGTTAAAAAAATTGCCCATTAAAAAAATGACTACAAAAAATTGGCCCGTAAAAAAGGAAAGACCAGTCAAACAAAATTGGTCAGTAAAAAAATGTATTGGCCATCACACAGTGAGTTGGAGGAGGCCGAGGAGGCGGAGGAGGAGGCGGAGGAGGCGGAGGAGGCGAAGGAGGAGGCAGAGGCGGAGGAGAAGGCGGAGGAGGAGGCGGAGGAGGCGGAGGAGGAGGCAGAGGCGGAGGAGGAGGCGGTAGAGGTAGGTGGCCCGTAAAAAAGAGACCAGTAAAAGAATTGGCCAGTAAAAAAAGATGAGTGGCCATAAAAAAAATTGACTGTTAAAAAAAATAAAAGAATAGAAATATAAAACAATTAAATTCCCTTCTACGTGACTTTACCGAAAGAACCAAGAATATGAATCCCTGCAGTCACGAAAGCTTTAATTCAAAATGGTAAAAAAGTCAAACTGAAAAAATTGGCCAGTAAAAAAGATGAATGGCCATCAAAAAAAGTGACCGGTTAAAAAAGGGTGGCCATTAAAGAAAAAATTTGACTGGTAAAAAAAAAATGGTCATGAAAAAAGTGAAAAAAATTGGCCGGTAAAAAGATGAATGGCCATCCAAAAAAGTGACCGGTTAATGAATCCTGCACTGACCGGTTAATGAATCCCTGCAGTCACGAAAGCTTTAATTCAAAATGGTAAAAAAAGTCAAACTGAAAAAATTGGCCAGTAAAAAAGATAATTGACCATCAAAAAAGTGACTGATTAAAAAAGAGTGGCCATTAAAGAAAAAATTTGACTGGTAAAAAAAATGGTCATGAAAAAAGTGAAAAAATTGGCCGGGAAAAAAGATAAATGGCCATCAAAAAAAGTGACCGGTTAAAAAAGAGTGGCCATTAAAAAAATAGTGGCCGATCAAAAATGAATTGGCCCATAAAAAAAAGACCGGTCGAAAAAAATTGGTCGGTAAAAAAGATCAATGGCCATCCAAAAAGTGACCGGTTAAAAAAGAGTGGCCATTAAAGTAAAAATTTGACTGTTAAAAAAAATGGTCATAAAAAAAGTGAAAAAAATTGGCCGATAAAAAAGATAAATGGCTATCAAAAAAAGTGACCGGTTAAAAAAATTGCCCATTAAAAAAGTGACTACAAAAAATTGGCCCGTAAAAAAGGAAAGACCAGTCAAACAAAATTGGTCCGTAAAAAAATGTATTGGCCATCACATAGTGAGGTGGAGGAGGCGGAGGAGGTGGAGGAGGAGGTGGAGGAGGCGGTGGAGGAGGCGGAGGAGGAGGCGGAGGAGGAGGTGGAGGAGGAGACGGAGGCGGAGGAGGCGGAGGAGGCGGTGGAAGAGGCGGAGGAGGAGGCGGAGGAGGAGGAGGAGGCGGAAGAGGTAGGTGGCCCGTAAAAAAAGAGACCAGTAAAAGAATTGGCCAGTAAAAAAAGATGAATGGCCATAAAAAATTTGACTGGTAAAAAAAATTAAATAATAGAAATATAAAACAATTAAATTCCGTTCTACATGACTTCACCAAAAGAACCAAGAATATGAATCACTGCAGTCACGAAAGCTTTAATTCAAAATGGTAAAAAAAGTCAAACTGAAAAAATTGGCCAGTAAAAAAGATAATTGACCATCAAAAAAAGTGACTGATTAAAAAAGAGTGGCCATTAAAGAAAAAATTTGACTGGTAAAAAAAATGGTCATGAAAAAATTGAAACAATTGGCCGGGAAAAAAGATAAATGGCCATCAAAAAAATTGACCGGTTAAAAAAGAGTGGCCATTAAAAAAATAGTGGCCGATCAAAAATGAATTGGCCCATAAAAAAAAGACCGGTCGAAAAAAATTGGCCGGTAAAAAAGATGAATGGCCATCCAAAAAAGTGACCGGTTAAAAAAGAGTGGCCATTATAGAAAACATTTGACTGGTAAAAAAAATGGTCATAAAAAAGTGAAAAAAATGGGCCGATAAAAAAGATAAATGGCCATCAAAAAAGTGACTGGTTAAAAAAATTGCCCATTAAAAAAAGTGACTACAAAAAATTGGCCCGTAAAAAAGGAAAGACCAGTCAAACAAAATTGGTCCATAAAAAAATGTATTGGCCATCACACAGTGAGGTGGAGGAGGCGGAGGAGGTGGAGGAGGAGGTGGAGGAGGCGGTGGAGGAGGCGGAGGAGGAGGCGGAGGAGGAGGTGGAGGAGGAGACGGAGGCGGAGGAGGCGGAGGAGGCGGTGGAGGAGGCGGAGGAGGAGGCGGAGGAGGAGGAGGAGGCGGAAGAGGTAGGTGGCCCGTAAAAAAAGAGACCAGTAAAAGAATTGGCCAGTAAAAAAAGATGAATGGCCATAAAAAATTTGACTGGTAAAAAAAATAAAATAATAGAAATATAAAACAATTAAATTCCGTTCTACATGACTTCACCAAAAGAACCAAGAATATGAATCACTGCAGTCACGAAAGCTTTAATTCAAAATGGTAAAAAAAGTCAAACTGAAAAAATTGGCCAGTAAAAAAGATAATTGACCATAAAAAAGTGACTGATTAAAAAAGAGTGGCCATTAAAGAAAAAATTTGACTGGTAAAAAAAATGGTCATGAAAAAATTGAAACAATTGGCCGGGAAAAAAGATAAATGGCCATCAAAAAAATTGACCGGTTAAAAAAGAGTGGCCATTAAAAAAACAGTGGCCGATCAAAAATGAATTGGCCCATAAAAAAAAGACCGGTCGAAAAAAATTGGCCGGTAAAAAAGATGAATGGCCATCCAAAAAAGTGACCGGTTAAAAAAGAGTGGCCATTATAGAAAAAATTTGACTGGTAAAAAAAATGGTCATAAAAAAGTGAAAAAAATGGGCCGATAAAAAAGATAAATGGCCATCAAAAAAGTGACTGGTTAAAAAAATTGCCCATTAAAAAAAGTGACTACAAAAAATTGGCCCGTAAAAAAGGAAAGACCAGTCAAGCAAAATTGGTCCATAAAAAAATGTATTGGCCATCACACAGTGAGGTGGAGGAGGCGGAGGAGGTGGAGGAGGAGGTGGAGGAGGCGGTGGAGGAGGCGGTAAAGGAGGCGGAGGAGGAGGCGGAGGAGGAGGTGGAGGAGGAGACGGAGGCGGAGGAGGCGGAGGAGGAGGAGGCGGTGGAGGAGGCGGAGGAGGAGGCGGAGGAGGAGGAGGAGGCGGAAGAGGTAGGTGGCCCGTAAAAAAAGAGACCAGTAAAAGAATTGGCCAGTAAAAAAAGATGAATGGCCATAAAAAATTTGACTGGTAAAAAAAAATAATAGAAATATAAAACAATTAAATTCCGTTCTACATGACTTCACCAAAAGAACCAAGAATATGAATCACTGCAGTCACGAAAGCTTTAATTCAAAATGGTAAAAAAAGTCAAACTGAAAAAATTGGCCAGTAAAAAAGATAATTGACCATAAAAAAAGTGACTGATTAAAAAAGAGTGGCCATTAAAGAAAAAATTTGACTGGTAAAAAAAATGGTCATGAAAAAATTGAAACAATTGGCTGGGAAAAAAGATAAATGGCCATCAAAAAAATTGACCGGTTAAAAAAGAGTGGCCATTAAAAAAACAGTGGCCGATCAAAAATGAATTGGCCCATAAAAAAAAGACCGGTCGAAAAAAATTGGCCGGTAAAAAAGATGAATGGCCATCCAAAAAAGTGACTGGTTAAAAAAGAGTGGCCATTATAGAAAAAATTTGACTGGTAAAAAAAATGGTCATAAAAAAGTAAAAAAAATGGGCCGATAAAAAAGATAAATGGCCATCAAAAAAGTGACTGGTTAAAAAAGAGTGGGCATTAAAAAAACTGTGGCCTACCAAAAAATAATTGGCCCGTAAAAAAAGACCAGTCAAAAAAAATTGGCCAGTAAAAAAGATAAGTGGCCATCAAAAAAAGTGACTGGTTAAAAAAGCGGGGCCATTAAAGAAAAAATTTGACTGGTAAAAAAAATGGTCATGAAAAAAGTGAAAAAAATTGGCCGGTAAAAAAGATAAATGGCCATCAAAAAAAGTGACCGGTTAAAAAAGAGTGGCCATTAAAAAATAGCGGCCTACCAAAAAATAATTGGCGCGTAAAAAAAACAGTCGAAAAAAATTGGCCAGTAAAAAAGATAAGTGGCCATCAAAAAAGTGACCGGTTAAAAAAATTGCCCATTAAAAAAAGTGACTACAAAAAATTGGCCCGTAAAAAAGGAAGGACGAGTCAAACAAAATTGGTCAGTAAAAAAATGTATTGGCCATCACACAGTGAGGTGGAGTAGGCGGAGGAGGTGGAGGAGGAGGCGGAGGAGGCGGAGGAGGCAGAGGCGGAGGAGGAGGCGGTAGAGGTAGGTGGCCCGTAAAAAAAGAGACCAGTAAAAGAATTGGCCAGTAAAAAAACATGAGTGGCCATAAAAAAATTGACTGGTAAAAAAAATAAAAGAATAGAAATATAAAACAATTAAATTCCCTTCTACGTTACTTTACCGAAAGAACCAAGAATATGAATCCCTGCAGTCACGAAAGCTTTAATTCAAAATGGTAAAAAAGTCAAACTGAAAAAATTGGCCAGTAAAAAAGATAAGTGGCCATCAAAAAAAGTGACTGGTTAAAATAGAGGGGCCATTAAAGAAAAAATTTGACTGGTAAAAAAAATGGTCATAAAAAAAGTGAAAAAAATTGGCCGGTAAAAAAGATAAATGGCCATCAAAAAAAGTGACCGGTTAAAAAAGAGTGGCCATTAAAAAATAGCGGCCTACCAAAAAATAATTGGCGCGTAAAAAAAAGTCTAAAAAAATTGGCCAGTAAAAAGGATAAGTGGCCATCAAAAAAGTGACCGGTTAAAAAAAAATTGCCCATTAAAAAAAGTGACTACAAAAAATTGGCCCGTAAAAAAGGAAGGACGAGTCAAACAAAATTGGTCAGTAAAAAAATGTATTGGCCATCACACAGTGAGGTGGAGTAGGCGGAGGAGGTGGAGGAGGAGGCGGAGGAGGCGGAGGAGGAGGCAGAGGCGGAGGAGGAGGCGGTAGAGGTAGGTGGCCCGTAAAAAAGAGACCAGTAAAAGAATTGGCCAGTAAAAAAAGATGAGTGGCCATAAAAAAATTGACTGGTTAAAAAAATAAAAGAATAGAAATAACCCAAAAACCTTTATTATGAATAATATTGGTCGCGAAAGCCTACGTGTTAAACTGAAATATAAAACAATTAAATTCCCTTCTACGTGACTTTACCGAAAGAACCAAGAATATGAATCCCTGCAGTCACGAAAGCTTTAATTCAAAATGGTAAAAAAGTCAAACTGAAAAAATTGGCCAGTAAAAAAGATGAATGGCCATCAAAAAAAGTGACCGGTTAAAAAAGGGTGGCCATTAAAGAAAAAATTTGACTGGTAAAAAAAATGGTCATAAAAAAAGTGAAAAAAATTGGCCGATAAAAAAGATAAATGGCTATCAAAAAAAGTGACCGGTAAAAAAAATTGCCCATTAAAAAAAGTGTCTACAAAAAATTGGCCTGTAAAAAAGGAAAGACCAGTCAAACAAAATTGGTCCGTAAAAAAAGACCAGTCAAACAAAATTGGTCCGTAAAAAAATGTATTGGCCATCACATAGTGAGGTGGAGGAGGCGGAGGAGGTGGAGGAGGAGGTGGAGGAGGCGGTGGAGGAGGCGGAGGAGGAGGCGGAGGAGGAGGTGGAGGAGGAGACGGAGGCGGAGGAGGCGGAGGAGGCGGTGGAAGAGGCGGAGGAGGAGGCGGAGGAGGAGGAGGAGGCGGAAGAGGTAGGTGGCCCGTAAAAAAAGAGACCAGTAAAAGAATTGGCCAGTAAAAAAAGATGAATGGCCATAAAAAATTTGACTGGTAAAAAAAATTAAATAATAGAAATATAAAACAATTAAATTCCGTTCTACATGACTTCACCAAAAGAACCAAGAATATGAATCACTGCAGTCACGAAAGCTTTAATTCAAAATGGTAAAAAAAGTCAAACTGAAAAAATTGGCCAGTAAAAAAGATAATTGACCATCAAAAAAAGTGACTGATTAAAAAAGAGTGGCCATTAAAGAAAATATTTGACTGGTAAAAAAAATGGTCATGAAAAATTTGAAACAATTGGTCGGGAAAAAAGATAAATGGCCATCAAAAAAATTGACCGGTTAAAAAAGAGTGGCCATTAAAAAAATAGTGGCCGATCAAAAATGAATTGGCCCATAAAAAAAAGACCGGTCGAAAAAAATTGGCCGGTAAAAAAGATGAATGGCCATCCAAAAAAGTGACCGGTTAAAAAAGAGTGGCCATTATAGAAAAAATTTGACTGGTAAAAAAAATGGTCATAAAAAAGTGAAAAAAATGGGCCGATAAAAAAGATAAATGGCCATCAAAAAAGTGACTGGTAAAAAAATTGCCCATTAAAAAAAGTGACTACAAAAAATTGGCCCGTAAAAAAGGAAAGACCAGTCAAACAAAATTGGTCCATAAAAAAATGTATTGGCCATCACACAGTGAGGTGGAGGAGGCGGAGGAGGTGGAGGAGGAGGTGGAGGAGGCGGTGGAGGAGGCGGAGGAGGAGGCGGAGGAGGAGGTGGAGGAGGAGACGGAGGCGGAGGAGGCGGAGGAGGAGGAGGCGGTGGAGGAGGCGGAGGAGGAGGCGGAGGAGGAGGAGGAGGCGGAAGAGGTAGGTGGCCCGTAAAAAAAGAGACCAGTAAAAGAATTGGCCAGTAAAAAAAGATGAATGGCCATAAAAAATTTGACTGGTAAAAAAAATAAAATAATAGAAATATAAAACAATTAAATTCCATTCTACATGACTTCACCAAAAGAACCAAGAATATGAATCACTGCAGTCACGAAAGCTTTAATTCAAAATGGTAAAAAAAGTCAAACTGAAAAAATTGGCCAGTAAAAAAGATAATTGACCATAAAAAAGTGACTGATTAAAAAAGAGTGGCCATTAAAGAAAAAATTTGACTGGTAAAAAAAATGGTCATGAAAAAATTGAAACAATTGGCCGGGAAAAAAGATAAATGGCCATCAAAAAAATTGACCGGTTAAAAAAGAGTGGCCATTAAAAAAACAGTGGCCGATCAAAAATGAATTGGCCCATAAAAAAAAGACCGGTCGAAAAAAATTGGCCGGTAAAAAAGATGAATGGCCATCCAAAAAAGTGACCGGTTAAAAAAGAGTGGCCATTATAGAAAAAATTTGACTGGTAAAAAAAATGGTCATAAAAAAGTGAAAAAAATGGGCCGATAAAAAAGATAAATGGCCATCAAAAAAGTGACTGGTTAAAAAAATTGCCCATTAAAAAAAGTGACTACAAAAAATTGGCCCGTAAAAAAGGAAAGACCAGTCAAACAAAATTGGTCCATAAAAAAATGTATTGGCCATCACACAGTGAGGTGGAGGAGGCGGAGGAGGTGGAGGAGGAGGTGGAGGAGGCGGTGGAGGAGGCGGTAAAGGAGGCGGAGGAGGAGGCGGAGGAGGAGGTGGAGGAGGAGACGGAGGCGGAGGAGGCGGAGGAGGAGGAGGCGGTGGAGGAGGCGGAGGAGGAGGCGGAGGAGGAGGAGGAGGCGGAAGAGGTAGGTGGCCCGTAAAAAAAGAGACCAGTAAAAGAATTGGCCAGTAAAAAAAGATGAATGGCCATAAAAAATTTGACTGGTAAAAAAAAATAATAGAAATATAAAACAATTAAATTCCGTTCTACATGACTTCACCAAAAGAACCAAGAATATGAATCACTGCAGTCACGAAAGCTTTAATTCAAAATGGTAAAAAAAGTCAAACTGAAAAAATTGGCCAGTAAAAAAGATAATTGACCATAAAAAAAGTGACTGATTAAAAAAGAGTGGCCATTAAAGAAAAAATTTGACTGGTAAAAAAAATGGTCATGAAAAAATTGAAACAATTGGCTGGGAAAAAAGATAAATGGCCATCAAAAAAATTGACCGGTTAAAAAAGAGTGGCCATTAAAAAAACAGTGGCCGATCAAAAATGAATTGGCCCATAAAAAAAAGACCGGTCGAAAAAAATTGGCCGGTAAAAAAGATGAATGGCCATCCAAAAAAGTGACCGGTTAAAAAAGAGTGGCCATTATAGAAAAAATTTGACTGGTAAAAAAAATGGTCATAAAAAAGTAAAAAAAATGGGCCGATAAAAAAGATAAATGGCCATCAAAAAAGTGACTGGTTAAAAAAGAGTGGGCATTAAAAAAACTGTGGCCTACCAAAAAATAATTGGCCCGTAAAAAAAGACCAGTCAAAAAAAATTGGCCAGTAAAAAAGATAAGTGGCCATCAAAAAAAGTGACTGGTTAAAAAAGAGGGGCCATTAAAGAAAAAATTTGACTGGTAAAAAAAATGGTCATGAAAAAAGTGAAAAAAATTGGCCGGTAAAAAAGATAAATGGCCATCAAAAAAAGTGACCGGTTAAAAAAGAGTGGCCATTAAAAAATAGCGGCCTACCAAAAAATAATTGGCGCGTAAAAAAAACAGTCGAAAAAAATTGGCCAGTAAAAAAGATAAGTGGCCATCAAAAAAGTGACCGGTTAAAAAAATTGCCCATTAAAAAAAGTGACTACAAAAAATTGGCCCGTAAAAAAGGAAGGACGAGTCAAACAAAATTGGTCAGTAAAAAAATGTATTGGCCATCACACAGTGAGGTGGAGTAGGCGGAGGAGGTGGAGGAGGAGGCGGAGGAGGCGGAGGAGGCAGAGGCGGAGGAGGAGGCGGTAGAGGTAGGTGGCCCGTAAAAAAAGAGACCAGTAAAAGAATTGGCCAGTAAAAAAACATGAGTGGCCATAAAAAAATTGACTGGTAAAAAAAATCAAAGAATAGAAATATAAAACAATTAAATTCCCTTCTACGTTACTTTACCGAAAGAACCAAGAATATGAATCCCTGCAGTCACGAAAGCTTTAATTCAAAATGGTAAAAAAGTCAAACTGAAAAAATTGGCCAGTAAAAAAGATAATTGGCCATCAAAAAAAGTGACTGATTAAAAAAGGGTGGCCATTAAAGAAAAAATTTGACTGGTACAAAAAAAATGGTCATGAAAAAATTGAAAAAAATGGGCCGGGAAAAAAGATAAATGGCCATCAAAAAAATTGACCGGTTAAAAAAGAGTGGCCATTAAAAAAATAGTGGCCGATCAAAAATGAATTGGCCCATAAAAAAAAGACCGGTCGAAAAAAATTGGCCGGTAAAAAAGATGAATGGCCATCCAAAAAAGTGACCGGTTAAAAAAGAGTGGCCATTATAGAAAAAATTTGACTGGTAAAAAAAATGGTATTAAAAAATGAAAAAATGGGCCGATAAAAAAGATAAATGGCCATCAAAAAAAGTGACCGGTTAAAAAAGAGTGGGCATTAAAAAAACAGTGGCCTTCCAAAAAATAATTGGCCCGTAAAAAAAGACCAGTCAAAAAAAATTGGCCAGTAAAAAAGATAAGTGGCCATCAAAAAAAGTGACTGGTTAAAAAAGAGGGGCCATTAAAGAAAAAATTTGACTGGTAAAAAAAATGGTCATAAAAAAAGTGAAAAAAATTGGCCGGTAAAAAAGATAAATGGCCATCAAAAAAAGTGACCGGTTAAAAAAGAGTGGCCATTAAAAAATAGCGGCCTACCAAAAAATAATTGGCGCGTAAAAAAAAGTCTAAAAAAATTGGCCAGTAAAAAGGATAAGTGGCCATCAAAAAAGTGACCGGTTAAAAAAAAATTGCCCATTAAAAAAAGTGACTACAAAAAATTGGCCCGTAAAAAAGGAAGGACGAGTCAAACAAAATTGGTCAGTAAAAAAATGTATTGGCCATCACACAGTGAGGTGGAGTAGGCGGAGGAGGTGGAGGAGGAGGCGGAGGAGGCGGAGGAGGAGGCAGAGGCGGAGGAGGAGGCGGTAGAGGTAGGTGGCCCGTAAAAAAGAGACCAGTAAAAGAATTGGCCAGTAAAAAAAGATGAGTGGCCATAAAAAAATTGACTGGTTAAAAAAATAAAAGAATAGAAATAACCCAAAAACCTTTATTATGAATAATATTGGTCGCGAAAGCCTACGTGTTAAACTGAAATATAAAACAATTAAATTCCCTTCTACGTGACTTTACCGAAAGAACCAAGAATATGAATCCCTGCAGTCACGAAAGCTTTAATTCAAAATGGTAAAAAAGTCAAACTGAAAAAATTGGCCAGTAAAAAAGATGAATGGCCATCAAAAAAAGTGACCGGTTAAAAAAGGGTGGCCATTAAAGAAAAAATTTGACTGGTAAAAAAAATGGTCATAAAAAAAGTGAAAAAAATTGGCCGATAAAAAAGATAAATGGCTATCAAAAAAAGTGACCGGTAAAAAAAATTGCCCATTAAAAAAAGTGTCTACAAAAAATTGGCCTGTAAAAAAGGAAAGACCAGTCAAACAAAATTGGTCCGTAAAAAAATTTATTGGCCATCACACAGTGAGGTTTAGGAGGCGGAGGAGGTGGAAGAGGAGGTGGAGGAGGCGGTGGAGGAGGCGGAGGAGGAGGCGGAGGAGGAGGAGACGGAGGCGGAGGAGGCGGAGGAGGAGGAGGCGGTGGAGGAGGCGGAGGAGGAGGCGGAGGAGGAGGAGGAGGAGGCGGAAGAGGTAGGTGGCCCGTAAAAAAAGAGACCAGTAAAAGAATTGGCCAGTAAAAAAAGATGAATGGCCATAAAAAATTTGACTGGTAAAAAAAAAAAAATAATAGAAATATAAAACAATTAAATTCCGTTCTACATGACTTCACCGAAAGAACCAAGAATATGAATCCCTGCAGTCACGAAAGCTTTAATTCAAAATGGTAAAAAAAGTCAAACTGAAAAAATTGGCCAGTAAAAAAGATAATTGACCATCAAAAAAAGTGACTGATTAAAAAAGAGTGGCCATTAAAGAAAAAATTTGACTGGTAAAAAAAATGGTCATGAAAAAATTGAAAAAATTGGCCTGGAAAAAAGATAAATGGCCATCAAAAAAATTTACCGGTTAAAAAAGAGTGGCCATTAAAAAAATAGTGGCCGATCAAAAATGAATTGGCCCATAAAAAAAAGACCGGTCGAAAAAAATTGGCCGGTAAAAAAGATGAATGGCCATCCAAAAAAGTGACCGGTTAAAAAAGAGTGGCCATTATAGAAAAAATTTGACTGGTAAAAAAAATGGTCATAAAAAAGTGAAAAAAATGGGCCGATAAAAAAGATAAATGGCCATCAAAAAAGTGACTGGTTAAAAAAATTGCCCATTAAAAAAAGTGACTACAAAAAATTGGCCCGTAAAAAAGGAAAGACCAGTCAAACAAAATTGGTCCATAAAAAAATGTATTGGCCATCACACAGTGAGGTGGAGGAGGCGGAGGAGGTGGAGGAGGAGGTGGAGGAGGCGGTGGAGGAGGCGGTAAAGGAGGCGGAGGAGGAGGCGGAGGAGGAGGTGGAGGAGGAGACGGAGGCGGAGGAGGCGGAGGAGGAGGAGGCGGTGGAGGAGGCGGAGGAGGAGGCGGAGGAGGAGGAGGAGGCGGAAGAGGTAGGTGGCCCGTAAAAAAAGAGACCAGTAAAAGAATTGGCCAGTAAAAAAAGATGAATGGCCATAAAAAATTTGACTGGTAAAAAAAAATAATAGAAATATAAAACAATTAAATTCCGTTCTACATGACTTCACCAAAAGAACCAAGAATATGAATCACTGCAGTCACGAAAGCTTTAATTCAAAATGGTAAAAAAAGTCAAACTGAAAAAATTGGCCAGTAAAAAAGATAATTGACCATAAAAAAAGTGACTGATTAAAAAAGAGTGGCCATTAAAGAAAAAATTTGACTGGTAAAAAAAATGGTCATGAAAAAATTGAAACAATTGGCTGGGAAAAAAGATAAATGGCCATCAAAAAAATTGACCGGTTAAAAAAGAGTGGCCATTAAAAAAACAGTGGCCGATCAAAAATGAATTGGCCCATAAAAAAAAGACCGGTCGAAAAAAATTGGCCGGTAAAAAAGATGAATGGCCATCCAAAAAAGTGACCGGTTAAAAAAGAGTGGCCATTATAGAAAAAATTTGACTGGTAAAAAAAATGGTCATAAAAAAGTAAAAAAAATGGGCCGATAAAAAAGATAAATGGCCATCAAAAAAGTGACTGGTTAAAAAAGAGTGGGCATTAAAAAAACTGTGGCCTACCAAAAAATAATTGGCCCGTAAAAAAAGACCAGTCAAAAAAAATTGGCCAGTAAAAAAGATAAGTGGCCATCAAAAAAAGTGACTGGTTAAAAAAGAGGGGCCATTAAAGAAAAAATTTGACTGGTAAAAAAAATGGTCATGAAAAAAGTGAAAAAAATTGGCCGGTAAAAAAGATAAATGGCCATCAAAAAAAGTGACCGGTTAAAAAAGAGTGGCCATTAAAAAATAGCGGCCTACCAAAAAATAATTGGCGCGTAAAAAAAACAGTCGAAAAAAATTGGCCAGTAAAAAAGATAAGTGGCCATCAAAAAAGTGACCGGTTAAAAAAATTGCCCATTAAAAAAAGTGACTACAAAAAATTGGCCCGTAAAAAAGGAAGGACGAGTCAAACAAAATTGGTCAGTAAAAAAATGTATTGGCCATCACACAGTGAGGTGGAGTAGGCGGAGGAGGTGGAGGAGGAGGCGGAGGAGGCGGAGGAGGCAGAGGCGGAGGAGGAGGCGGTAGAGGTAGGTGGCCCGTAAAAAAAGAGACCAGTAAAAGAATTGGCCAGTAAAAAAACATGAGTGGCCATAAAAAAATTGACTGGTAAAAAAAATCAAAGAATAGAAATATAAAACAATTAAATTCCCTTCTACGTTACTTTACCGAAAGAACCAAGAATATGAATCCCTGCAGTCACGAAAGCTTTAATTCAAAATGGTAAAAAAGTCAAACTGAAAAAATTGGCCAGTAAAAAAGATAATTGGCCATCAAAAAAAGTGACTGATTAAAAAAGGGTGGCCATTAAAGAAAAAATTTGACTGGTACAAAAAAAATGGTCATGAAAAAATTGAAAAAAATGGGCCGGGAAAAAAGATAAATGGCCATCAAAAAAATTGACCGGTTAAAAAAGAGTGGCCATTAAAAAAATAGTGGCCGATCAAAAATGAATTGGCCCATAAAAAAAAGACCGGTCGAAAAAAATTGGCCGGTAAAAAAGATGAATGGCCATCCAAAAAAGTGACCGGTTAAAAAAGAGTGGCCATTATAGAAAAAATTTGACTGGTAAAAAAAATGGTATTAAAAAATGAAAAAATGGGCCGATAAAAAAGATAAATGGCCATCAAAAAAAGTGACCGGTTAAAAAAGAGTGGGCATTAAAAAAACAGTGGCCTTCCAAAAAATAATTGGCCCGTAAAAAAAGACCAGTCAAAAAAAATTGGCCAGTAAAAAAGATAAGTGGCCATCAAAAAAAGTGACTGGTTAAAAAAGAGGGGCCATTAAAGAAAAAATTTGACTGGTAAAAAAAATGGTCATAAAAAAAGTGAAAAAAATTGGCCGGTAAAAAAGATAAATGGCCATCAAAAAAAGTGACCGGTTAAAAAAGAGTGGCCATTAAAAAATAGCGGCCTACCAAAAAATAATTGGCGCGTAAAAAAAAGTCTAAAAAAATTGGCCAGTAAAAAGGATAAGTGGCCATCAAAAAAGTGACCGGTTAAAAAAAAATTGCCCATTAAAAAAAGTGACTACAAAAAATTGGCCCGTAAAAAAGGAAGGACGAGTCAAACAAAATTGGTCAGTAAAAAAATGTATTGGCCATCACACAGTGAGGTGGAGTAGGCGGAGGAGGTGGAGGAGGAGGCGGAGGAGGCGGAGGAGGAGGCAGAGGCGGAGGAGGAGGCGGTAGAGGTAGGTGGCCCGTAAAAAAGAGACCAGTAAAAGAATTGGCCAGTAAAAAAAGATGAGTGGCCATAAAAAAATTGACTGGTTAAAAAAATAAAAGAATAGAAATAACCCAAAAACCTTTATTATGAATAATATTGGTCGCGAAAGCCTACGTGTTAAACTGAAATATAAAACAATTAAATTCCCTTCTACGTGACTTTACCGAAAGAACCAAGAATATGAATCCCTGCAGTCACGAAAGCTTTAATTCAAAATGGTAAAAAAGTCAAACTGAAAAAATTGGCCAGTAAAAAAGATGAATGGCCATCAAAAAAAGTGACCGGTTAAAAAAGGGTGGCCATTAAAGAAAAAATTTGACTGGTAAAAAAAATGGTCATAAAAAAAGTGAAAAAAATTGGCCGATAAAAAAGATAAATGGCTATCAAAAAAAGTGACCGGTAAAAAAAATTGCCCATTAAAAAAAGTGTCTACAAAAAATTGGCCTGTAAAAAAGGAAAGACCAGTCAAACAAAATTGGTCCGTAAAAAAATTTATTGGCCATCACACAGTGAGGTTTAGGAGGCGGAGGAGGTGGAAGAGGAGGTGGAGGAGGCGGTGGAGGAGGCGGAGGAGGAGGCGGAGGAGGAGGAGACGGAGGCGGAGGAGGCGGAGGAGGAGGAGGCGGTGGAGGAGGCGGAGGAGGAGGCGGAGGAGGAGGAGGAGGAGGCGGAAGAGGTAGGTGGCCCGTAAAAAAAGAGACCAGTAAAAGAATTGGCCAGTAAAAAAAGATGAATGGCCATAAAAAATTTGACTGGTAAAAAAAAAAAAATAATAGAAATATAAAACAATTAAATTCCGTTCTACATGACTTCACCGAAAGAACCAAGAATATGAATCCCTGCAGTCACGAAAGCTTTAATTCAAAATGGTAAAAAAAGTCAAACTGAAAAAATTGGCCAGTAAAAAAGATAATTGACCATCAAAAAAAGTGACTGATTAAAAAAGAGTGGCCATTAAAGAAAAAATTTGACTGGTAAAAAAAATGGTCATGAAAAAATTGAAAAAATTGGCCTGGAAAAAAGATAAATGGCCATCAAAAAAATTTACCGGTTAAAAAAGAGTGGCCATTAAAAAAATAGTGGCCGATCAAAAATGAATTGGCCCATAAAAAAAAGACCGGTCGAAAAAAATTGGCCGGTAAAAAAGATGAATGGCCATCCAAAAAAGTGACCGGTTAAAAAAGAGTGGCCATTATAGAAAAAATTTGACTGGTAAAAAAAATGGTCATAAAAAAGTGAAAAAAATGGGCCGATAAAAAAGATAAATGGCTATCAAAAAAAGTGACCGGTTAAAAAAGAGTGGGCATTAAAAAAACCGTGGCCTACCAAAAAATAATTGGCCCGTAAAAAAAGACCAGTCAAAAAAAATTGGCCAGTAAAAAAGATAAGTGGCCATCAAAAAAAGTGACTGGTTAAAAAAGAGGGGCCATTAAAGAAAAAATTGACTGGTAAAAAAAAATGGTCATGAAAAAAGTGAAAAAAATTGGCCGGTAAAAAAGGAAGGACCAGTCAAACAAAATTGGTCAGTAAAACAATGTATTGGCCATCACACAGTGAGGTGGAGTAGGCGGAGGAGGTGAAGGAGGAGGCGGAGGAGGTGGAGGAGGAGGCAGAGGCGGAGGAGGAGGCGGTAGAGGTAGGTGGCCTGTAAAAAAAGAGACCAGTAAAAGAATTGGCCAGTAAAAAAAGATGAGTGGCCATAAAAAAAATTGACTGGTAAAAAAAATAAAAGAATAGAAATATAAAACAATTAAATTCCCTTCTACGTGACTTTACCGAAAGAACCAAGAATATGAATCCCTGCAGTCACGAAAGCTTTAATTCAAAATGGTAAAAAAGTCAAACTGAAAAAATTGGCCAGTAAAAAAGATAATTGGCCATCAAAAAAAGTGACTGATTAAAAAAGGGTGGCCATTAAAGAAAAAATTTGACTGGTACAAAAAAAATGGTCATGAAAAAAGTGAAAAAAATTGGCCAGGAAAAAAGATAAATGGCCATCAAAAAAAGTGACCGGTTAAAAAAGAGTGGCCATTAAAAAAATAGTGGCCAATCAAAAATGAATTGGCCCATATAAAAAAGACCGGTCGAAAAAAAATGGCCGATAAAAAGATGAATGGCCATCCAAAAAAGTGACCGGTTAATGAATCCTGCAGTGACCGGTTAATGAATCCCTGCAGTCACGAAAGCTTTAATTCAAAATGGTAAAAAAAGTCAAACTGAAAAAATTGGCCAGTAAAAAAGATAATTGGCCATCAAGAAAAGTGACTGATTAAAAAAGAGTGGCCATTAAAGAAAAAATTTGACTGGTAAAAAAAAATGGTCATGAAAAAATTGAAAAAATTGGCCGGGAAAAAAGATAAATGGCCATCAAAAAAATTGACCGGTTAAAAAAGAGTGGCCATTAAAAAAATAGTGGCCGATCAAAAATGAATTGGCCCCTTAAAAAAAAGACCGGTCGAAAAAAATTGGCCGGTAAAAAAGATGAATGGCCATCCAAAAAAGTGACCGGTTAAAAAAGAGTGGCCATTATAGAAAAAATTTGACTGGTAAAAAAAATGGTCATGAAAAAAGTGAAAAAATTGGCTGGGAAAAAAGATAAATGGCCATCAAAAAAAGTGACTGGTTAAAAAAGAGTGGTCATTAAAGAAAAAATTTGACTGGTAAAAAAAAAATGGTCATGAAAAAAGTGAAAAAAATTGGCCGGTAAAAAGATGAATGGCCATCCAAAAAAGTGACCGGTTAATGAATCCTGCAGTGACCGGTTAATGAATCCCTGCAGTCACGAAAGCTTTAATTCAAAATGGTAACAAAAAGTCAAACTGAAAAAATTGGCCAGTAAAAAAGATAATTGGCCATCAAGAAAAGTGACTGATTAAAAAAGAGTGGCCATTAAAGAAAAAATTTGACTGGTAAAAAAAATGGTCATGAAAAAAGTGAAAAAATTGGCCGGGAAAAAAGATAAATGGCCATCAAAAAAAGTGACCGGTTAAAAAAGAGTGAGCATTAAAAAAACAGTGGCCTACCAAAAAATAATTGGCCCGTAAAAAAAGACCAGTCAAAAAAAATTGGCCAGTAAAAAAGATAAGTGGCCATCAAAAAAAGTGACTGGTTAAAAAAGAGGGGCCATTAAAGAAAAAATTTGACTGGTAAAAAAAAATGGTCATGAAAAAAGTGAAAAAAATTGGCCGGTAAAAAAGATAAATGGCCATCAAAAAAGTGACCGGTTAAAAAAGAGTGGCCATTAAAAAATAGCGGCCTACCAAAAAATAATTGGCGCGTAAAAAAAACAGTCGAAAAAAATTGGCCAGTAAAAAAGATAAGTGGCCATCAAAAAAAGTGACCGGTTAAAAAAGAGTGGCCATTAAAAAAATAGTGGCCGATCAAAAATGAATTGGCCCATAAAAAAAAGACCGGTCGAAAAAAATTGGTCGATAAAAAAGATGAATGGCCATCCAAAAAGTGACCGGTTAAAAAAGAATGGCCATTAAAGTAAAAATTTGACTGGTAAAAAAAATGGTCATAAAAAAAGTGAAAAAAATTGGCCGATAAAAAAGATAAATGGCTATCAAAAAAAGTGACCGGTTAAAAAAGAGTGGGCATTAAAAAAACAGTGGCCTACCAAAAAATAATTGGCCCATAAAAAAAGACCAGTCAAAAAAAATTGGCCAGTAAAAAAGATAATTGGCCATCAAAAAAAGTGACTGGTTAAAAAATAGTGGCCATTAAAGAAAAAATTTGACTGGTAAAAAAAAATGGTCATGAAAAAAGTGAAAAAAATTGGCCGGTAAAAAAGATAAATGGCCATCAAAAAAAGTGACCGGTTAAAAAAGAGTGGCCATTAAAAAATAGCGGCCTACCAAAAAATAATTGGCGCGTAAAAAAAACAATCGAAAAAAATTGGCCAGTAAAAAAGATAAGTGGCCATCAAAAAAGTGACCCGTTAAAAAAATTGCCGATTAAAAAAAGTGACTACAAAAAATTGGCCCGTAAAAAAGGAAGGACCAGTCAAACAAAATTGGTCAGTAAAAAAATGTATTGGCCATCACAGTGAGGTGGAGGAGGCGGAGGAGGTGGAGGAGGAGGCGGAGGAGGCGGAGGAGGAGGCAGAGGCGGAGGAGGAGGCGGAAGAGGTAGGTGGCCCGTGAAAAAAGAGACCAGTAAAAGAATTGGCCAGTAAAAAAAGATCAGTGGCCATGAAAAAAATTGACTGGTAAAAAAAATAAAAGAATAGAAATATAAAACAATTAAATTCCCTTCTACGTGACTTTACCGAAAGAACCAATAATATGAATCCCTGCAGTCACGAAAGCTTTAATTCAAAATGGTAAAAAAGTCAAACTGAAAAAATTGGTCAGTAAAAAAGATAATTGGCCATCAAAAAAAGTGACTGATTAAAAAAGAGTGGCCATTAAAGAAAAAAATTGACTGGTAAAAAAAATGGTCATGAAAAAATTGGCCGGGAAAAAAGATAATTGGCAATCAAAAAAAGTGACCGGTTAAAAAAGAGTGGCCATTAAAAAAATAGTGGCCGATCAAAAATGAATTGGCCCATATAAAAAAGACCGGTCGAAAAAAAATGGCCGATAAAAAGATGAATGGCCATCCAAAAAAGTGACCGGTTAATGAATCCTGCAGTGACCGGTTAATGAATCCCTGCAGTCACGAAAGCTTTAATTCAAAATGGTAAAAAAAGTGAAACTGAAAAAATTGGCCAGTAAAAAAGATAATTGACCATCAAAAAAGTGACTGATTAAAAGAGTGGCCATTAAAGAAAAAATTTGACTGGTAAAAAAAATGGTCATGAAAAAAGTGAAAAAATTGGCCGGGAAAAAAGATAAATGGCCATCAAAAAAATTGACCGGTTAAAAAAGAGTGGCCATTAAAAAAATAGTGGCCGATCAAAAATGAATTGGCCCATAAAAAAAGACCGGTCAAAAAAAATTGGCCGGTAAAAAAGATGAATGGCCATCCAAAAAAGTGACCGGTTAAAAAAGAGTGGCCATTAAAGAAAAAATTTGACTGGTAAAAAAAATAGTCATAAAAAAGTGAAAAAATGGGCTGATAAAAAAGATAAATGGCCATCAAAAAAAGTGACCGGTTAAAAAAGAGTGGGCATTAAAAAAACAGTGGCCTACCAAAAAATAATTGGCCCGTAAAAAAAATAAGTGGCCATCAAAAAAAGTGACTGGTTAAAAAAGAGGGGCCATTAAAGAAAAAATTTGACTGGTAAAAAAAAATGGTCATGAAAAAAGTGAAAAAAATTGGCCGGTAAAAAAGATAAATGGCCATCAAAAAAATTGACCGGTTAAAAAAGAGTGGCCATTAAAAAATAGCGGCCTACCAAAAAATAATTGGCGTGTAAAAAAAAACAGTCGAAAAAAATTGGCCAGTAAAAAAGATAAGTGGCCATCAAAAAAGTGACCGGTTAAAAAAATTGCCCATTAAAAAAAGTGACTACAAAAAATTGGCCCGTAAAAAAGGAAGGACCAGTCAAACAAAATTGGTCAGTAAAAAAATGTATTGGCCATCACACAGTGAGGTGGAGTAGGCGGAGGAGGTGGAGGAGGAGGCGGAGGAGGTGGAGGAGGAGGCAGAGGCGGAGGAGGAGGCGGAAGAGGTAGGTGGCCCGTAAAAAAAGAGACCAGTAAAAGAATTGGCCAGTAAAAAAAGAGCAGTGGCCATGAAAAAAATTGACTGGTAAAAAAAATAAAAGAATAGAAATATAAAACAATTAAATTCCCTTCTACGTGACTTTACCGAAAGAACCAATAATATGAATCCCTGCAGTCACGAAAGCTTTAATTCAAAATGGTAAAAAAGTCAAACTGAAAAAATTGGTCAGTAAAAAAGATAATTGGCCATCAAAAAAAGTGACTGATTAAAAAAGAGTGGCCATTAAAGAAAAAAATTGACTGGTAAAAAAAAAATGGTCATGAAAAAATTGGCCGGGAAAAAAGATAATTGGCAATCAAAAAAAGTGACCGGTTAAAAAAGAGTGGCCATTAAAAAAATAGTGGCCGATCAAAAATGAATTGGCCCATATAAAAAAGACCGGTCGAAAAAAAATGGCCGATAAAAAGATGAATGGCCATCCAAAAAAGTGACCGGTTAATGAATCCTGCAGTGACCGGTTAATGAATCCCTGCAGTCACGAAAGCTTTAATTCAAAATGGTAAAAAAAGTGAAACTGAAAAAATTGGCCAGTAAAAAAGATAATTGACCATCAAAAAAGTGACTGATTAAAAGAGTGGCCATTAAAGAAAAAATTTGACTGGTAAAAAAAATGGTCATGAAAAAAGTGAAAAAATTGGCCGGGAAAAAAGATAAATGGCCATCAAAAAAATTGACCGGTTAAAAAAGAGTGGCCATTAAAAAAATAGTGGCCGATCAAAAATGAATTGGCCCATAAAAAAAAGACCGGTCAAAAAAAATTGGCTGGTAAAAAAGATGAATGGCCATCCAAAAAAGTGACCGGTTAAAAAAGAGTGGCCATTAAAGAAAAAATTTGACTGGTAAAAAAAATAGTCATAAAAAAGTGAAAAAATGGGCTGATAAAAAAGATAAATGGCCATCAAAAAAAGTGACCGGTTAAAAAAGAGTGGGCATTAAAAAAACAGTGGCCTACCAAAAAATAATTGGCCCGTAAAAAAAGACCAGTCAAAAAAAATTGGCCAGTAAAAAAGATAAGTGGCCATCAAAAAAAGTGACTGGTTAAAAAAGAGGGGCCATTAAAGAAAAAATTTGACTGGTAAAAAAAAATGGTCATGAAAAAAGTGAAAAAAATTGGCCGGTAAAAAAGATAAATGGCCATCAAAAAAAGTGACCGGTTAAAAAAGAGTGGCCATTAAAAAATAGCGGCCTACCAAAAAATAATTGGCGTGTAAAAAAAAACAGTCGAAAAAAATTGGCCAGTAAAAAAGATAAGTGGCCATCAAAAAAGTGACCGGTTAAAAAAATTGCCCATTAAAAAAAGTGACTACAAAAAATTGGCCCGTAAAAAAGGAAGGACCAGTCAAACAAAATTGGTCAGTAAAAAAATGTATTGGCCATCACACAGTGAGGTGGAGTAGGCGGAGGAGGTGGAGGAGGAGGCGGAGGAGGCGGAGGAGGAGGCAGAGGCGGAGGAGGAGGCGGAAGAGGTAGGTGGCCCGTAAAAAAAGAGACCAGTAAAAGAATTGGCCAGTAAAAAAAGAGCAGTGGCCATGAAAAAAATTGACTGGTAAAAAAAATAAAAGAATAGAAATATAAAACAATTAAATTCCCTTCTACGTGACTTTACCGAAAGAACCAATAATATGAATCCCTGCAGTCACGAAAGCTTTAATTCAAAATGGTAAAAAAGTCAAACTGAAAAAATTGGTCAGTAAAAAAGATAATTGGCCATCAAAAAAAGTGACTGATTAAAAAAGAGTGGCCATTAAAGAAAAAAATTGACTGGTAAAAAAAAAATGGTCATGAAAAAATTGGCCGGGAAAAAAGATAAATGGCCATCAAAAAAAGTGACCGGTTAAAAAAGAGTGGCCATTAAAAAAATAGTGGCCGATCAAAAATGATTTGGCCCATATAAAAAAGACCGGTCAAAAAAAATTGGCCGGTAAAAAGATGAATGGCCATCCAAAAAAGTGACCGGTTAATGAATCCTGCAGTGACCGGTTAATGAATCCCTGCAGTCACGAAAGCTTTAATTCAAAATGGTAAAAAAGTCAAATTGAAAAAATTGGCCAGTAAAAAAGATAATTGGCCATCAAAAAAAGTGACCGGTTAAAAAAGAGTGGCCATTAAAAAAATAGTGGCCGATCAAAAATGAATTGGCCCATATAAAAAAGACCGGTCGAAAAAAAATGGCCGATAAAAAGATGAATGGCCATCCAAAAAAGTGACCGGTTAATGAATCCTGCATTGACCAGTTAATGAATCCCTGCAGTCACGAAAGCTTTAATTCAAAATGGTAAAAAAGTCAAACTGAAAAAATTGGCCAGTAAAAAAGATAATTGACCATCAAAAAAGTGACTGATTAAAAGAGTGGCCATTAAAGAAAAAATTTGACTGGTAAAAAAATGGTCATGAAAAAAGTGAAAAAATTGGCCGGGAAAAAAGATAAATGGCCATCAAAAAAATTGACCGGTTAAAAAAGAGTGGCCATTAAAACAATAGTGGCCGATCAAAAATGAATTGGCCCATAAAAAAAAGACTGGTCGAAAAAAATTGGCCGGTAAAAAAGATGAATGGCCATCCAAAAAAGTGACCGGTTAAAAAAGAGTGGCCATTAAAGAAAAAATTTGACTGGTAAAAAAAATAGTCATAAAAAAGTGAAAAAAATGGGCCAATAAAAAAGATAAATGGCCATCAAAAAAGTGACCGGTTAAAAAAGAGTGGGCATTAAAAAAACAGTGGCCTACCAAAAAATAATTGGCCCGTAAAAAAAGACCAGTCAAAAAAAATTGGCCAGTAAAAAAGATAAGTGGCCATCAAAAATAAGTGACTGGTTAAAAAAGAGGGGCCATTAAAGAAAAAATTTGACTGGTTAAAAAAAAATGGTCATGAAAAAAGTGAAAAAAATTGGCCGGTAAAAAAGATAAATGGCCATCAAAAAAAGTGACCGGTTAAAAAAGAGTGGCCATTAAAAAATAGCGGCCTACCAAAAAATAATTGGCGCGTAAAAAAAAACAGTCGAAAAAAATTGGCCAGTAAAAAAGATAAGTGGCCATCAAAAAAGTGACCGGTTAAAAAAATTGCCGATTAAAAAAAGTGACTACAAAAAATTGGCACCGTAAAAAAGGAAGGACCAGTCAAACAAAATTGGTCAGTAAAAAAATGTATTGGCCATCACAGTGAGGTGGAGCAGGCGGAGGAGGTGGAGGAGGAGGCGGAGGAGGCGGAGGAGGATGCAGGGGCGGAGGAGGAGGCGGAAGAGGTAGGTGGCCCGTAAAAAAAGAGACCAGTAAAAGAATTGGCCAGTAAAAAAAGATGAATGGCCATAAAAAATTTGACTGGTAAAAAAAATAAAATTATAGAAATATAAAACAATTAAATTCCGTTCTACATGACTTCACCGAAAGAACCAAGAATATGAATCCCTGCAGTCACGAAAGCTTTAATTCAAAATGGTAAAAAAAGTCAAACTGAAAAAATTGGCCTGTAAAAAAGATAATTGACCATCAAAAAAAGTGACTGATTAAAAAAGAGTGGCCATTAAAGAAAAAAATTGACTGGTAAAAAAAATGGTCATGAAAAAATTGAAAAAATTGGCCTGGAAAAAAGATAAATGGCCATCAAAAAAATTTACTGGTTAAAAAAGAGTGGCCATTAAAAAAATAGTGGCCGATCAAAAATGAATTGGCCCATAAAAAAAAGACCGGTCGAAAAAAATTGGCCGGTAAAAAAGATGAATGGCCATCCAAAAAAGTGACCGGTTAAAAAAGAGTGGCCATTATAGAAAAAATTTGACTGGTAAAAAAAATGGTCATAAAAAAGTGAAAAAAATGGGCCGATAAAAAAGATAAATGGCCATCAAAAAAGTGACCGGTTAAAAAAGAGTGGGCATTAAAAAAACCGTGGCCTACCAAAAAATAATTGGCCCGTAAAAAAAGACCAGTCAAAAAAAATTGGCCAGTAAAAAAGATAAGTGGCCATCAAAAAAAGTGACTGGTTAAAAAAGAGGGGCCATTAAAGAAAAAATTGACTGGTAAAAAAAAATGGTCATGAAAAAAGTGAAAAAAATTGGCCGGTAAAAAAGGAAGGACCAGTCAAACAAAATTGGTCAGTAAAACAATGTATTGGCCATCACACAGTGAGGTGGAGTAGGCGGAGGAGGTGAAGGAGGAGGCGGAGGAGGCGGAGGAGGAGGCAGAGGCGGAGGAGGAGGCGGTAGAGGTAGGTGGCCTGTAAAAAAAGAGACCAGTAAAAGAATTGGCCAGTAAAAAAAGATGAGTGGCCATAAAAAAAATTGACTGGTAAAAAAAATAAAAGAATAGAAATATAAAACAATTAAATTCCCTTCTACGTGACTTTACCGAAAGAACCAAGAATATGAATCCCTGCAGTCACGAAAGCTTTAATTCAAAATGGTAAAAAAGTCAAACTGAAAAAATTGGCCAGTAAAAAAGATAATTGGCCATCAAAAAAAGTGACTGATTAAAAAAGGGTGGCCATTAAAGAAAAAATTTGACTGGTACAAAAAAAATGGTCATGAAAAAAGTGAAAAAAATTTGCCAGGAAAAAAGATAAATGGCCATCAAAAAAAGTGACCGGTTAAAAAAGAGTGGCCATTAAAAAAATGGTGGCCAATCAAAAATGAATTGGCCCATATAAAAAAGACCGGTCAAAAAAAAATGGCCGATAAAAAGATGAATGGCCATCCAAAAAAGTGACCGGTTAATGAATCCTGCAGTGACCGGTTAATGAATCCCTGCAGTCACGAAAGCTTTAATTCAAAATGGTAAAAAAAGTCAAACTGAAAAAATTGGCCAGTAAAAAAGATAATTGGCCATCAAGAAAAGTGACTGATTAAAAAAGAGTGGCCATTAAAGAAAAAATTTGACTGGTAAAAAAAAATGGTCATGAAAAAATTGAAAAAATTGGCCGGGAAAAAAGATAAATGGCCATCAAAAAAATTGACCGGTTAAAAAAGAGTGGCCATTAAAAAAATAGTGGCCGATCAAAAATGAATTGGCCCATAAAAAAAAGACCGGTCGAAAAAAATTGGCCGGTAAAAAAGATGAATGGCCATCCAAAAAAGTGACCGGTTAAAAAAGAGTGGCCATTATAGAAAAAATTTGACTGGTAAAAAAAATGGTCATGAAAAAAGTGAAAAAATTGGCTGGGAAAAAAGATAAATGGCCATCAAAAAAAGTGACTGGTTAAAAAAGAGTGGTCATAAAAGAAAAAATTTGACTGGTAAAAAAAAAATGGTCATGAAAAAAGTGAAAAAAATTGGCCGGTAAAAAGATGAATGGCCATCCAAAAAAGTGACCGGTTAATGAATCCTGCAGTGACCGGTTAATGAATCCCTGCAGTCACGAAAGCTTTAATTCAAAATGGTAAAAAAAGTCAAACTGAAAAAATTGGCCAGTAAAAAAGATAATTGGCCATCAAGAAAAGTGACTGATTAAAAAAGAGTGGCCATTAAAGAAAAAATTTGACTGGTAAAAAAAAATGGTCATGAAAAAAGTGAAAAAATTGGCCGGGAAAAAAAATAAATGGCCATCAAAAAAAGTGACCGGTTAAAAAAGAGTGGCCATTAAAAAAATAGTGGCCGATCAAAAATGAATTGGCCCATAAAAAAAAGACCGGTCGAAAAAAATTGGCCGGTAAAAAAGATAAGTGGCCATCAAAAAAGTGACCGGTTAAAAAAATTGCCCATTAAAAAAAGTGACTACAAAAAATTGGCCCGTAAAAAAGGAAGGACCAGTCAAACAAAATTGGTCAGTAAAAAAATGTATTGGCCATCACAGTGAGGTGGAGGAGGCGGAGGAGGTGGAGGAGGGGGCGGAGGAGGCAGAGGCAGAGGCGGAGGAGGAGGCAGAAGAGGTAGGTGGCCCGTAAAAAAAGAGACCAGTAAAAGAATTGGCCAGTAAAAAATTGACTGGTAAAAAAAATAAAAGAATAGAAATATAAAACAATTAAATTCCCTTCTACGTGACTTTACCGAAATAACCAATAATATGAATCCCTTCAGTCACGAAAGCTTTAATTCAAAATGGAAAAAAGTCAAACTGAAAAAATTGGTCAGTAAAAAAGATAATTGGCCATCAAAAAAAGTGACTGATTAAAAAAGAGTGGCCTTAAAGAAAAAAATTGACTGGTAAAAAAAAAATGGTCATGAAAAAAGTGAAAAAAATTGGCCGGGAAAAAAGATAAATGGCCATCAAAAAAAGTGACCGGTTAAAAAAGAGTGGCCATTAAAAAAATAGTGGCCGATAAAAAATGAATTGGCCCATATAAAAAAGACCGGTCAAAAAAAATTGGCTGGTAAAAAGATGAATGGCCATCCAAAAAAGTGACCAGTTAATGAATCCTGCAGTGACCGGTTAATGAATCCCTGCAGTCACGAAAGCTTTAATTCAAAATGGTAAAAAAAGTCAAACTGAAAAAATTGGCCAGTAAAAAAGATAATTGGCCATCATAAAAAGTGACCGGTTATAAAAGAGTGGCCATTAAAAAAATAGTGGCCGATCAAAAATGAATTGGCCCATAAAAAAAAGACCGGTCGAAAAAAATTGGCTGGTAAAAAAGATGAATGGCCATCCAAAAAAGTGACCGGTTAAAAAAGAGTGGCCATTAAAGAAAAAATTTGATTGGTAAAAAAAATGGTCATAAAAAAAGTGAAAAAAATTGGCCGATGAAAAAGATAAATGGCCATCAAAAAAAGTGACCGGTTAAAAAAGAGTGCCCATTAAAAAAACATTGGTCTACCAAAAAATAATTGGCCTGTAAAAAAAGACCAGTCGAAAAAAATTGGCCAGTAAAAAAGATAAATGGCCATCAAAAAAAGTGACCGGTTAAAAAAATTGCCCATTAAAAAAAGTGACTACAAAAAATTGGCCCGTAAAAAAGGAAAGACCAGTCAAACAAAATTGGTCAGTAAAAAAATGTATTGGCAATCACACAGTGAGTTGGAGGAGGCGGAGGAGGCGGAGGAGGAGGCGGAGGAGGCGGAGGAGGAGGCAGAGGCGGAGGAGGAGGCGGGGGAGGAGGCGGAGGAGGAGGCGGAGGAGGAGGCGGAAGAGGTAGGTGGCCCATAAAAAAAGAGACCAGTAAAAGAATTGGCCAGTAAAAAAAGATGAGTCGCCATAAAAAAATGTGACTATTAAAAAAAAAATACAAATATAAAACAATTAAATTCCCTTCTATGTGACTTTACCGAAATAACCAGAATATGAATCGCTGCAGTCACGAAAGCTTTAGTTCAAAATGGTAAAAAAGTCAAACTGAAAAAATTGGCCAGTAAAAAAGATAATTGGCCATCAAAAAAAGTGACTGATTAAAAAAGGGTGGCCATTAAAGAAAAAATTTGACTGGTACAAAAAAAATGGTCATGAAAAAAGTGAAAAAAATTTGCCAGGAAAAAAGATAAATGGCCATCAAAAAAAGTGACCGGTTAAAAAAGAGTGGCCATTAAAAAAATAGTGGCCAATCAAAAATGAATTGGCCCATATAAAAAAGACCGGTCGAAAAAAAATGGCCGATAAAAAGATGAATGGCCATCCAAAAAAGTGACCGGTTAATGAATCCTGCAGTGACCGCTTAATGAATCCCTGCAGTCATGAAAGCTTTAATTCAAAATGGTAACAAAAAGTCAAACTGAAAAAATTGGCCAGTAAAAAAGATAATTGGCCATCAAGAAAAGTGACTGATTAAAAAAGAGTGGCCATTAAAGAAAAAATTTGACTGGTAAAAAAAATGGTCATGGAAAAAGTGAAAAAATTGGCCGGGAAAAAAGATAAATGGCCATCAAAAAAAGTGACCGGTTAAAAAAGAGTGGGCATTAAAAAAACAGTGGCCTACCAAAAAATAATTGGCCCGTAAAAAAAGACCAGTCAAAAAAAATTGGCCAGTAAAAAAGATAAGTGGCCATCAAAAAAATTGACTGGTTAAAAAAGAGGGGCCATTAAAGAAAAAATTTGACTGGAAAAAAAAATGGTCATGTAAAAAGTGAAAAAAATTGGCCGGTAAAAAAGATAAATGGCCATCAAAAAAAGTGACCGGTTAAAAAAGAGTGGCCATTAAAAAATAGCGGCCTACCAAAAAATAATTGGCGCGTAAAAAAAAACAGTCGAAAAAAATTGGCCTGTAAAAAAGATAAGTAGCTATCAAAAAAGTGACCGGTTAAAAAAATTGCCCATTAAAAAAAGTGACTACAAAAAATTGGCCCGTAAAAAAGGAAGGACCAGTCAAACAAAATTGGTCAGTAAAAAAATGTATTGGCCATCACACAGTGAGGTGGAGTAGGCGGAGGAGGTGGAGGAGGAGGCGGAGGAGGCGGAGGAGGCGGAGGAGGAGGCAGAGGCGGAGGAGGAGGCGGAAGAGGTAGGTGGCCCGTAAAAAAAGAGACCAGTAAAAGAATTGGCCAGTAAAAAAAGATGAGTGGCCATAAAAAAAATTGACTGGTAAAAAAAATAAAAGAATAGAAATATAAAACAATTAAATTCCCTTCTACGTGACTTTACCGAAAGAACCAATAATATGAATCCCTGCAGTCACGAAAGCTTTAATTAAAAATGGTAAAAAAGTCAAACTGAAAAAATTGGTCAGTAAAAAAGATAATTGGCCATCAAAAAAGTGACTGATTAAAAAAGAGTGGCCATTAAAGAAAAAATTTGACTGGTACAAAAAAAATGGTCATGAAAAAAGTGAAAAAAATTGGCCGGGAAAAAAGATGAATGGCCATCAAAAAAAGTGACCGGTTAAAAAAGAGTGGCCATTAAAAAAATAGTGGCCGATCAAAAATGAATTGGCCCATATAAAAAAGACCGGTCGAAAAACATATGGCCGATAAAAAGATGAATGGCCATCCAAAAAAGTGACCGGTTAATGAATCCGTGCAGTCACGAAAGCTTTAATTCAAAATGGTAAAAAAGTCAAACTGATAAAATTGGCCAGTAAAAAAGATAATTGACCATCATAAAAGTGACTGATTAAAAGAGTGGCCATTAAAGAAAAAAATTGACTGGTAAAAAAAATGGTCATGAAAAAAGTGAAAAAATTGGCCGGGAAAAAAGATAAATGGCCATCAAAAAAATTGACCGGTTAAAAAAGAGTCAGATTAAAAAAATAGTGGCCGATCAAAAATGAATTGGCCCATAAAAAAAAGACCGGTCGAAAAAAATTGGCCGGTAAAAAAGATGAATGGCCATCCAAAAAAGTGACCGGTTAAAAAAGAGTGGCCATTAAAGAAAAAATTTGACTGGTAAAAAAAATAGTCATAAAAAAGTGAAAAAAATGGGCCGATAAAAAAGATAAATGGCCATCAAAAAAAGTGACCGGTTAAAAAAGAGTGGGCATTAAAAAAACAGTGGCCTACCAAAAAATAATTGGCCCGTAAAAAAAGACCAGTCAAAAAAAATTGGCCAGTAAAAAAGATAAGTGGCCATCAAAAAAAGTGACTGGTTAAAAAAATTGCCCATTAAAAAAATTGACTACAAAAAATTGGCCCGTAAAAAAGGAAAGACCAGTCAAACACAATTGGTCAGTAAAAAAAATGTATTGGCCATCACACAGTGAGGTGGAGGAGGCGGAGAAGGTGGGGGAGGAGGTGGAGGAGGCGGTGGAGGAGGCGGAGGAGGAGGCGGAGGAGGAGGCGGAGGAGGAGGAGGCGGAGGAGGCGGAGGAGGAGGTGGAGGAGGAGGCGGAGGAGGAGGAGGAGGCGGAAGAAGTAGGTGGCCCGTAAAAAAAGAGACCAGTAAAAGAATTGGCCAGTAAAAAAAGATGAATGGCCATAAAAAAATTTGACTGGTAAAAAAAATAAAATAATAGAAATATAAAACAATTAAATTCCCTTCTACATGACTTCACCGAAAGAACCAAGAATATGAATCCCTGCAGTCACGAAAGCTTTAATTCAAAATGGTAAAAAAGTCAAACTGAAAAAATTGTCCAGTAAAAAAGATAATTGGCCATCAAAAAAAGTGACTGGCTAAAAAATAGTGGCCATTAAAGAAAAAATTTGACTGGTAAAAAAAAAATGGTCATGAAAAAAGTGAAAAAAATTGGCCGGTAAAAAAGATAAATGGCCATCAAAAAAAGTGACCGGTTAAAAAAGAGTGGCCATTAAAAAATAGCGGCCTACCAAAAAATAATTGGCGCGTAAAAAAAACAGTCGAAAAAAATTGGCCAGTAAAAAAGATAAGTGGCCATCAAAAAAGTGACCCGTTAAAAAAATTGCCGATTAAAAAAAGTGACTACAAAAAATTGGCCCGTAAAAAAGGAAGGACCAGTCAAACAAAATTGGTCAGTAAAAAAATGTATTGGCCATCACAGTGAGGTGGAGGAGGCGGAGGAGGTGGAGGAGGAGGCGGAGGAGGCGGAGGAGGAGGCAGAGGCGGAGGAGGAGGCGGAAGAGGTAGGTGGCCCGTGAAAAAAGAGACCAGTAAAAGAATTGGCCAGTAAAAAAAGATCAGTGGCCATGAAAAAAATTGACTGGTAAAAAAAATAAAAGAATAGAAATATAAAACAATTAAATTCCCTTCTACGTTACTTTACCGAAAGAACCAAGAATATGAATCCCTGCAGTCACGAAAGCTTTAATTCAAAATGGTAAAAAAGTCAAACTGAAAAAATTGGTCAGTAAAAAAGATAATTGGCCATCAAAAAAAGTGACTGATTAAAAAAGAGTGGCCATTAAAGAAAAAAATTGACTGGTAAAAAAAAAATGGTCATGAAAAAATTGGCCGGGAAAAAAGATAAATGGCCATCAAAAAAATTGACCGGTTAAAAAAGAGTGGCCATTAAAAAAATAGTGGCCGATCAAAAATGAATTGGCCCATAAAAAAAAGACCGGTCGAAAAAAATTGGCCGGTAAAAAAGATGAATGGCCATCCAAAAAAGTGACCGGTTAAAAAAGAGTGGCCATTAAAGAAAAAATTTGACTGGTAAAAAAAATAGTCATAAAAAAGTGAAAAAAATGGGCCGATAAAAAAGATAAATGGCCATCAAAAAAGTGACTGGTTAAAAAAGAGTGGGCATTAAAAAAACAGTGGCCTACCAAAAAATAATTGGCCCGTAAAAAAAGACCAGTCGAAAAAAATTGGCCAGTAAAAAAGATAAGTGGCCATCAAAAATAAGTGACTGGTTAAAAAAGAGGGGCCATTAAAGAAAAAATTTGACTGGTTAAAAAAAAATGGTCATGAAAAAAGTGAAAAAAATTGGCCGGTAAAAAAGATAAATGGCCATCAAAAAAAGTGACCGGTTAAAAAAGAGTGGCCATTAAAAAATAGCGGCCTACCAAAAAATAATTGGCGTGTAAAAAAAATCAGTCGAAAAAAATTGGCCAGTAAAAAAGATAAGTGGCCATCAAAAAAGTGACTGGTTAAAAAAATTGCCCATTAAAAAAAGTGACTACAAAAAATTGGCCCGTAAAAAAGGAAGGACCAGTCAAACCAAATTGGTCAGTAAAAAAATGTATTGGCCATCACACAGTGAGGTGGAGTAGGCGGAGGAGGTGGTGGAGGAGGCAGAGGAGGCGGAGGAGGCGGAGGAGGAGGCAGAGGCGGAGGAGGAGGCGGAAGAGGTAGGTGGCCCGTAAAAAAAGAGACCAGTAAAAGAATTGGCCAGTAAAAAAAGATGAGTGGCCATAAAAAAAATTGACTGGTAAAAAAAATAAAAGAATAGAAATATAAAACAATTAAATTCCCTTCTACGTGACTTTACCGAAAGAACCAAGAATATGAATCCCTGCAGTCACGAAAGCTTTAATTCAAAATGGTAAAAAAGTCAAACTGAAAAAATTGGCCAGTAAAAAAGATAATTGGCCATCAAAAAAAGTGACTGATTAAAAAAGAGTGGCCATTAAAGAAAAAAATTGACTGGTAAAAAAAAAATGGTCATGAAAAAATTGGCCGGGAAAAAAGATAAATGGCCATCAAAAAAAGTGACCGGTTGAAAAAGAGTGGCCATTAAAAAAATAGTGGCCGATCAAAAATGATTTGGCCCATATAAAAAAGACCGGTCAAAAAAAATTGGCCGGTAAAAAGATGAATGGCCATCCAAAAAAGTGACCGGTTAATGAATCCTGCAGTGACCGGTTAATGAATCCCTGCAGTCACGAAAGCTTTAATTCAAAATGGTAAAAAAAGTCAAACTGAAAAAATTGGCCAGTAAAAAAGATAATTGGCCATCAAAAAAAGTGACCGGTTAAAAAAGAGTGGCCATTAAAGAAAAAATTTGACTGGTAAAAAAAATAGTCATAAAAAAGTGAAAAAAATGGGCCGATAAAAAAGATAAATGGCCATCAAAAAAGTGACTGGTTAAAAAAGAGTGGGCATTAAAAAAAACAGTGGCCTACCAAAAAATAATTGGCCCGTAAAAAAAGACCAGTCGAAAAAAATTGGCCAGTAAAAAAGATAAGTGGCCATCAAAAATAAGTGACTGGTTAAAAAAGAGGGGCCATTAAAGAAAAAATTTGACTGGTTAAAAAAAAATGGTCATGAAAAAAGTGAAAAAAATTGGCCGGTAAAAAAGATAAATGGCCATCAAAAAAAGTGACCGGTTAAAAAAGAGTGGCCATTAAAAAATAGCGGCCTACCAAAAAATAATTGGCGCGTAAAAAAAATCAGTCAAAAAAAATTGGCCAGTAAAAAAGATAAGTGGCCATCAAAAAAGTGACCGGTTAAAAAAATTGCCCATTAAAAAAAGTGACTACAAAAAATTGGCCCGTAAAAAAGGAAGGACCAGTCAAACCAAATTGGTCAGTAAAAAAATGTATTGGCCATCACACAGTGAGGTGGAGTAGGCGGAGGAGGTGGTGGAGGAGGCAGAGGAGGCGGAGGAGGCGGAGGAGGAGGCAGAGGCGGAGGAGGAGGCGGAAGAGGTAGGTGGCCCGTAAAAAAAGAGACCAGTAAAAGAATTGGCCAGTAAAAAAAGATGAGTGGCCATAAAAAAAATTGACTGGTAAAAAAAATAAAAGAATAGAAATATAAAACAATTAAATTCCCTTCTACGTGACTTTACCGAAAGAACCAAGAATATGAATCCCTGCAGTCACGAAAGCTTTAATTCAAAATGGTAAAAAAGTCAAACTGAAAAAATTGGCCAGTAAAAAAGATAATTGGCCATCAAAAAAAGTGACTGATTAAAAAAGAGTGGCCATTAAAGAAAAAAATTGACTGGTAAAAAAAAAATGGTCATGAAAAAATTGGCCGGGAAAAAAGATAAATGGCCATCAAAAAAAGTGACCGGTTAAAAAAGAGTGGCTATTAAAAAAATAGTGGCCGATCAAAAATGATTTGGCCCATATAAAAAAGACCGGTCAAAAAAAATTGGCCGGTAAAAAGATGAATGGCCATCCAAAAAAGTGACCGGTTAATGAATCCTGCAGTGACCGGTTAATGAATCCCTGCAGTCACGAAAGCTTTAATTCAAAATGGTAAAAAAAGTCAAACTGAAAAAATTGGCCAGTAAAAAAGATAATTGGCCATCAAAAAAAGTGACCGGTTAAAAAAGAGTGGCCATTAAAGAAAAAATTTGACTGGTAAAAAAAATGGTCATGAAAAAAGTGAAAAAATTGGCCGGGAAAAAAGATAAATGGCCATCAAAAAAATTGACCGGTTAAAAAAGAGTCGCCATTAAAAAAATAGTGGCCGATCAAAAATGAATTGGCCCATAAAAAAAAGACCGGTCGAAAAAAATTGGCCTGTAAAAAAGATGAATGGCCATCCAAAAAAGTGACCGGTTAAAAAAGAGTGGCCATTAAAGAAAAAATTTGACTGGTAAAAAAAATAGTCATAAAAAAGTGAAAAAAATGGGCCGATAAAAAAGATAAATGGCCATCAAAAAAAGTGACCGGTTAAAAAAGTGGGCATTAAAAAAACAGTGGCCTACCAAAAAATAATTGGCCCGTAAAAAAAGATCAGTCAAAAAAAATTGGCCAGTAAAAAATATAAGTGGCCATCAAAAAAAGTGACTGGTTAAAAAAATTGCCCATTAAAAAAAGTGACTACAAAAAATTGGCCCGTAAAAAAGGAAAGACCAGTCAAACACAATTGGTCCGTAAAAAAATGTATTGGCCATCACACAGTGAGGTGGAGGAGGCGGAGAAGGTGGAGGTGGAGGAGGCGGTGGAGGAGGCGGAGGAGGAGGCGGAGGAGGAGGCGGAGGAGGAGGCGGAGGAGGAGGAGGAGGAGGCGGAGGAGGAGGAGGCGGAGGAGGAGGTGGAGGAGGAGGAGGAGGCGGAAGAGGTAGGTGGCGGTGGAGGAGGCGGAGGCGGAGGAGGAGGAGGAGGCGGAAGAGGTAGGTGGCCCGTAAAAAAAGAGACCAGTAAAAGAACTGGCCAGTAAAAAAAGATGAGTCGCCATAAAAAAATGTGACTTAAAAAAAATACAAATATAAAACAATTAAATTCCCTTCTATGTGACTTTACCGAAAGAACCAGAATATGAATCGCTGCAGTCACGAAAGCTTTAGTTCAAAATGGTAAAAAAGTCAAACTGAAAAAATTGGCCAGTAAAAAAGATAATTGGCCATCAAAAAAAGTGACTGGTTAAAAAAGAGTGGCCATTAAAGAAAAAATTTGACTGGTAAAAAAAAATGGTCATGAAAAAAGTGAAAAAAATTGGCCGGTAAAAAAGATAAATGGCCATCAAAAAAGTGACCGGTTAAAAAAGAGTGGCCATTAAAAAAAAAGTGGTCGATCAAAAATTAATTGGCCCATAAAAAAATGACCAGTCAAAAAAATTGGCCGTTAAAAAGATGAATGGCCATCCAAAAAAGTGACCGGTTAATGAATCCTGCAGTGACCGGTTAATGAATCCCTGCAGTCACGAAAGCTTTAATTCAAAATGGTAAAAAAGTCAAACTGAAAAAATTGGCCAGTAAAAAAGATAATTGGCCATCAAAAAAAGTGACCGGTTAAAAAAGAGTGGCCATTAAAAAAATAGTGGCCGATCAAAAATGAATTGGCCCATAAAAAAAGACCGGTCGAAAAAAATTGGCTGGTAAAAAAGATGAATGGCCATCCAAAAAAGTGACCGGTTAAAAAAAGTGGCCATTAAAGAAAACATTTGACTGGTAAAAAAAATGGTCATAAAAAAGTGAAAAAAATTGGCCGATAAAAAATATAAATGGCCATAAAAAAAATGACCGGTTAAAAAAGAGTGGCCATTAAAAAAACATTGGTCTACCAAAAAATAATTGGCCCGTAAAAAAAGACCAGTCGAAAAAAATTGGCCAGTAAAAAAGATAAATGGCCATCAAAAAAAGTGACCGGTTAAAAAAATTGCCCATTAAAAAAAGTGACTACAAAAAATTGGCCTGTAAAAAAGGAAAGATCAGTCAAACAAAATTGGTCAGTAAAAAAATGTATTGGCCATCACACAGTGAGTTGGAGGAGGCGGAGGAGGAGGCGGAGGAGGCGGAGGAGGAGGCGGAGGAGGCGGAGGAGGAGGCAGAGGCGGAGGAGGAGGCGGAGGAGGAGGCGGAGGAGGAGGCGGAGCAGGAGGCGGAAGAGGTAGGTGGCCCGTAAAAAAAGAGACCAGTAAAAGAACTGGCCAGTAAAAAAAGATGAGTCGCCATAAAAAAATGTGACTTAAAAAAAATACAAATATAAAACAATTAAATTCCCTTCTATGTGACTTTACCGAAAGAACCAGAATATGAATCGCTGCAGTCACGAAAGCTTTAGTTCAAAATGGTAAAAAAGTCAAACTGAAAAAATTGGCCAGTAAAAAAGATAATTGGCCATCAAAAAAAGTGACTGGTTAAAAAAGAGTGGCCATTAAAGAAAAAATTTGACTGGTAAAAAAAAATGGTCATGAAAAAAGTGAAAAAAATTGGCCGGTAAAAAAGATAAATGGCCATCAAAAAAGTGACCGGTTAAAAAAGAGTGGCCATTAAAAAAAAAGTGGTCGATCAAAAATTAATTGGCCCATAAAAAAATGACCAGTCGAAAAAATTGGCCGTTAAAAAGATGAATGGCCATCCAAAAAAGTGACCGGTTAATGAATCCTGCAGTGACCGGTTAATGAATCCCTGCAGTCACGAAAGCTTTAATTCAAAATGGTAAAAAAGTCAAACTGAAAAAATTGGCCAGTAAAAAAGATAATTGGCCATCAAAAAAAGTGACTGGTTAAAAAAGAGTGGCCATTAAAGAAAAAATTTGACTGGTAAAAAAAATGGTCATGAAAAAAGTGAAAAAATTGGCCGGGAAAAAAAATAAATGGCCATCAAAAAAAGTGACCGGTTAAAAAAGAGTGGCCATTAAAAAAATAGTGGCCGATCAAAAATGATTTGGCCCATATAAAAAAGACCGGTCAAAAAAAATTGGCCGGTAAAAAGATGAATGGCCATCCAAAAAAGTGACCGGTTAATGAATCCTGCAGTGACCGGTTAATGAATCCCTGCAGTCACGAAAGCTTTAATTCAAAATGGTAAAAAAAGTCAAACTGAAAAAATTGGCCAGTAAAAAAGATAATTGGCCATCAAAAAAAGTGACCGGTTAAAAAAGAGTGGCCATTAAAGAAAAAATTTGACTGGTAAAAAAAATGGTCATGAAAAAAGTGAAAAAATTGGCCGGGAAAAAAGATAAATGGCCATCAAAAAAATTGACCGGTTAAAAAAGAGTCGCCATTAAAAAAATAGTGGCCGATCAAAAATGAATTGGCCCATAAAAAAAAGACCGGTCGAAAAAAATTGGCCTGTAAAAAAGATGAATGGCCATCCAAAAAAGTGACCGGTTAAAAAAGAGTGGCCATTAAAGAAAAAATTTGACTGGTAAAAAAAATAGTCATAAAAAAGTGAAAAAAATGGGCCGATAAAAAAGATAAATGGCCATCAAAAAAAGTGACCGGTTAAAAAAGTGGGCATTAAAAAAACAGTGGCCTACCAAAAAATAATTGGCCCGTAAAAAAAGATCAGTCAAAAAAAATTGGCCAGTAAAAAATATAAGTGGCCATCAAAAAAAGTGACTGGTTAAAAAAATTGCCCATTAAAAAAAGTGACTACAAAAAATTGGCCCGTAAAAAAGGAAAGACCAGTCAAACACAATTGGTCCGTAAAAAAATGTATTGGCCATCACACAGTGAGGTGGAGGAGGCGGAGAAGGTGGAGGTGGAGGAGGCGGTGGAGGAGGCGGAGGAGGAGGCGGAGGAGGAGGCGGAGGAGGAGGCGGAGGAGGAGGAGGAGGAGGCGGAGGAGGAGGAGGCGGAGGAGGAGGTGGAGGAGGAGGAGGAGGCGGAAGAGGTAGGTGGCGGTGGAGGAGGCGGAGGCGGAGGAGGAGGAGGAGGCGGAAGAGGTAGGTGGCCCGTAAAAAAAGAGACCAGTAAAAGAACTGGCCAGTAAAAAAAGATGAGTCGCCATAAAAAAATGTGACTTAAAAAAAATACAAATATAAAACAATTAAATTCCCTTCTATGTGACTTTACCGAAAGAACCAGAATATGAATCGCTGCAGTCACGAAAGCTTTAGTTCAAAATGGTAAAAAAGTCAAACTGAAAAAATTGGCCAGTAAAAAAGATAATTGGCCATCAAAAAAAGTGACTGGTTAAAAAAGAGTGGCCATTAAAGAAAAAATTTGACTGGTAAAAAAAAATGGTCATGAAAAAAGTGAAAAAAATTGGCCGGTAAAAAAGATAAATGGCCATCAAAAAAGTGACCGGTTAAAAAAGAGTGGCCATTAAAAAAAAAGTGGTCGATCAAAAATTAATTGGCCCATAAAAAAATGACCAGTCAAAAAAATTGGCCGTTAAAAAGATGAATGGCCATCCAAAAAAGTGACCGGTTAATGAATCCTGCAGTGACCGGTTAATGAATCCCTGCAGTCACGAAAGCTTTAATTCAAAATGGTAAAAAAGTCAAACTGAAAAAATTGGCCAGTAAAAAAGATAATTGGCCATCAAAAAAAGTGACCGGTTAAAAAAGAGTGGCCATTAAAAAAATAGTGGCCGATCAAAAATGAATTGGCCCATAAAAAAAGACCGGTCGAAAAAAATTGGCTGGTAAAAAAGATGAATGGCCATCCAAAAAAGTGACCGGTTAAAAAAAGTGGCCATTAAAGAAAACATTTGACTGGTAAAAAAAATGGTCATAAAAAAGTGAAAAAAATTGGCCGATAAAAAATATAAATGGCCATAAAAAAAATGACCGGTTAAAAAAGAGTGGCCATTAAAAAAACATTGGTCTACCAAAAAATAATTGGCCCGTAAAAAAAGACCAGTCGAAAAAAATTGGCCAGTAAAAAAGATAAATGGCCATCAAAAAAAGTGACCGGTTAAAAAAATTGCCCATTAAAAAAAGTGACTACAAAAAATTGGCCTGTAAAAAAGGAAAGATCAGTCAAACAAAATTGGTCAGTAAAAAAATGTATTGGCCATCACACAGTGAGTTGGAGGAGGCGGAGGAGGAGGCGGAGGAGGCGGAGGAGGAGGCGGAGGAGGCGGAGGAGGAGGCAGAGGCGGAGGAGGAGGCGGAGGAGGAGGCGGAGGAGGAGGCGGAGCAGGAGGCGGAAGAGGTAGGTGGCCCGTAAAAAAAGAGACCAGTAAAAGAACTGGCCAGTAAAAAAAGATGAGTCGCCATAAAAAAATGTGACTTAAAAAAAATACAAATATAAAACAATTAAATTCCCTTCTATGTGACTTTACCGAAAGAACCAGAATATGAATCGCTGCAGTCACGAAAGCTTTAGTTCAAAATGGTAAAAAAGTCAAACTGAAAAAATTGGCCAGTAAAAAAGATAATTGGCCATCAAAAAAAGTGACTGGTTAAAAAAGAGTGGCCATTAAAGAAAAAATTTGACTGGTAAAAAAAAATGGTCATGAAAAAAGTGAAAAAAATTGGCCGGTAAAAAAGATAAATGGCCATCAAAAAAGTGACCGGTTAAAAAAGAGTGGCCATTAAAAAAAAAGTGGTCGATCAAAAATTAATTGGCCCATAAAAAAATGACCAGTCAAAAAAATTGGCCGTTAAAAAGATGAATGGCCATCCAAAAAAGTGACCGGTTAATGAATCCTGCAGTGACCGGTTAATGAATCCCTGCAGTCACGAAAGCTTTAATTCAAAATGGTAAAAAAGTCAAACTGAAAAAATTGGCCAGTAAAAAAGATAATTGGCCATCAAAAAAAGTGACCGGTTAAAAAAGAGTGGCCATTAAAAAAATAGTGGCCGATCAAAAATGAATTGGCCCATAAAAAAAGACCGGTCGAAAAAAATTGGCTGGTAAAAAAGATGAATGGCCATCCAAAAAAGTGACCGGTTAAAAAAAGTGGCCATTAAAGAAAACATTTGACTGGTAAAAAAAATGGTCATAAAAAAGTGAAAAAAATTGGCCGATAAAAAATATAAATGGCCATAAAAAAAAATGACCGGTTAAAAAAGAGTGGCCATTAAAAAAACATTGGTCTACCAAAAAATAATTGGCCCGTAAAAAAAGACCAGTCGAAAAAAATTGGCCAGTAAAAAAGATAAATGGCCATCAAAAAAAGTGACCGGTTAAAAAAATTGCCCATTAAAAAAAGTGACTACGAAAAATTGGCCTGTAAAAAAGGAAAGATCAGTCAAACAAAATTGGTCAGTAAAAAAATGTATTGGCCATCACACAGTGAGTTGGAGGAGGCGGAGGAGGAGGCGGAGGAGGCGGAGGAGGAGGCGGAGGAGGCGGAGGAGGAGGCAGAGGCGGAGGAGGAGGCGGAGGAGGAGGCGGAGGAGGAGGCGGAGCAGGAGGCGGAAGAGGTAGGTGGCCCGTAAAAAAAGAGACCAGTAAAAGAACTGGCCAGTAAAAAAAGATGAGTCGCCATAAAAAAATGTGACTTAAAAAAAATACAAATATAAAACAATTAAATTCCCTTCTATGTGACTTTACCGAAAGAACCAGAATATGAATCGCTGCAGTCACGAAAGCTTTAGTTCAAAATGGTAAAAAAGTCAAACTGAAAAAATTGGCCAGTAAAAAAGATAATTGGCCATCAAAAAAAGTGACTGGTTAAAAAAGAGTGGCCATTAAAGAAAAAATTTGACTGGTAAAAAAAAATGGTCATGAAAAAAGTGAAAAAAATTGGCCGGTAAAAAAGATAAATGGCCATCAAAAAAGTGACCGGTTAAAAAAGAGTGGCCATTAAAAAAAAAGTGGTCGATCAAAAATTAATTGGCCCATAAAAAAATGACCAGTCGAAAAAATTGGCCGTTAAAAAGATGAATGGCCATCCAAAAAAGTGACCGGTTAATGAATCCTGCAGTGACCGGTTAATGAATCCCTGCAGTCACGAAAGCTTTAATTCAAAATGGTAAAAAAGTCAAACTGAAAAAATTGGCCAGTAAAAAAGATAATTGGCCATCAAAAAAAGTGACTGGTTAAAAAAGAGTGGCCATTAAAGAAAAAATTTGACTGGTAAAAAAAATGGTCATGAAAAAAGTGAAAAAATTGGCCGGGAAAAAAAATAAATGGCCATCAAAAAAAGTGACCGGTTAAAAAAGAGTGGCCATTAAAAAAATAGTGGCCGATCAAAAATGAATTGGCCCATAAAAAAAAGACCGGTCAAAAAAAATTGGCAGGTAAAAAAGATGAATGGCCATCCAAAAAAGTGACTGGTTAAAAAAGAGTGGCCATTAAAGAAAAAATTTGATTGGTAAAAAAAATAGTCATAAAAAAGTGAAAAAAATGGGCCGATAAAAAAGATAAATGGCCATCAAAAAAAGTGACCGGTTAAAAAAGTGGGCATTAAAAAAACAGTGGCCTACCAAAAAATAATTGGCCCGTAAAAAAAGATCAGTCAAAAAAAATTGGCCAGTAAAAAATATAAGTGGCCATCAAAAAAAGTGACCGGTTAATAAAATTGCCCATTAAAAAACGTGACTACAAAAAATTGGCCCGTAAAAAAGGAAAGACCAGTCAAACACAATTGGTCCGTAAAAAAATGTATTGGCCATCACACAGTGAGGTGGAGGAGGCGGAGAAGGTGGAGGAGGAGGTGGAGGAGGCGGTGGAGGAGGCGGAGGAGGAGGCGGAGGAGGAGGCGGAGGAGGAGGCGGAGGAGGAGGAGGAGGCGGAGGAGGAGGAGGCGGAGGAGGAGGTGGAGGAGGAGGCGGAGGAGGAGGCGGAAGAGGTAGGTGGCCCATAAAAAAAGAGACCAGTAAAAGAATTGGCCAGTAAAAAAAGATGAATGGCCATAAAAAAATTTGACTGGTAAAAAAAATAAAATAATAGAAATATAAAACAATTAAATTCCCTTCTACATGACTTCACCGAAAGAACCAAGAATATGAATCCCTGCAGTCACGAAAGCTTTAATTCAAAATGGTGAAAAAGTCAAACTGAAAAAATTGGCCAGTAAAAAAGATAATTGGCCATCAAAAAAAGTGACTGGTTAAAAAATAGTGGCCATTAAAGAAAAAATTTGACTGGTAAAAAAAAAATGGTCATGAAAAAGTGAAAAAAATTGGCCGGTAAAAAAGATAAATGGCCATCAAAAAAAGTGACCGGTTAAAAAAGAGTGGCCATTAAAAAATAGCGGCCTACCAAAAAATAATTGGCGCGTAAAAAAAACAGTCGAAAAAAATTGGCCAGTAAAAAAGATAAGTGGCCATCAAAAAAGTGACCGGTTAAAAAAATTGCCGATTAAAAAAAGTGACTACAAAAAATTGGCCCGTAAAAAAGGAAGGACCAGTCAAACAAAATTGGTCAGTAAAAAAATGTATTGGCCATCACAGTGAGGTGGAGGAGGCGGAGGAGGTGGAGGAGGAGGCGGAGGAGGCGGAGGAGGAGGCAGAGGCGGAGGAGGAGGCGGAAGAGGTAGGTGGCCCGTAAAAAAAGAGACCAGTAAAAGAATTGGCCAGTAAAAAAAGATCAGTGGCCATGAAAAAAATTGACTGGTAAAAAAAATAAAAGAATAGAAATATAAAACAATTAAATTCCCTTCTACGTGACTTTACCGAAAGAACCAATAATATGAATCCCTGCAGTCACGAAAGCTTTAATTCAAAATGGTAAAAAAGTCAAACTGAAAAAATTGGTCAGTAAAAAATATAATTGGCCATCAAAAAAAGTGACTGATTAAAAAAGAGTGGCCATTAAAGAAAAAAATTGACTGGTAAAAAAAAAATGGTCGTGAAAAAATTGGCCGGGAAAAAAGATAAATGGCCATCAAAAAAAGTGACCGGTTAAAAAAGAGTGGCCATTAAAAAAATAGTGGCCGATCAAAAATGAATTGGTTCATATAAAAAAGACCGGTCAAAAAAAATTGGCCGGTAAAAAGATGAATGGCCATCCAAAAAAGTGACCGGTTAATGAATCCTGCAGTGACCGGTTAATGAATCCCTGCAGTCACGAAAGATTTAATTCAAAATGGTAAAAAAAGTCAAACTGAAAAAATTGGCCAGTAAAAAAGATAATTGGCCATCAAAAAAAGTGACCAGTTAAAAAAGAGTGGCCATTAAAAAAATAGTGGCCGATCAAAAATGAATTGGCCCATAAAAAAAAGACCGGTCGAAAAAAATTGGCCGGTAAAAAAGATGAATGGCCATCCAAAAAAGTGACCAGTTAAAAAAGAGTGGCCATTAAAGAAAACATTTGACTGGTAAAAAAAATGGTCATAAAAAAGTGAAAAAAATTGGCCGATAAAAAAGATAAATGGCCATCAAAAAAAGTGACCGGTTAAAAAAGAGTGGCCATTAAAAAAACATTGGTCTACCAAAAAATAATTGGCCCGTAAAAAAAGACCAGTCGAAAAAAATTGGCCAGTAAAAAAGATAAATGGCCATCAAAAAAAGTGACCGGTTAAAAAAATTGCCCATTAAAAAAAGTGACTACAAAAAATTGGCCCGTAAAAAAGGAAAGATCAGTCAAACAAAATTGGTCAGTAAAAAAATGTATTGGCCATCACACAGTGAGTTGGAGGAGGCGGAGGAGGAGGCGGAGGAGGCGGAGGAGGAGGCGGAGGAGGCGGAGGAGGAGGCAGAGGCAGAGGAGGAGGCGGAGGAGGAGGCGGAGGAGGAGGCGGAGGAGGAGGCGGAAGAGGTAGGTGGCCCGTAAAAAAAGAGACCAGTAAAAGAACTGGCCAGTAAAAAAAGATGAGTCGCCATAAAAAAACGTGACTTAAAAAAAATATAAATATAAAACAATTAAATTCCCTTCTATGTGACTTTACCGAAAGAACCAGAATATGAATCGCTGCAGTCACGAAAGCTTTAGTTCAAAATGGTAAAAAAGTCAAACTGAAAAAATTGGCCAGTAAAAAAGATAATTGGCCATCAAAAAAAGTGACTGGTTAAAAAAGAGTGGCCATTAAAGAAAAAATTTGACTGGTAAAAAAAAATGGTCATGAAAAAAGTGAAAAAAATTGGCCGGTAAAAAAGATAAATGGCCATCAAAAAAGTGACCGGTTAAAAAAGAGTGGCCATTAAAAAAAAAGTGGTCGATCAAAAATTAATTGGCCCATAAAAAAATGACCAGTCGAAAAAATTGGCCGTTAAAAAGATGAATGGCCATCCAAAAAAGTGACCGGTTAATGAATCCTGCAGTGACCGGTTAATGAATCCCTGCAGTCACGAAAGCTTTAATTCAAAATGGTAAAAAAGTCAAACTGAAAAAATTGGCCAGTAAAAAAGATAATTGGCCATCAAAAAAAGTGACTGGTTAAAAAAGAGTGGCCATTAAAGAAAAAATTTGACTGGTAAAAAAAATGGTCATGAAAAAAGTGAAAAAATTGGCCGGGAAAAAAAATAAATGGCCATCAAAAAAAGTGACCGGTTAAAAAAGAGTGGCCATTAAAAAAATAGTGGCCGATCAAAAATGAATTGGCCCATAAAAAAAAGACCGGTCGAAAAAAATTGGCCGGTAAAAAAGATGAATGGCCATCCAAAAAAGTGACCGGTTAAAAAAGAGTGGCCATTAAAGAAAAAATTTGACTGGTAAAAAAAATGGTCATAAAAAAAGTGAAAAAAATTGGCCGATAAAAAAGATAAATGGGCATCAAAAAAAGTGACCGGTTAAAAAAGAGTGGCCATTAAAAAAATAGTGGCCGATCAAAAATGAATTGGCCCATATAAAAAAGACCGGTCAAAAAAAATTGGCCGGTAAAAAGATGAATGGCCATCCAAAAAAGTGACCGGTTAATGAATCCTGCAGTGACCGGTTAATGAATCCCTGCAGTCACAAAAGCTTTAATTCAAAATGGTAAAAAAGTCAAACTGAAAAAATTGGCCAGTAAAAAAGATAATTGGCCATCAAAAAAAGTGACCGGTTAAAAAAGAGTGGCCATTAAAAAAATAGTGGCCGATCAAAAATGAATTGGCCCATAAAAAAAGACCGGTCGAAAAAAATTGGCCGGTAAAAAAGATGAATGGCCATCCAAAAAAGTGACCGGTTAAAAAAATTGCCCATTAAAAAAAGTGACTACAAAAAATTGGCCCGTAAAAAAGGAAAGACCAGTCAAACAAAATTGGTCAGTAAAAAAATGTATTGGCCATCACACAGTGAGTTGGAGGAGGCGGAGGAGGCGGAGGAGGAGGCGGAGGAGGTGGAGGAGGAGGCGGAGGAGGCGGAGGAGGAGGCGGAGGAGGAGGCGGAGGAGGAGGCGGAGGAGGAGGCGGAGGAGGAGGAGGCGGAAGAGGTAGGTGGCCCGTAAAAAAAGAGACCAGTAAAAGATTTGGCCAGTAAAAAAAGATGAGTCGCCATGAAAAAATGTGACTATTAAAAAAAAAATACAAATATAAAACAATTAAATTCCCTTCTATGTGACTTTACCGAAAGAACCAGAATATGAATCGCTGCAGTCACGAAAGCTTTAGTTCAAAATGGTAAAAAAGTCAAACTGAAAAAATTGGTCAGTAAAAAAGATAATTGGCCATCAAAAAAAGTGACTGATTAAAAAAGAGTGGCCATTAAAGAAAAAAATTGACTGGTAAAAAAAAAATGGTCATGAAAAAATTGGCCGGGAAAAAAGATAAATGGCCATCAAAAAAAGTGACCGGTTAAAAAAGAGTGGCCATTAAAAAAATAGTGGCCGATCAAAAATGAATTGGCCCACATAAAAAAGACCGGTCAAAAAAAATTGGCCGGTAAAAAGATGAATGGCCATCCAAAAAAGTGACCGGTTAATGAATCCTGCAGTGACCGGTTAATGAATCCCTGCAGTCACGAAAGCTTTAATTCAAAATGGTAAAAAAAGTCAAACTGAAAAAATTGGCCAGTAAAAAAGATAATTGGCCATCAAAAAAAGTGACCGGTTATAAAAGAGTGGCCATTAAAAAAATAGTGGCCGATCAAAAATGAGTTGGCCCATAAAAAAAAGACCGGTCAAAAAAAATTGGCCGGTAAAAAAGATGAATGGCCATCCAAAAAAGTGACCGGTTAAAAAAGAGTGGCCATTAAGGAAAAAATTTGACTGGTAAAAAAAATGGTCATAAAAAAAGTGAAAAAAATTGGCCGATAAAAAAGATAAATGGCCATCAAAAAAGTGACCGGTTAAAAAAGAGTGGCCATTAAAAAAAAAGTGGCTGATCAAAAAGAATTGGCCCATAAAATAAAAGCCCAGTCGAAAAAAATTGGCAGGTAAAAAAGATGAATGGTCATCCAAAAAAGTGACCGGTTAAAAAAGAGTGGCCATTAAAAAAACAGTGGCCTACCAAAAAATAATTGGCCCGTAAAAAAAGGCCAGTCGAAAAAATTGGCCATTAAAAAAGATAAGTGGCCATCAAAAATAAGTGACCGGTTAAAAAAATTGCCCGTTAAAAAAAGTTACTACAAAAAATTTGCCCGTAAAAAAGGAAAGACCAGTCAAACAAAATTGGTCAGTAAAAAAATATATATTGGCCATCACACAGGTGGAGGAGGCAGTGGAGGCGGAGGAGGAGGTGGAGGAGGGGGAGGAGGAGGCGGAGGAGGCGGAGGAGGAGGCGGAGGAGGCGGAGGAGGAGGGGAAGGCGGAGGAGGAGGCGGAGGAGGAGGCGGAGGAGGAGGCGGAGGAGGAGGCTGAAGAGGTAGGTGGCCTGTAAAAAAAGAGACCAGTAAAAGAATTGGCCAGTAAAAAAAGATGAGTGGCAATGAAAAAACTTTTACTGCTAAAAAAAATAAAAAAATAAAAACAATTAAATTCTCTTTTACGGGACTTTACCGAAAGAACCAAGAATATGAATCCTTGCAGTCACGAAAGCTTTAATTCAAAATGGTAAAAAAGGTCAAACTGAAAAAATTGGCCAGTAAAAAAGATAATTGGCCATCAAATAAAGTGACTGGTTAAAAAAGAGTGGCCATTAAAGAAAAAATTTGACTGGTAAAAAAAATGGTCATAAAAAAGTGAAAAAAATTGCCCGATAAAATAGATAAATGGCCATCAAAAAAAGTGACCGGTTAAAAAAGAGTGGCCATTAAAAAAACAGTGGTCTACCAAAAAATAATTTTCCCCGTAAAAAAAGACCAGTCGAACAAAAATTGGCCAGTAAAAAAGATAAGTGGCCCTCAAAAAAAGTGACCGGTTAAAAAAATTGCCCATTAAAAAAAGTGACTACAAAAAATTGGCCCATAAAAAAGGAAAGACCAGTCAAACAAAATTGGTCAGTAAAAAAATGTATTGGCCATCACACAGTGAGGTGGATGAGGCAGAGGAGGCGGAGGAGGAGGCGGAGGAGGCGGAGGCGGAGGAGGAGGAGGCGGAGGAGGAGGCGGAGGCAGAGGAGGAGGCGGAGGAGGAGGAGGCGGAAGAGGTAGGTGGCCCGTAAAAAAAGAGACCACTAAAAGAATTGGCCAGTAAAAAAAGATGAGTCGCCATAAAAAAATTTGACTGGTAAAAAAATAATAATACAAATATAAAACAATTAAATTCCCTTCTAGGTGACTTTACCGAAATTACCAGAATATGAATACCTGCAGTCACGAAAGCTTTAATTCAAAATGGTTAAAAAGTCAAACTGAAAAAATTGGCCAGTAAAAAAGATAATTGGCCATCAAAAAAAGTGACTGGCTAAAAAAGAGTGGCCATTAAAGAAAAAATTTGACTGGTAAAAAAAAAATGGTCATGAAAAAAGTGAAAAAAATTGGCCGGTAAAAAAGATAAATGGCCATCAAAAAAAGTGACCGATTAAAAAAGAGTGGCCATTAAAAAAAAGTGGCCGATCAAAAAAGAATTGGCCCATGAAAAAAGACCAGTTGAAAAAAATTGGCCGGTAAAAAAGATGAATGGCCATCCAAAAAAGTGACCGGTTAAAAAAGAGTGGCCATTAAAAAAACAGTGGCCTACCAAAAAATAATTTGCCTGTAAAAAAAGACCAGTCGAAAAAAATTGGCCAGTAAAAAAGATAAGTGGCCATCAAAAAAAGTGACTGGTTAAAGAAATAATGGCCATTTAAGAAAAAATTTGACTGGTAAAAAAGAAGTTGTCATAAAAGTGAAAATAATTGGCCAGTAAAAAGGTAAATGGCCATCTAAAAAAAGATTGGCCATTAAAAAAAAGTGGCCGACCAAAAAATAATTGGCCCATAAAAAAAGACAAGTAAAAAAATTAGCCAGTAAAAGAATGTGGCCATCAAAAAAAATTACCAGTTAAAAAAAAAATGTTCCTATTAAAAAAAAGTGGCCATCTAAAAAAGTGATTGGTTAAAAAAGAGTGGTCATTAAAGTATGTTGAACTAAAGACGAATTACCTAAATTATCAACAGAAGGTGTATATCAGATTAATTGCTTTTGTGGCAGATGCTATATTGGACAGACGGGACGTAAAATCAGCATAAGACTGAAAGAACACCAAAGAAATATTAAATTATCTCAAACACAACTGTCGGCAGTGGCAGAACATGCTTGTCAACAAGGACACTCAATTTATTTTGATAACGTTGAAGTGTTCTTTAATACTAATTATTACTGGCAAAGATTAATTAGATAATCCATTGAAATTGAGAGAAATAGAAATAACTTTAATCGGGCTGAGAGCTATAGGCTTTGTACGGCTTTTAAGCGTATTATTAAATAATACATATTACAATTCCTCATAAGGGAAACACATATTAATTATCGGATTACTAACATAGCGTATATTCACAATAATACATATTACAACTCATTACTAATCATAACCATTGACTGATTACTAATCGATTATATAATTACAATACCCCCCCTCCGCCTCAAATCACTGCACCTGAAATTAGTTAAATGATGACGTCACCCTGCTGCTCTATTTAAGACCAGGAGCAAGTGAGGGCTTTACTTTTCTGGCGAATTGCCCGATGATGCTGGATGTAATTACCAGCGAAACGTCGTATTCAAACTGTAAATGTTGTGGATTCACTCTTCAACACACCGGTGGGCTAAAGTAGTGAACTAATTGTCTTTTGTCAACGTGACACTTTTTTGCTGATTGGCCGTGTTGGGTGGTGGAGGGTTACGACACATTTATAAATAACACGATCTAACCCAAAACCTTTATTATGAATAATATTTGTCGCGAAAGCCTACATGTTAAACCAATTAAAGAAAAAATTGACTGGTAAAAAAAGAAGTGGTCATAAAAAAATGAAAAAAATTGGCCGGTAAAAAAGGTAAATGGCCATCTAAAAAAGTGACCGGTTAAAAAAGAGTGGCCATTAAAGAAAAAATTGACTGATAAAAAAGTGGTCGTAAAAAAGTGGAAAAATTGGCCGGTAAAAGAGATAAATGGCCATCTAAAAAAGTGACCGATTAAAAAAGAGTGGCCATTAAAAAAAAGTGGCCGACCAAAAAATAATTGGCCCATAAAAAAAGACAAGTAAAAAAAAATTAGCCAGTAAAAGAATGTGGCCATCAAAAAAAATTACTGGTTAAAAAAGAAAATGGCTATTAAAAAAAAGTGGCCATCTAAAAAAGTGATTGGTTAAAAAAGAGTGGTCATTAAAGTATCTTGAACTAAAGACGAATTACCTAAATTATCAACAGAAGGTGTATATCAGATTAATTGCTTTTGTGGCAGATGCTATATTGGACAGACGGGACGTAAAATCAGCATAAGACTGAAAGAACACCAAAGAAATATTAAATTATCTCAAAAACAACTGTCGGCAGTGGCAGAACATGCTTGTCAACAAGGACACTCAATTTATTTTGATAACGTTGAAGTGTTGTTTAATACTTATTATTTCTGTCAAAGATTAATTATAGAATCCATTGAAATTGAGAGAAATAGAAATAACTTTAATCGGGCTGAGAGCTATAGGCTTTGTACGGCTTTTAAGCGTATTATTAAATAATACATATTACAATTCCTCATAAGGGAAGCACATACTAATTATCGGATTACTAATGTAGCGTATATTCACAATAACATACATTACAACTCATTACTAATCATAACCATTGACTGATTACTAATCGATTATAGAATTACTGCACCTGAATGAGTTAAATGATGACGTCACCCTGCTGCTCTATTTAAAACCAGGAGCAAGTGAGGGCTTTACCATTCTGGCGAATTGCCCGATGATGCTGGATGTAATTACCAGCGAAACGTCGTATTCAAACTGTAAATGTTGTGGATTCACTCTTCAACACACCGGTGGGCTAAAGTAGTGAGCTAATTGTCTTTTGTAAACGTGACACTTTTTTGCTGATTGGCCGTGTCGGGTGGTGGAGGGTTACGACACATTTATAAATAACACGATCTAACCCAAAAACCTTCATTATGAATAATATTGGTCACGAAAGCCTACGTGTTAAACCAATTAAAGAAAAAATTGACTGGTAAAAAAAAAGTGGTCATAAAAAAGTGAAAAAATTGGCCAGTAAAAGAGGTAAATGGCCATCTAAAAAAGTGACCGGTTAAAAAAGAGTGGCCATTAAAAAAAGTGGCTGACCAAAAAATAATTGGCCCATATAAAAGACAAGTAAAAAAAAATTAGCCAGTAAAAGAATGTGGCCACCAAAAAAAATTACCGGTTAAAAAAGAAAGTGGCTATTAAAAAAAGTGGCCATCTAAAAAAGTGACTGGTTAAAAAAGAGTGGCCATTAAAGTATCTTGCACTATAGACGAATTACGTAAATTATCAACAGAAGGTGTATATCAGATTAATTGCTTTTGTGGCAGATGCTATATTGGACAGACGGGACGCAACATTAGCATAAGACTGAAAGAACACCAAAGAAATATTAAATTATCTCAAACACAACTGTCGGCAGTGGCAGAACATGCTTGTCAACAAGGACACTCAATTGATTTTGATAACGTTGAAGTGTTGTGTAATACTAATTATTACTGGCAAAGATTAATTAGAGAATCCATTGAAATTGAGAGAAATAGAAATAACTTTAATCGGGCTGATAGCTATAGGCTTTGTGCGGCTTTTAAGCGTATTATTAAATAATACATATTACAATTCCTCATAAGGGAAACACATACTAATTATCGGATTACTAACGTAGCCTATATTCACAATAACACACGTTACAACTCATTACTAATCATAACCATTGACTGATTACTAATCGATTATAGAATTACTGCACCTGAATGAGTTAAATTATGACGTCACCCTGCTGCTCTATTTAAGACCAGGAGCAAGTGAGGGCTTTACCATTCTGGCGAATTGCCCGATGATGCTGGATGTAATTACCAGCGAAACGTCGTATTCAAACTGTAAATGTTGTGGATTCACTCTTCAACACACCGGTGGGCTAAAGTAGTGAACTAATTGTCTTTTATCAATGTGACACTTTTTTTGCTGATTGGCCGTGTCAGGCAGTGGAGGGTTATGACACATTTATAAATAACACGATCTAACCCAAAAACATTTATTATGAATAATATTGGTCGCGAAAGCCTACGTGTCAAACCAATTAAAGAAAAAATTGACTGGTAAAAAAAAGGAGTGGTCATAAAAAAAGTGAAAAAATTGGCCAGTAAAAAAGGTAAATGGCCATCTAAAAAAGTGACCGTTTAAAAAAGAGTGGCCATTAAAGAAAAAATTGACTGATAAAAAAAAGTTCTCCTAAAAAAGTGAAAAAAATGGCCGGTAAACGAGATAAATGGCCATAAAAAAGTGACTGGTTAAAAAAGAGTGGCCTTTAAAGAAAAAATTGACTGGTAAAGAAAATGTGGTCATAAAAGTGAAAAAAATTGGCCGGTAAAAAAGGTAAATGTCCATCTAAAAAAGTGACCGGTTAAAAAAGAGTAGCCATTAAAAAAGTTTCCAACCAAAAAATAATTGGCCCATAAAAAAAGACCAGTAAAAAAAAATTGGCCAGTAAAAGAATGTGGCCATCAAAAAACATTACCGGTTAAAAAAAGTGGCCATTAAAGAAAAAGTGGCCATCAAAAAAAGTGACTGGTTAAAAAAAGAGTGGCTATTAAAAAAAAGTGGTCGACCAAGTAATAATTGGCCCATAAAAAGACCAGTCAAAAAAAATTGGCCAGTAAAAGAATGTGGAAATAAAAAAAAATTACCGGTAAAAAACGTCATTAACAAAGATCAGTGGCCAGCAAAAAAAGTGCTTGGTTAAAAAAAAGTGGCCATTAAAGAAAAAATTGACTGGTATAGAAAAAAAATTGGTCATAAAAAAGTGACTGGGTAAAAAAGAATGGCCATTAAAGAAAAAAATGGTAAAAAAGTGGTTGTAAAAGTGAAAAAAATTGGCTGGTAAAAAAGGTAAATGGCCATCTAAAAAAGTGACCGGTTAAAAAAGAGTGGCCATTAAAAAAGTGGCCGACCAAGTAATAATTGGCCCATAAAAAAGACCAGTAAAAAAATTGGCCAGTTAGAGAATGTGAAAATCAAAAAAATTACCGGTAAAAAAAAATAGCGATTAAAAAGATAAGTGGCCATCAAAAAAAGTGACTGGTTAAAAAAGAGTGGCCATTAAAGAAAAAAATGACTGGTAAAAAAAGTGGTCGTAAAAAAGTGAAAAAATTGGCTGGTAAAAGAGATAAATGGCCATCTAAAAAAGTGATCAGTTAAAAAAGTGTCCATTAAAAAAAAGTGGTTGACCAAAAAAATCATTGGCCCATAATAAAAGATCAGTCAAGAAAAATTGGCCAGTAAAAGAATTTGGCCATAAAAAAGTGACCGGTAAAAAAAGAGTGGCCATTAAAAAAAGTGGCCGACCAAGTAATAATTGGCCCATAAAAAAGACCAGTCCCAAAAAATTGGCCAGTAACAGAATGTGGCCATCAAAAAAAATTCCGGTAAAAAAGTGGCCTTTAAAAAAAGTGGCCATCAAAAAAAGTGACTGGTTAAAAAAGAGTGGCCATTAAAGTATCTTGCACTAAAGACGAATTACCTAAATTATCAACAGAAGGTGTATATCAGATTACTTGCTTTTGTGGCAGATGCTATATTGGACAGACGGGACGCAACATCAGCATAAGACTGAAAGAACACCAAAGAAATATTAAATTATCTCAAACACAACTGTCGGCAGTGGCAGAACATGCTTGTCAACAAGAACACTCAATTGATTTTGATAACGTTGAAGTGTTGTGTAATACTAATGATTACTGGCAAAGATTAATTATAGAATCCATTGAAATTGAGAGAAATAGAAATAACTTTAATCGCTCTGATAGCTATAGGCTTTTTGCGGCTTGGAAGCGTATTATTAAATAATACATATTTCATTTCCTTATAGGGGAAACACATACTAATTAATGGATTACTAATGTAGAGTATATTCACAATAACACACATTACAACTCATTACTAATCATAACCATTGACTGATTACCAATCGATTATATAATTACTGCAAATGAATGAGTTAAATGATGATGCCACCCTTCTGCTCTATTTAAGACCGGGAGCAAGTGAGGGCTTTACCATTCTGGCGAATTGCCCGATGATGCTGGATGTAATTACCAGCGAAACGTCGTATTCAAACTGTAAATGTTGTGGATTCAGTCTTCAACACACCGGTGGGCTAAAGTAGTGAACTAATTGTCTTTTGTCAACGTGACATTTTTTTGCTGATTGGCCCTGTCGGGTGGTGGAGGGTTATGACACATTTATAAATAACGCGATCTAAGCCAAAAACCTTTATTATGAATAATATTGGTCACAAAAGCCTACATGTTAAACCAATTGAAGAAAAAATTGACTGGTAAAAAAAGTCTTAAAAGTGAAAAAAATTGGCCGGTAAAAAGGTAAATGGCCATCTAAAAAAGTGACCGGTAAAAAATAGAGTGGCCATTAAAAAAAAGTGGCCGACCAAGTAATAATTGGCCCAGAAAAAAGACCAGTCAAAAAAAAGTGGCCAGTAAAAGAATGTGGAAATGAAAAAAATTACCGGCAAAAAAATAATAGCCGTTAAAAAAGATAAGTGGCCATCAAAAAAAGTGACTGGGTAAAAAAGAATGGCCATTAAAGAAAAAATGACTGGTAAAAAAAAGTGGTCATAAAAGTGAAAAAAATGGCCGGTAAAAAAGGTAAATGGCCATCTAAAAAAGTGACCGGTAAAAAAAGAGTGGCCATTAAAAAAAAGTGGCCGACCAAGTAATAATTGGCCCATAAAAAAGTGGAAAAATTGGCCGGTAAAAAAGATAAATGGCCATCTAAAAAAGTGATTGGTTAAAAAAGAGTGGTCATTAAAGTATCTTGAACTAAAGACGAATTACCTAAATTATCGACAGAAGGTGTATATCAGATTAATTGCTTTTGTGGCAGATGCTATATTGGACAGACGGGACGTAAAATCAGCATAAGACTGAAAGAACACCAAAGAAATATTAAATTATCTCAAACACAACTGTCGGCAGTGGCAGAACATGCTTGTCAACAAGGACACTCAATTTATTTTGATAACGTTGAAGTGTTGTTTAATACTTATTATTTCTGTCAAAGATTAATTAGAGAATCCATTGAAATTGAGAGAAATAGAAATAACTTTAATCGGGCTGAGAGCTATAGGCTTTGTACGGCTTTTAAGCGTATTATTAAATAATACATATTACAATTCCTCATAAGGGAAGCACATACTAATTATCGGATTACTAACGTAGCGTATATTCACAATAACACACATTACAACTCATTACTAATCATAACCATTGACTGATTACTAATCGATTATAGAATTACTGCACCTGAATGAGTTAAATTATGACGTCACCCTGCTGCTCTATTTAAGACCAGGAGCAAGTGAGGGCTTTACCATTCTGGCGAATTGCCCGATGATGCTGGATGTAATTACCAGCGAAACGTCGTATTCAAACTGTAAATGTTGTGGATTCAGTCTTCAACACACCGGTGGGCTAAAGTAGTGAACTAATTGTCTTTTGTCAACGTGACATTTTTTTGCTGATTGGCCCTGTCGGGTGGTGGAGGGTTATGACACATTTATAAATAACGCGATCTAAGCCAAAAACCTTTATTATGAATAATATTGGTCACAAAAGCCTACATGTTAAACCAATTGAAGAAAAAATTGACTGGTAAAAAAAGTCTTAAAAGTGAAAAAAATTGGCCGGTAAAAAAGGTAAATGGCCATCTAAAAAAGTGACCGGTAAAAAATAGAGTGGCCATTAAAAAAAAGTGGCCGACCAAGTAATAATTGGCCCAGAAAAAAGACCAGTCAAAAAAAAGTGGCCAGTAAAAGAATGTGGAAATGAAAAAAATTACCAGCAAAAAAATAATAGCCGTTAAAAAAGATAAGTGGCCATCAAAAAAAGTGACTGGGTAAAAAAGAATGGCCATTAAAGAAAAAATGACTGGTAAAAAAAAGTGGTCATAAAAGTGAAAAAAATGGCCGGTAAAAAAGGTAAATGGCCATCTAAAAAAGTGACCGGTAAAAAAAGAGTGGCCATTAAAAAAAAGTGGCCGACCAAGTAATAATTGGCCCATAAAAAAGTGGAAAAATTGGCCGGTAAAAGAGATAAATGGCCATCTAAAAAAGTGATTGGTTAAAAAAGAGTGGTCATTAAAGTATCTTGAACTAAAGACGAATTACCTAAATTATCGACAGAAGGTGTATATCAGATTAATTGCTTTTGTGGCAGATGCTATATTGGACAGACGGGACGTAAAATCAGCATAAGACTGAAAGAACACCAAAGAAATATTAAATTATCTCAAACACAACTGTCGGCAGTGGCAGAACATGCTTGTCAACAAGGACACTCAATTTATTTTGATAACGTTGAAGTGTTGTTTAATACTTATTATTTCTGTCAAAGATTAATTAGAGAATCCATTGAAATTGAGAGAAATAGAAATAACTTTAATCGGGCTGAGAGCTATAGGCTTTGTACGGCTTTTAAGCGTATTATTAAATAATACATATTACAATTCCTCATAAGGGAAGCACATACTAATTATCGGATTACTAACGTAGCGTATATTCACAATAACACACATTACAACTCATTACTAATCATAACCATTGACTGATTACTAATCGATTATAGAATTACTGCACCTGAATGAGTTAAATGATGACGTCACCCTGCTGCTCTATTTAAAACCAGGAGCAAGTGAGGGCTTTACCATTCTGGCGAATTGCCCGATGATGCTGGATGTAATTACCAGCGAAACGTCGTATTCAAACTGTAAATGTTGTGGATTCACTCTTCAACACACCGGTGGGCTAAAGTAGTGAGCTAATTGTCTTTTGTAAACGTGACACTTTTTTTGCTGATTGGCCGTGTCGGGTGGTGGAGGGTTACGACACATTTATAAATAACACGATCTAACCCAAAAACCTTAATTATGAATAATATTGGTCACGAAAGCCTACGTGTTAAACCAATTAAAGAAAAAATTGACTGGTAAAAAAAAAGAAGTGGTCCATAAAAAAGTAAAAAAAAATTGGCCGGTAAAAAAGGTAAATGGCCATCTTAAAAAATGACCGGTTAAAAAAGAGTGGCCATTAAAGAAAAAATTGACTGGTAAAAAAAAAGTGGTCATTAAAAAGTGAAAAAATTGGCCAGTAAAAGAGGTAAATGGCCATCTAAAAAAGTGACCGATTAAAAAAGAGTGGCCATTAAAAAAAGTGGCCGACCAAAAAATAATTGGCCCATATAAAAGACAAGTAAAAAAAAATTAGCCAGTAAAAGAATGTGGCCACCAAAAAAAATTACCGGTTTAAAAAGAAAGTGGCTATTAAAAAAAAGTGGCCATCTAAAAAAGTGACTGGTTAAAAAAGAGTGGCCATTAAAGTATCTTGCACTATAGACGAATTACCTAAATTATCAACAGAAGGTGTATATCAGATTAATTGCTTTTGTGGCAGATGCTATATTGGACAGACGGGACGCAACATTAGCATAAGACTGAAAGAACACCAAAGAAATATTAAATTATCTCAAACACAACTGTCGGCAGTGGCAGAACATGCTTGTCAACAAGGACACTCAATTGATTTTGATAGCGTTGAAGTGTTGTGTAATACTAATTATTACTGGCAAAGATTAATTAGAGAATCCATTGAAATTGAGAGAAATAGAAATAACTTTAATCGGGCTGATAGCTATAGGCTTTGTGCGGCTTTTAAGCGTATTATTAAATAATACATATTACAATTCCTCATAAGGGAAACACATACTAATTATCGGATTACTAACGTAGCGTATATTCACAATAACACACGTTACAACTCATTACTAATCATAACCATTGACTGATTACTAATCGATTATAGAATTACTGCACCTGAATGAGTTAAATTATGACGTCACCCTGCTGCTCTATTTAAGACCAGGAGCAAGTGAGGGCTTTACCATTCTGGCGAATTGCCCGATGATGCTGGATGTAATTACCAGCGAAACGTCGTATTCAAACTGTAAATGTTGTGGATTCACTCTTCAACACACCGGTGGGCTAAAGTAGTGAACTAATTGTCTTTTATCAATGTGACACTTTTTTTGCTGATTGGCCGTGTCAGGCAGTGGAGGGTTATGACACATTTATAAATAACACGATCTAACCCAAAAACATTTATTATGAATAATATTGTTCGCGAAAGCCTACGTGTCAAACCAATTAAAGAAAAAATTGACTGGTAAAAAAAAGGAGTGGTCATAAAAAAAGTGAAAAAAATTGGCCGGTAAAAAAGGTAAATGGCCATCTAAAAAAGTGACCGGTTAAAAAAGAGTAGCCATTAAAAAAGTTTCCGACCAAAAAATAATTGGCCCATAAAAAAAGACCAGTAAAAAAATTGGCCAGTAAAAGAATGTGGCCATAAAAAAACATTACCGGTTAAAAAAAGTGGCCATTAAAGAAAAAGTGGCCATCAAAAAAAGTGACTGGTTAAAAAAAGAGTGGCCATTAAAAAAAGTGGTCGACCAAGTAATAATTGGCCCATAAAAAGACCAGTCAAAAAAAATTGGCCAGTAAAAGTATGTGGAAATAAAAAAAAATTACCGGTAAAAAACGTCATTAACAAAGATCAGTGGCCAGCAAAAAAAGTGCTTGGTTAAAAAAAAGTGGCCATTAAAGAAAACATTGACTGGTATAGAAAAAAAATTGGTCATAAAAAAGTGACTGGGTAAAAAAGAATGGCCATTAAAGAAAAAAATGGTAAAAAAGTGGTCATAAAAGTGAAAAAAATTGGCTGGTAAAAAAGGTAAATGGCCATCTAAAAAAGTGACCGGTTAAAAAAGAGTGGCCATTAAAAAAGTGGCCGACCAAGTAATAATTGGCCCATAAAAAAGACCAGTAAAAAAAAATTGGCCAGTTAAAGAATGTGAAAATCAAAAAAATTACCGGTAAAAAAAAAAATAGCGATTAAAAAGATAAGTGGCCATCAAAAAAAGTGACTGGTTAAAAAAGAGTGGCCATTAAAGAAAAAATTGACTGGTAAAAAAAGTGCTCATAAAAAAGTGAAAAAATTGGCTGGTAAAAGAGATAAATGGCCATCTAAAAAAGTGATCAGTTAAAAAAGTGTCCATTAAAAAAAAGTGGTTGACCAAAAAAATCATTGGCCCATAATAAAAGATCAGTCAAGAAAAATTGGCCAGTAAAAGAATTTGGCCATAAAAAAAGTGACCGGTAAAAAAAGAGTGGCCATTAAAAAAAGTGGCTGACCAAGTAATAATTGGCCCATAAAAAAGACCAGTCCAAAAAAATTGGCCAGTAACAGAATGTGGCCATCAAAAAAAATTCCGGTAAAAAAAGTGGCCTTTAAAAAAAGTGGCCATCAAAAAAAGTGACTGGTTAAAAAAGAGTGGCCATTAAAGTATCTTGCACTAAAGACGAATTACCTAAATTATCAACAGAAGGTGTATATCAGATTAATTGCTTTTGTGGCAGATGCTATATTGGACAGACGGGACGCAACATCAGCATAAGACTGAAAGAACACCAAAGAAATATTAAATTATCTCAAACACAACTGTCGGCAGTGGCAGAACATGCTTGTCAACAAGAACACTCAATTGATTTTGATAACGTTGAAGTGTTGTGTAATACTAATGATTACTGGCAAAGATTAATTAGAGAATCCATTGAAATTGAGAGAAATAGAAATAACTTTAATTGCTCTGATAGCTATAGGCTTTTTGCGGCTTGGAAGCGTATTATTAAATAATACATATTTCATTTCCTTATAGGGGAAACACATACTAATTAATGGATTACTAATGTAGAGTATATTCACAATAACACACATTACAACTCATTACTAATCATAACCATTGACTGATTACCAATCGATTATATAATTACTGCAAATGAATGAGTTAAATGATGATGCCACCCTTCTGCTCTATTTAAGACCGGGAGCAAGTGAGGGCTTTACCATTCTGGCGAATTGCCCGATGATGCTGGATGTAATTACCAGCGAAACGTCGTATTCAAACTGTAAATGTTGTGGATTCACTCTTCAACACACCGGTGGGCTAAAGTAGTGAACTAATTGTCTTTTGTCAACGTGACATTTTTTTGCTGATTGGCCCTGTCGGGTGGTGGAGGGTTATGACACATTTATAAATAACGCGATCTAAGCCAAAAACCTTTATTATGAATAATATTGGTCACAAAAGCCTACATGTTAAACCAATTGAAGAAAAAATTGACTGGTAATAAAAGTCTTAAAAGTGAAAAAAATTGGCCGGTAAAAAAGGTAAATGGCCATCTAAAAAAGTGACCGGTAAAAAATAGAGTGGCCATTAAAAAAAAGTGGCCGACCAAGTAATAATTGGCCCATAAAAAAGACCAGTCCAAAAAAAGTGGCCAGTAAAAGAATGTGGAAATAAAAAAAATTACCGGCAAAAAAATAATAGCCGTTAAAAAAGATAAGTGGCCATCAAAAAAAGTGACTGGGTAAAAAAGAATGGCCATTAAAGAAAAAAATGACTGGTAAAAAAAAGTGGTCATAAAAGTGAAAAAAAATGGCCAGTAAAAAAGGTAAATGGCCATCTAAAAAAGTGACCGGTAAAAAAAGAGTGGCCATTAAAAAAAAGTGGCCGACCAAGTAATAATTGGCCCATAAAACGACCAGTCAAAAAAAATTGGCCAGTTAAAGAATGTGGCCATCAAAAAAAATTACCGGATAAAAAAAGTGCCCATTAAAAAAAATGTGGCCATCAAAAAAAGTGACTGGTTAAAAAAGAGTGACCATTAAAGAAAAAATTGACTGGTAAAAAAAAGTGGTCATAAATAAGTGAAAAAATTGGCCGGTAAAAGAGCTAAATGGCCATGTAAAAAAGTGACCGGTTAAAAAAGTGTCCATTAAAAAAAGTGGCCGACCAAAAAATTATTTGCCCATAAAAAAAGACCTGTCAAAAAAAATTGTCCAGTTAAAGAATGTGGCCATCAAAAAAAATGCCCGTTAAAAAAAGTGGCCATTAAACAAAAGTGGCCATCAAAAAAAGCGACTGGTTAAAAAAGAGTGGCCATTAAAGTATCTTGCACTAAAGACGAATTACCTAAATTATCAACAGAAGGTGTATATCAGATTAATTGCTTTTGTGGCAGATGCTATATTGGACAGACGGGACGCAACATCAGCATAAGACTGAAAGAACACCAAAGAAATATTAAATTATCTCAAACACAACTGTCGGCAGTGGCAGAACATGCTTGTCAACAAGAACACTCAATTGATTTTGATAACGTTGAAGTGTTGTGTAATACTAATGATTACTGGCAAAGATTAATTAGAGAATCCATTGAAATTGAGAGAAATAGAAATAACTTTAATTGCTCTGATAGCTATAGGCTTTTTGCGGCTTGGAAGCGTATTATTAAATAATACATATTTCATTTCCTTATAGGGGAAACACATACTAATTAATGGATTACTAATGTAGAGTATATTCACAATAACACACATTACAACTCATTACTAATCATAACCATTGACTGATTACCAATCGATTATATAATTACTGCAAATGAATGAGTTAAATGATGATGCCACCCTTCTGCTCTATTTAAGACCGGGAGCAAGTGAGGGCTTTACCATTCTGGCGAATTGCCCGATGATGCTGGATGTAATTACCAGCGAAACGTCGTATTCAAACTGTAAATGTTGTGGATTCACTCTTCAACACACCGGTGGGCTAAAGTAGTGAACTAATTGTCTTTTGTCAACGTGACATTTTTTTGCTGATTGGCCCTGTCGGGTGGTGGAGGGTTATGACACATTTATAAATAACGCGATCTAAGCCAAAAACCTTTATTATGAATAATATTGGTCACAAAAGCCTACATGTTAAACCAATTGAAGAAAAAATTGACTGGTAATAAAAGTCTTAAAAGTGAAAAAAATTGGCCGGTAAAAAAGGTAAATGGCCATCTAAAAAAGTGACCGGTAAAAAATAGAGTGGCCATTAAAAAAAAGTGGCCGACCAAGTAATAATTGGCCCATAAAAAAGACCAGTCCAAAAAAAGTGGCCAGTAAAAGAATGTGGAAATAAAAAAAATTACCGGCAAAAAAATAATAGCCGTTAAAAAAGATAAGTGGCCATCAAAAAAAGTGACTGGGTAAAAAAGAATGGCCATTAAAGAAAAAAATGACTGGTAAAAAAAAGTGGTCATAAAAGTGAAAAAAAATGGCCGGTAAAAAAGGTAAATGGCCATCTAAAAAAGTGACCGGTAAAAAAAGAGTGGCCATTAAAAAAAAGTGGCCGACCAAGTAATAATTGGCCCATAAAACGACCAGTCAAAAAAAATTGGCCAGTTAAAGAATGTGGCCATCAAAAAAAATTACCGGATAAAAAAAGTGCCCATTAAAAAAAATGTGGCCATCAAAAAAAGTGACTGGTTAAAAAAGAGTGACCATTAAAGAAAAAATTGACTGGTAAAAAAAAGTGGTCATAAATAAGTGAAAAAATTGGCCGGTAAAAGAGCTAAATGGCCATATAAAAAAGTGACCGGTTAAAAAAGTGTCCATTAAAAAAAGTGGCCGACCAAAAAATTATTTGCCCATAAAAAAAGACCTGTCAAAAAAAATTGTCCAGTTAAAGAATGTGGCCATCAAAAAAAATGCCCGTTAAAAAAAGTGGCCATTAAACAAAAGTGGCCATCAAAAAAAGCGACTGGTTAAAAAAGAGTTGCCATTTAAGAAAAAATTGACTGTTAAAAAAAAGTGGTCATAAAAGTGAAAAAATTTGGCCAGTAAAAAAGGTAAAGGGCCATCTAAAAAAGTACTCACCCCGGTGATGGGCCGGGGTGAGTAACGTGGCCCAAAGGTGAACGAGGGGGCACGGGGGGAGTAGCTGAGGATGTCTAGAGAGTTCCCGAAAGAGGCGTGGTTAAGGGCGGAGCCAGAGAGGGCACAGGTGCGGTGTAGCCTGGAACCGTCGGGAATATTCTGCAAGTAGGGCGCGGCTGAGGGTGGAGCCAGGCCGTGCCAAGAGAGCTAAAAGGGAAGCCCCGATCAGAGATCCAGGCTGTCTGCAGGTGAAGTGGAACCCCAGTGCTATGTCTACGTCTTCGTCTCCGTCTTCAACATCATGGGTCAGGCAGCACGTTGGCTGCTCTGACCCGATTATAGATATCCCGTATGCGAGAGAAATAGGTGTATTGTGGTCCGATGCGTAACAAGAGTGAGAATAGATGTATTTAGTCCTGTGTGTAACGGTGTTGCGTGAAGTGTAGAATAAACGTTGTTGCGTCTTAAATAGTGTCTCTGAATGACTCACTACACCATTATAAAATTGAACCTTATGGCGGGACTCCGGGGTCCGGAATGAACGGAAGTAAAATGGGAATTATTTATTTATTTTGATGACTCCGTCCCACCGCACACATACAGTGAGGGAAAAAAATATTTGATCCCCTGCTGATTTTGTACGTTTGCCCACTGACAAAGAAATGATCAGTCTATAATTTTAATGGTAGGTTTATTTGAACAGTGAGAGACAGACTAACAACAACAAAATCCAGAAAAACGCATGTCAAAAATGTTATAAATTGATTTGCATTTTAATGAGGGAAATAAGTATTTGACCTGCTCTCAATCAGAAAGATTTATGGCTCCCAGGTGTCTTTTATGCAGGTAACGAGCTGAGATTAGGAGCACATTCTTAAAGGGAGTGCTCCTAATCTCAGCTTGTTACATGTATAAAAGACACCTGTCCACAGAAGCAATCAATTAGATTCCAAACTCTCCACCATGGCCAAGACCAAAGAGCGCTCCAAGGATGTCAGGGACAAGATTGTAGACCTACACAAGGCTGGAATGGGCTACAAGACCATTGCCAAGCAGCTTGGTGAGAAGGTGACAACAGTTGGTGCGATTATTCGCAAATGGAAGAAACACAAAATAACTGTCAATCTCCCTCGGTCTGGGGCTCCATGCAAGATCTCACCTCGTGGATTTGCAATGATCATGAGAACGGTGGGGAATCAGCCCAGAACTACACTAGAGGATCTTGTCAATTATCTGAAGGCAGCTGGGACTCTAGTCACCAAGAAAACAATTGGTAACACACTACGCCGTGAAGGACTGAAATCCTGCAGTGCCCACAAGATCCCCCTGCTCAAGAAAATACATATACATGCCCGTCTGAAGTTTGCCAATGAACATCTGAATGATTCAGAGGACAACTGGGTGAAAGTGTTGTGGTCAGATGAGACCAAAATGGAGCTCTTTGGAATCAACTCAACTCGCCGTGTTTGGAGGAGGAGGAATGCTGCCTATGACCCCAAGAACACCATCCCAACCGTCAAACATGGAGGTGGAAACATTATGCGTTGGGGGTGTTTTTCTGCTAAGTGGACAGGACAACTTCACCGCATCAAAGGGACGATGGACGGGGCCATGTACCGTCAAATCTTGGGTGAGAACCTCCTTCCCTCAGCGAGGGCATTGAAATGGGTCGTGGATGGGTATTCCAGCATGACAATGACCCAAAACACACGGCCAAGGCAACAAAGGAGTGGCTCAAGAAGAGGCACATTAAGGTCCTGGAGTGGCCTAGCCAGTCTCCAGACCCTAATCTCATAGAACATCTGTGGAGGGAGCTGAAGGTTCGAGTTGCCAAACGTCAGCCTCGAAACCTTAATGACTTGGAGAAAATCTGCAAAGAGGAGTGGGACAAAATCCCTCCTGAAATGTGTGCAAACCTGGTGGCCAACTACAAGAAACGTCTGATCTCTGTGATTGCCAACAAGGGTTTTGCCACCAAGTATTAAGTCATGTTTTGCAGAGGGGTCAAATACTTATTTCCCTCATTAAAATGCAAATCAATTTATAACATTTTTGACATGCGTTTTTCTGGATTTTGTTGTTATTCTGTCTCTCACTTTTCAAATAAACCTACCATTAAAATTATAGACTAATCATTTCTTTTTGATTTAAAACTTTCGTGGCTGCAATAATTCATATTCTTAGCTCTTTCGGTAAAGTCACGTTGAAGGGAAACAATAAAATAATAAAATATATATAAAACAATAAAAATTCTCACGACGTTTAGACCATAACACATACGGTCGTCATCAGGTGTGTCGGTTTGCATAAATTTAGTTATTTTTAAACGGTGTATTTATTTATAAAACAACGTCAGCGCCACGCACAGCGATTTGGCAGTTTATTTAGAAGGACTAGTCCATCTATGTTCTGAAAAGAGGAGGGGGGAGACGAAAAATTAATGTATGCTGTCTGAAAGCCACTGTAAGCGTGAACAATAAATTAAGACCTAAAATGGTTTATCAAATCTTTCCAATGATTGCTAAGCCAGAATCCATCTTCTCGGTTGAAATTGTCTCTGTGCTTGTATATGTGGATAGCCTCATGAACGAATCTCTCATGGTAGCCAAGACTTTGTATCATAGAGCCCAATGCATATCCGACCAGGAACACATAGGCAGTGAACTCAAGCACGTACACCAAGCTCTTAAGGCTAATGGTTACTCCGACTATACAATCCGCAAAGCTATCACTCAAACCATGAAGAAGGACCCTCTTGAGGAGCCTTTCAAAACCATCACTTTACCCTACATTGCGGGGATCACAAAAAAGATCTCCAAAATCTTGAATAAACACAAGATCCAGGTCCGTTTCAACACATTACATAAAATCCGTGATCTGGTTCTGTCTGTAAAAGATGTGATTCCGGACATACAGTACCCTGGTGTCTACAAACTAAGTTGCCTCTGTGGTAGTAGTTACATTGGAGAAACCAAACGCCATATCTCGGACCGCATTCGTGAACACAAAGCAAACCTTAAACACGGTAGGACCAACACCTCGGCCATGGCAGATCATTGACGGAGCAGCAGCAGCGGCAGCAACAACAGCAGCAGCAGCAACTGCAGCAACAGCCGCCGCAGCAGCTGCAGCTGCAACAGCAGCAGCAGCAACAACAGCAGCAGGAGCAACAGCCACAGCAGCTGCAGCAGCAGCCACAGCAGCTGCAGCTGCAGCAGCAGCAGCAACACCAGCAGCAGCAGCAGCAACACCAGCGGCAGGGGCAGCGAGAGGACCTCGTCATCCAGGCAGCCGGCTGTGAAGTACCAATGCTCGAGGACGAGCAAGGCGGTTTCACCCCGGTCCAGCCCTAAAAGCGGAAGGCCAAGGCCGGACCAGCAGGAGCACAATACGTCGGGACCCCTTCAAAGCGGACGACGGTCGCCAGCGCCGACAGCGCGCCGGAGGGCCACGCGGACGGGGCGATGAGGAGCGACGACGACGAGCCCGAACTGCGGGACGAGACGGGCGACGACGGCGACCTCCGCCCGCCGGGCAGCGACGGGGCGGCGACGGAGTGGCCGGCGACCTCGGGCCCGGCTCCGGCCGCGCCGGAGCCGCGGGAGAGACCCGCCCCGAGCCGGGGGAGACCCCGGCCCCGGAGGGCACGATGGAGGCGATGAACACCGAGCTCCCTGAGAGTGCGCCCGCCAGCTCGGACGACGAGCAGGCGGAGTCCGACACCGACGACGAGGATGACGCGGGCGCGTGGGAATACACGGCCGGGGGCATCCGAGGCTTTCTGGAAAGCACCTTCGGGCAGTGGAATGTCCGGGTCGAAGACCACTTCCCCGACACAACGCGCTTCCTGAAAGTGGCGAAGGAGGCTTGCCGTGCCAATAGTGAAAGCATCCTCACCTCAAGGGAGATCTTCAGGGTGAGACCGATCATCCGGAAGCTGGAGGGGGCCCCGCCCCTCCTACCCAACGCAAGAGGGCCGGTACCCTGTGAATAATCATCATGATGGCTGCAGGTGTTAGGATAGCCACGCTGAATTGCAACAGCGCCCGCAGCGACGCGAGATGGCACTGCGTGTGCTGCCTGCTCAGGGATCGGAAGGTCGACGTGGCCCTCCTACAGGAGACGCACCTCGACGACGCCCTGCAGGGCCGGCGACAACACCTCATGGACGGCCGGTCTTTTTTTAGCCATGGTGAGGACAACCGGGCAGGCGTCGCGATAGTTTTCGGCCCGAACTTCGTCCCCAGGGACGTGGCCTTCAAAGATATCGTGAAGGGCCACTTGATCTCAGTAGATTTTGCGCTCAACGGCGTTAGGATGCGGTGCTTTAGCGTGTACGCGCCGAGCAAGAGCCGCGGGAGGGGGCTCTTTTTCTCCGGCGCACTCCGGGACGCCCTGGAGGCATGCGATGGGGACGGGGTGTTGACGGTCGTGGGTGGGGACTTTAATTGCAGCTTTGACCCAGCCCTTGACCGGAACGGCGCCGAGCCTCACCCGGAGTCGGCTCGAGTGTGAGGGGACCTGGTGCGGCAGCTGGGGCTGCTGGATGCATGGCGGCTGCACCAGCCGACCCAGCGGCAGTACACGTGGTGCCGCTGCGACTTTCGGGGAAGGGTGAGCCTCGCCAGACTGGACAGGCTGTACGTGAGCGCCGCGGATGCCAACCTGCTCGGTGACAGCGAAATCATCCCGACTGGTTTCTCAGACCACCACATGGCGTCTGTGCAGCTGCGGGTCCCAAGGGAGAGCCGCTGTAGCACCTACTGGAGGCTCGACGTGCGGCTGCTTGAGGACCCGGCCTTCGCGGGGCTCTTCAGGGCCTGCTGGGTCAAATGGGTGGCCGCAAAGAGTGGATTCGGAAGCACCTCGCGGTGGTGGGAGCACACGAAGGCGCAGGTGCGGGCACTGTGCATGCAGTTCCGGGGTCACTGCGCCGCGGCCAGAGACGAGGCGGCCGAGCACCTGCAGGCAGAGCTGCTGCTCCTGGAGGCGGAGCTGGGTGCTGACCGGGACGCGCACGAGGACAAGGGCGGTGCGCTGCTGGAGAAGCAGCGGCTCTTTAGGGCCGTGACAGACCAGCAGGCACACCGCTCCTTCGTGCGCAAACGGATGCAGCACCTGGTCCACATGGACTCGCCCTCCAGGTTGTTTTATCGCCAGGCGCGAGAGCGCAAACCGGACACCAACAGGATTCTCTCGGGCCTGCTGACCCAGGAGGGGACGATGGCCACGACGGAGGACGAGATCGCCAGGGTCGCCAGGGGGTACTACGTCGAACTCTTCGGGGCACGGAGCGTGCAGGACGGGGCGGTCCGGGACTTGCTCGAAGGGACCCCCGCGTTGGCGGACCCGGAGAGCGAGCGTCTGGAGGGCCCCATCACCCTGGAGGAGCTTCACGCCGCGATGCGGGGTCTATCGACCGGAAGGGCCCCGGGAATCGACGGCCTGCCGATCGAGTTTTACGCAGCCTTCTGGAAGGAGCTCGGCCCCCAGCTGCTGGAGGTGTTAGCGGAGAGCCTGAGGGAGGGGGAGCTCCCGCCGAGCTGCAGGAGGGCCGTCGTCATCCTGCTGCCAAAGAGGGGAGACCTGCGCCGAATGGAGAACTGGCGTCCGGTGTCCCTCCTGTGCGCCGATTACAGGGTGTTTGTGAAGGTGCTGGCCAACCGCCTCAAATCGGTGGTGGGTCAGCTGGTGCGGCCGGAACAAACCTATTGCGTCCCTGGCCGGTGCCTGCACGGCAACATAGGCACGGTCAGGGACGTGATCTCCTTGGCGGGGAGGGACGGCACGGATCTAGGCCTCCTCTTCCTCGACCAGGAGAAGGCATTCGACTGGATCAACCATGGATGCCTGGAGGATCTGCTCGCCTCGTACGGGTTCGGGCGGACTTTCCGGGCGCAGGTGCGGCTCCTGTACACGGGTGTGTCGAGCACGCTGAAAATCAACCAGCGGCTCGGCGCCCCTTTTTCCGTGGCGAGCGGGGTCAGGCAAGGGTGCCCGTTGTCGGGCCTCCTTTACTCCCTGGCGATCAAACCCCTCGTGCGCCGCCTGCAGCTCTCCCTGTCGGGGTACAGGGTGCCGGGCCCCGAGGCGGCGACCATCAGAGTGTCGGCGTACGCCGACGACCTGTGCGTCGTCGCAACGGACGCGCGCGACGTGGCCGCGGTGTGCCGGGCGGTGGAGGCGTACGAGGTGGCGTCCGGTGCCAAAATCAACTGGGGGAAGACCACGGCCCTGCGTCTGGGGCCGCGGGGCGCCGCGTGCCCGGTGCTCCTACCAGGAGGCGTCGCCTGGCAAACCGATGGCGTCAAGTACCTGGGCGTCCACCTCGGGAAGCCCCACGTCACGCGGGAGAACTGGACCGACCTACGGGACCGGTTCGAGGCCAGGCTGGCGGCGTGGGCGCGCTTCGCGCCGGCATTGTCTTTCAGGGGGCGGGTGCTGGTGGGCAACAACCTGGCGGCCGCGGTCCTCTGGCACAGGGCGAAGGCCCTCCAGCCCCCAGAGTGGCTGCTCGTGGTTGTGGTGCGCTCGCTCACCCGCTTTGCGTTGCAGGGCAAACATTGGTTGAGGCCGGGGGTCCTCCGCCTGCCGGTGGACGAGGGCGGTCAGGGCCTGGTGGACGTCACCACCAGGGTCCTGACCTTCCGACTCCAGACCGTGCGGCGGCTGCTGTACGGCGGGGAGGCCGCGCCCTGGGTGGCGCCCACCCTCGCCCTGCTGTGAGACACCGGTGGCGGCCTGGGCTATGGGCGCGAACTATTCCTGATGGACCTGGCCCAGGTGGACTACGGGAGACTGCCGGTTTTCCAGCGGAGCCTCCTGGACGCGCGGCAGCACGCTCGGGGAGTTTCTGCGCGAGCCCCTGTTCCACAACGGCCGCTTCGCGGGGATCCGGGAGGAGGCGGCGCTGGCCCGCCGCTTCGCCTCGGCGGGGTGCGGATGGTGGCGGACCTGGTGCGGGACCGCGGCGGGCACCCCACGTGGAAACCCGCGGCCGATATCAGCGGGGCGGCGGGGCTCCGCACCGTGCTGGCCGGGGCGAAGTTGTTGCGGGCGGCGCTCGAAGCGATGCGCCAGTCACGGCTGCGGCTGGACACGCCCGAGTTCTCCCCCCCCCACTCCCCCCCCCTCCCCCCACCCTCCCTCCTCCTCCCCCCATCCCCCCTCCCCCCTCCCTTCCCAGAGCTGAGCTTTGCGTGCGCCCGGCCCCCCGAGCGCGACGGCGGTGACTCCGGGTGGCTGCTGCGGCTCGCCGGCTGCCGGGACGTGGCCTTCCGGTGCGCGTGCAAGAAGACGCTGTACGAGTGCAGCGTCAAGGCGCTGCACTGCCGCGAGCTGGGGGTGCTCCCGGATACGAAGTGGAGGGGCGTGCTCGCGCCGTCCGAGGACGCGGGCCCCCCAGTGGGGCCGGATTTACAGGCCCCCCATTGCAAGCGCTGCGGGGACCTGCGGTGGCGGCCGCTCCACTGGGCGCTGCCCTCGGCCGCGTGGCTCAGCCGAGTCACCCCGGGGGCGTCGGAGGAGTGCCCGTTTTGCGCCGAGCGGGAGGACCTAGAACACCTGTACCTAACCTGCCCGCGATTGGCACCGCTGTACCAGCTCCTCGGGGCCATCTCCAGGAAACTGGGGATGGCCTTCCGAAGGGGCTGGATGGTGCACCGGGCCCCCTACACAGCCGGCAAACGCCACGACCTGGTGAACTTTGCCTGCTCTCAGGCCAGGCTGGCGGTTTATATGTCGCGAAAGAGGAAGCTGCAGGGCGCCGCGGACAGCGGCTGTTCGGCGGTGGCGACGCTGCGGGGCCTGGTGAGGGCGAGGTTGCGACTGGAACACGAGTACCTCGCCTTCGCCAGGGCCGCAGACGGGAACGCGGAGTTCAGCGCGCGGTGGGCCCCTGCCATCAGTGCAGCAATATTCAGTACATGGTTGTAATGTACTTCTATAGCCCCCTGCCACCAGTGCAGCAATATTCAATACATGGTTGTAATGCACTTCTATAGCCCCCTGCCATCAGTGCAGCAATATTCAGTACATGGTTGTAATGTACTTCTATAGCCCCCTGCCATCAGTGCAGCAATATTCAGTACGTGGTTGTAATGCACTTCTATAGCCCCCTGCCACCAGTGCAGCAATATTCAGTACGTGGTTGGAATGCACTTCTATAGCCCCCTGCCACCACTTCAGCAATATTCAGTACGTGGTTGTAATGTACTTCTATAGCCCCCTGCCATCAGTGCAGAAATATTCAGTACGTGGTTGTAATGTACTTCTATAGCCCCCTGCCACCAGTGCAGCAATATTCAGCACGTGGTTGTAATGCACTTCTATAGCCCCTGCTACCAATGCAGCTATATTCAGTACGTGGTTGTAATGCACTTCTATAGCCCCCTGCCATCAGTGCAGCAATATTCAGTACGTGGTTGTAATGCACTTCTATAGCCCCTTGCCATCAGTGCAGCAATATTCAGTACGTGGTTGTAATGCACCTCTATAGCCCCCTGCTACCAATGCAGATATATTCAGTACGTGGTTGTAATGCACTTCTATAGCCCCCTGCAATCAGTGCAGCAATATTCAGTACATGGTTGTAATGCACTTCTATAGCCCCCTGCCACCGGTGCAGCAATATTCAGTACATGGTTGTAATGCACTTCTATAGCCCCCTGCCATCAGTGCAGCAATATTCAGTACGTGGTTGTAATGCACTTCTATAGCCCCCTGACATTGTGCAGCAATGTTCAGTACATGGTTGTAATGCACTTCTATAGTCCCCTGCCATCACCAAATTCACACTGACCAGCGTGGTGAAGTATGGTAAATAACCCCTCTCCCTGGGAGCTGCATAGCATGGGACAGCTGTCAGCCAGCAATGGATTGAAAAAGGAGCTGTACTCCGCACACGTTGTTATTCAGGGTAGGGTAAGGAACTTGGAGGTTCGGTATGCATAATGTGCTCAGAAAGTATTGTATTCTGTATGTGTGTTGAACCTCTTTCGTACCGTACCAAGCCCACCGTGCTCTTCGGAGGTGCGATAATATATAAATATAAGTAGTCATACTACTGTAATACCACTATTAATATTTAGCATGCATTGTATTAGTAGTACAGTAATTTGTTGATATGCAGGTGTGCATGCCAAACGTTAACCAATGTTAAATGTTAAGCCTTCTCTTTTGAATTGTGTGTTTTAAATATGGAGTTGTCTCCAGCTAATTTCTTAAATGTATATCATTCATAATGTAGTAGTATGCAGGTAGTGCATTTGTGACATTTCAATTGTACATAGAGCTTGCAGGTGTGTTGAAGGAAACCATGGGAAAGGCAGGGATTTTTGTTGAAAAAAGGACAACAGCCACAGTAGCTTAAGAGACCTAACGCTGAAGCTGCTAACGCGAAGTGGTTGACACTGGCCCATGCGTTGTGACGTCGGACCCACTTTCCGCACACAGCAGCTCCTCATGGTGCCCCCCATACCAGGACCAGTGGTGACCTGGTAGCCACAGCCATTCCTCTCCCTGGCCCCATCCGGTCCGGGCATCCCAAATCGTACAAAATGTACAGCAACGGTGGTGAAACAAGCAGCCCTTCGGGCGACAGCACAGTGACGGACCTCTTCACAAGCCCCCGCAGCAGCCTGGGCAGCTCGCCGCTCCGGACCGGAAGCGGGCGCTACCGCAGCCCTGTGGTGTATGGAGAGCGGTGCTACTCGTCGGCGAGCGATGTGCTGGACGCCTACATCGAGGACTTTGAGCAGAGCGGAATCTGTGCGTCACCGCCACCCAGGATGCGTGCAGAGCATGGCGGAGCGGAGACACGTGGAGGAGAGGAGGATGCGCAGCGTGGATGAGGGTGGGTTGCGCCTCTCACCACGCGAGGAATCGCTCCGTGGTGCTTGCGCTCGAGTGGCTATCGAGTGTGCAGGCGGTGCAATCGTATCGAAGCTAGTTACTTATACTGGGTGCTTGCCAAGTATGCTATGCTATCATGAATGTAATGTTATTCCCCGAGAAAAAAAAAAAACCCTTAATGAGGTCTAAAGAGACATTTTCGTGAGAGTCCCACACTGGGATACTTGGCAAATTCCACTAATGAGTTCATTTTATGTCAGAGAAAACTATCCATAGTAAGCACACGCATATGAGAGGATAGCATAGGTCTGAACAGATAGGTCGGTGCATGCATTTCTTTCTCCTGTCATCTTCCAGTAACTTCACTGATTATCGAGTTTGTAAAGTTTGTGAAATCAAAGTGATCCTCCAACCTTTGTGTAAAAATTTGCAGATCCTAGACTGGACACATCTGAAGTTTAAACAGTAACAGCTCATGCACTGATTTATCCAATATTCTTGATTTTTTTTCACAAACTCCACAAACGGATAACATCATTAGTTACTGATGGCGCAAAGTAAGGCAACATTGCAGGATTGCCGTTCAGGGGTCAAGGAATCTAGGGGAGAGCAAATGCATTGTGTACCAGTAAAATGTCTGTGGGTCTTACATTGCAGGTGGCATGCTGCTTGTGGAGGACCTCATCTCGGGCACGTGCAGCCTCACTGCTGCGCTGCAGCGGTCGTGGTTCAGAGAAAGATGGTCAGTCTAACCACGGACCAGCTCCTAGCGGCGCCAGCTGACGGTTCCTCCATGTCCTTGCTCTGCTCGCCTGGCGCCCACCGAGGGCTCGTGGTGTCGCACAGAGGCAAGCGGTCATCTCTCGGGGTCACCGCGCATAGCCTCGGCGCATCATTGGTGAGGGGCAATAAGCCAACTGAACGGTTGAGCTAAATAGCGAGAAGCAGCAAGGCTCTGCCGCCGTTAAATTTGTTGGCGAAGCCCAAAAAATATATTTTTTCTAACCAGAAGAACGTTTTGTCGTACTTACGGAGCAGTGAAGCAACTAGGCGTGAGTAGTTGCCGAACGGCGGCGGCTGTGCGACAAGTACCTATTCCAGGTCGTTGACAAGCCAAAAGGATGAGCTGGGTGTGTCAGGGATCACGAGCATTCCTGAGCTCAGGTACCCGGCCTGGCTGCGTGACTGCGATGTGGCATCTCAGACCAGCAGCCACTAGACGGATACCAGCACGAAGAGAGCAGGTGCCGCTCAGAACCCGCAAAGCAGACCAAACTACCCAGAGTGGCTCAAAGATTTGGACATCTCCAGCCTTACGAATGTAGCCAACGAGGGGCCCGTGTCAGAGGACCTTAGATCCCTAGGTGTGTGTATATATAGATATAGTCTGTATATAGCAGATGACATTTCATATCTTTTCAGTTACATATTCAGTCTTTTTTCACAGAGACGGCCGAGCGGCCACCCATATGGTTGTGACATGCGATGCGTGATTCTTGATGCACAGCCTCATTGGAGGAGCTGCTGAGCAGGGCGCACATGGCGTTGGACTCCCCCGGCTTGGAGGCCCCCTCCCCGGGCAGATTCAACACAGACATCTTCCTAGGGGCTGATCGTCCCTGGGAAAACCCCTCCACGCCATTGTGAATTTATCTTTATATTCACACTCACGCACAGCTTAGACGCTGCACCGCCTCTAAGTATGATGTCAGATTATGAATGTTATAAGCTAAGCAGGTAAGCCTGGTTATTACTTAGATGGGAGACTATTTGGGAATAGCATATATTAGAGATTTTGGCTGAGAGGTAACCAGGAGTTAGTAATACAGCAATGGAATCTTGAATCTATTTGCGGAGTTTTGCATTTTACTCCCTCTGTTTTCACCGGGTTCTCCGGTTTCCTCTCACATACCACTCGCTGATGAAATTTGCAAAATATCACTACCAAACCCTCCTGAGACTTGGTGAGATTGTTCTGGCTTCCACCATGATAAGTCAACCAAGTAATTTTCTCTCAATCGTGTCTCTTCTCAGGGCCGTGTACCACCTGTCGTGTCTGAAAGAGCTGGTTGACATCATCAAGAAGCACAAGGATGGCTGACTACCCGTGATGTAGAAAGCCCGAAAGCACTTTATGGCGGTGGTCGAGGTTTGTCCTCAGAAGGATACGTTCGCTTGGTCCTCCTGCTAATTCATGGTTGTTGAACATCAACGGTACTCCAGGTGCTGTGGTGTGAATCGCAATTACTTGTGAACGTGTGGGGCCCGTGGGGCACAGTAATTGCCCTGTTAACAGAAGTGCCACAACAAAGTATGGAAAAATGTGATGAAATTCGTTCAGGGTTGGAGTTAGTGAATGGTTGCCGCAGTATTTTGCACAGCAACTCCATACAGACTCGAACGTCACTTGAAAGAGAACAGATATGTGAACAATATTTTGAGCACAACTAAACCAATTTTGGTTTTAGCCATTTTGGAAGGAGCCTACTTTATTGGGAACATACATGCTAGTATTTGTGTAGTTATAAACATTTGGGAAATCACTGTAAAAGTGCATTTGCTTATTTAGATTGCACTATACCTGTATTGTAAAATTTCAGAACCTTTTATGTAATTTGTAATCAATAAACCAAAGTTGTATATTGTATGCAACCTATGACTTGGATTGTTTTTATCATGTCTTGTTTAGCATGGTTGGTTATGTACAGTGTGAAAGAAATTCAACATACATTAAATATTTTCTGATATTTGAATGTTTTATATTGTGCATGTCTCAGATTTATTGTAAAATAAATATACAAAGGCTTATACACATGGAATTGAAAATATTCAGCTATAATTTGTATTTCTCAAGTATTTTAAGAAAAGTCAGCGAGTCTCGTGACATGTCTTCACATTTGGGGGTGATGATTGTGATGGATTTCCAAGCATTAACCTGCTTACATTCCTAGAGTATGTATGGTGAATTTGGGCATTTTGGGTGATTGAGTATTAGGCCAAACACAGGCAGATGGTGGGGGATAGATGTTTTCAAGCATCTATTAATTATTCATCGGCATGTACTATCTTACTATGATGTAAAGTTCAAAAACATGGTTCATGAAGGGAATGGAATAAAAACTCAACTGTACACAAGTATGGAGGAATTAATACTTGGAATTCAATGCAAAGATCTAGCCATATGTCGTTTACTGGGCACCAGGGTTGCCAAACAACATATGAAAGATGTGTATCAGGCACAGCCTCTGCATTATAAAAATATCACTTCCTGAAGTGCATTTTGCTTCTCCTGTCTTAGGTCACCATCAAAATAAATTAGAGCAAATGTGACTCGACTGACACAGACAGCATTTATACTTGTGAAGTGTTCTCCTTCCGACGTGTGGTGTGTGTCGCACACACTGTCGGAGACGAGGTAGTTGCGGGAGACATCGTCTCTTTATTATCTTGTTTACACCAACTCCGGCCTCACTCTCTCGACCACGTTTCCGTAGAGCCCGGCCTAGACACGACCCTGTCCACGTTGCCCCGACGGCATCGACCGAGTAGGCCAACTACTGTCTGGCCAAGCAATGATTGGGCGAATGCGGTGGCAACGACAACGACGACGAGACGAGTCCACTCCCAGAACCGGCAGCCCGGAGCTCTCGCTCTCCACAGCTTATATTCTACTCGGCGCGGCTTGGCTCTGCCCTATCCACGCCTCCCTTCTCGAACCGACCAGAGGGTTCCAGAGGCTTCCCTATGCGGTCTTCCATGACCCTTGCCCCAATTCCTCTGCCCGGCCGGCACACCCGTATATATGCTCAACGGCTTGTGCGCAAACTTTCCACTGCAGTTGCCGCTGCTGGACAGCAGTCAGCGCTGTGTCACTACACTTTTATGAACACAAGAATTACATAATCACATCTACACTTATATGTAATGGGCTGAGATAGGCACACACAACTTCTTGGGAGGCAACACTATTTATTAACACCAACACATTACACTTAACATAAATTTCGATTTAAAGCTTTCGTGACTGCGGGCTAACACCAATCCCGAATATCCGCCCCCACAGCCCTTTAAATAATCTCCAATACAGCCCCCCAATCGGCTACGCGTGTACGAGTGACGTCCCTGCCCTCTGAGCCCCGACCCCCCCGTCCCGCGCGTGCGATTGGTGTGTCGCTCTAAAATCGACTCCAAATCCCCGCCACGCAGCCCTTTAAACAATCTCCATTGCCCAGCATCGGCGGCAACGCGTGTGCGAAGGACGTCATTGCCCTCTGACCCCTGACCCCCCGTTCAGTTCGTGTGAGTGGTGCGCGGGGTTGTGTGAGCGGAGACGTCGCGTTTGAGTGGCTGAGAAGCGACGGATTGATTCCAGGCAGCCACGTGCCAGCCCCGAGCTATGCCCCACAAACAGAACCCGTGGACCCGAGGGGCTGCGGCGCGAGGAGAGGAGCCGGAGAGCGGCAGCCCTCTCACCGCGAGCGAGGAGTCGAGTAGCGGCTGCTCTCACTCGAGCGAGGAGTCCGGAGCCCGCAGCCCTCCTGAGATCAGCCCTCCCCCGGGGGGGGGGGGGAGCCGGGGGCCCGCGTCCCCCACAACTGACAACCTGTGTACCAACTGGCCGAGTGAGAGTTTGTGTGTATTTGTGCGCAATCGTGCCAGTGTTTAGCTGTACCAGGGAGTTTGATGCAGCAGAGTGTTTCGGTGTAGCAGGGTGTCCGGATTGTGCCGGCACACTATCCTTCTATCCGTAATGTGAGCTCCATTAAAAGTTTACTCGGACCTCAACCTGTCCAAGCGCCTAATCTTGGAACGTGGTTCTCAACATCGTCCCTCACCCATGCTACGTACCTTTGAGACGTCCTGCTTTTACAAATGTTGATGAACTGGAGGGCAAAGGTCTGGAGGACCCCACATGGAGTCTGGTTTCTCACACCCGAGCCTCCTGTGACATTTCTGGAGGCTTCTCTGGGATCTTTGTCCCATTTATTGAGTGCGGATTTGGCTTACTTCTGGCTTCATCCCAAGACGTCATCCAGTTGGGAAATACCCGAAGGTTGTGGGAGTCGCCCCGTGCTTCAGTTTATTTCCAACCCTCGCAATGGCCGGATGCTCACCAGCCGGAAGTCTTTTCCTGCATACACCACGACCGAGGTGTTGAGAGCAGCCATCTCGTGCCTGGTCGGCAATGGAGATGGTATTATCGATTAGGGGAGCGTGAGTCTGTGGCGTTGGTGGTGCTGCTGTCACGGAGGCGACACGAGTTTAGGAAATTCAGTTTTGTGGGTTTCCTGTAGGGAGCACTGAAAGATCCTCTCTTCCTCTTTCTCCAACCTTTGTCTGTTGTCTCCATGTCCCCGTTAAACTCTTTTTACGCCGCTTTCCTTGAATGTGCAGCCGCCTTTACGACCTCCCCTCTCCCCTTCTCTCCACCTCCAACCCATCTCCGTCGTAATCTCCTCCCCTTTGTTCAAGCTCTTCCCTTTCTCCCTCAGTCTATGGATGGGGTTATTGTTTATCGGGCTCTTATATAAAAATGGAGCTTATTTTAGCCTTTGAATACGATTTTCTGTTTTCCTTCGGTAGCGTGTTACACACATAGGGAAGATCGAGTCACGCCACCGGTTCCCATTATCAAAATCTTTGTCAACTTGTCTCCCTCGGTAGAAATGCCTTTCCTTCTCCAGCAGGCAATTGTCTTCTCTCTCTCACCTCCGGTATTTCTTCCGATGCGCTTTCTTAATCTCGCTTGCTGTGTGTATCGACTCTATCATTCAACAAGGGCAAATTTAAAAATTTGCTTTTTTTTCCTCCACTGCTTTACCACTATACCTCCTGAGTGGGTACTCGGAGTTTCATCTAATGTACTATTTGATGAGTCGCTTCCACACAGCACAAAGGCGGTAGCTATCCGAACTGTAAATTTTTCTTTCAATTTCGATAGATTCTCGATTTATTTTTGGCCAGTAGTAGCTAGTTTTGCACAGAACTTCAACATTAAAATCAACTGAGTATCCTTGTTGGCACGTGTGCTCTGCTACTGCTGAACACGGGTGCCAACAAAAAAATACATTATTTAAATGCATGCCTATAAAGGGCAGCATACTTCAATAGGGATTACTATTGGTACGGCTATTTTAATACACAATAGACAGGAAGGACAAGATGAAAGGGCTCTCATAATGCACATGCATAATGTACGTTGACTCGGTAATCTCCCACCCCCCCCCCCCCCCCCACTTTGCGTGAGAGTGTCACAAATCTAGCTGTCGCCTGATGAAGCCAGTTGTAATTACTGGCAAAACGTCGTACTCCGATTGTAAATGTTGTGGCTTGGCTCTCCAAAGTACCAGTGACGAATTGGCTTGTTCTGTTTCCGTGACAACCCTTACTAGTTGGCTGTGTCGAGTGGTGGCGGGTTTTAACGACACGTTTATATATGTACGCGATCTAACCCAAAAAAACACCTCTATGTATAATATTGGACCCGAAAGCCTACGTGTTAAACCAAAATTAAAAATATATACAAAATAACAATAATTTCTAGTTTTCCTCATTCACATCGTGATTCGTATGAAAAGACATGAGATGATTGAGACATGTTAAATCATAAACTATTTATAAATATATATACAGATAGTCCTCGACTATCTGTATATGCAAACAGAGTTAGGATAGCAGCCTCCTTTAAAAGTCAGAGTAGAATTATACACTGTAGAAGACAGTTGACGAATCCTCGCTGCTTGATTCCTCCTCGGTTCCCTTCAGCAGTGAGTCATCACCAGTCTTCTCTGCCTGCTCATTCTCCATGTGGCACCGCTGGGGTGGGTGCGATACGCCAGGAGACTGCTTATGCAGCGAGCAGTGAAGCAGGCCCATCTCTGCCTGCTCATCCTCAACGTGGAATTGAGGCGATGGCGGTGAGCTGGGGGCATCGGTGAGGAGGGTGTTACCGAGATGGCCCAGCTCTGCCTGCTGCAGAATCGTCTGTACGACGAAGCGCTCGCGGCGCATGCAGGCGCGCACATGGGATGGCGTGTCCGGGATGATGTATGCAATGCAGGCCTTCGTGAGTAACACCACGTGCTGCACACGTCCACACACAGGTAAAGGATTTTCAGTTTCAGGATTTGCATGTAATGGGTGCTTACTAAATATAATAGGGCAGCATCTCAAAGTGCTTTACATCTCAGGTCAACTATTCCGGGGACCTGCAGCCTAGGGATATTATATTGTTACGTCGTTTTTCCCAATTAAATTAAGTCATTTGAGTAATTTTTGAACATTTGGCAAATTATACCGAGGCACTTTTTTTGAATTACTTAATGGGTTTTTTACGTTCACTATGCAGCAGGCAACATTTATGATGGGCAGTTAATGCACCCACCGTATTCACCTGGGCAGCCGCAAATTACCGCAACAATCAGCAAAACCTACACTCGGCCATGTCACCACTGCAAAGATTCCCTGTGTAGCCTTTCACAGACTGAGACAAGTGCATCTATGAAGGGTGGCACAGTGCCTGTGGGGGTGGTGTGCACCTTTATCTCGCCAGTGATGATTTTCACACACTTCATCAAGTACTCATTTTAAGACAGAATCAACTTAAGGGAAGCTCAACACTGGTTCTAATATTTTCCACTGTTGTTGGCTGTGTCCAGAAATAGTACTCCGGTCACACAGGATTGGTAGCGCAGTTCACAAACAACAACGCAGCCGCTCCGCTTTCCACACGCACACATGCTTACGTGTGACAAATTGCATCAACAACATGAATCGTCTGCTGCATGATGAAAGTGAGTATTGTATTACCACTATTATTTGTGATCTCAGAAATACTGTGCAATTGTGAGGTATAATAGCATTACTGGCATTATCTGAAATGACCCATTGACAATGATCACGGTTTGCTCTGCTGACCTTAACAACTGCTCACAGATGAGTCTATACGATGGTGCAGTAGTGTAAGACTTTGTACACTAGACTTGCAATCCAGAGGTCACGGGTGTGAATTGATCTTTGGTCGTGGGAGTGTAAACAATGGTGAAAGTGTTTTACATTCCACTGCCTCTATCCACCTAGCAGTGTAAATGGAATACATCCAGTCAATTGGTCGGCTGAGTTTGGTTCTGTCCAGTGTGGGAACTCCCACATCTTCCCAAAACGCCTGACCAGTGTGGAAGAGCAGTAAAAATACATCTTAAGGGTCTCTCTTGAGCTCCCTATAGCAGGAGCCCTTTTTGCCATCAGTGACATGAGCAAGTAATCGGAGGGCTGTACCTTAATCTTTCTATGGGTTTATGAATGTGTGTGTGTGTGCATGTTGATGTGTACCTGCATGGCAATGACGAAGGCCAGCTTTGCCGTCAGTACTTGCCAGTACTGCTTGGTGACGGAGTAGGCTTGGGGATGATCCGGCGGGTAGCGATAACCTGGATACCTACACACGTACAACCACAAGCACGCATGGACTATATTGAGCAAAGTGCCTCGAAAGTAGAGTTGGCGCTAAATTGAACAAGTATGGTTGTGCACAAACGGTATATGCGTTCACAGCCCTTTAAAAAATCCGCTTCTGAAATAGGGCCTTCCCACAACGTTCAGTTTGTGGGGGCTCTTTTGACTATGGTTCACGCTGGTCCATGCCAGGTTGGTGAAGGCAGGGAGTACAGATAATGGGAGAACAATATAGCACAACTGTTAATTTTTCTGAACTACCCACTGCTGACAACCTAGCTCCACAGTTGCCTACTGCACCTGCATTGTGTATGGTGATCATCAATCTAAGCACGGACAAGGCTCAAGCCTGCTTGACGTCCAGAATCTAAGATCAGCTGTATTCGTGGTGATTTGGTCATAGTCAAGTAAGGTTATATTAAATATCGATCAATATGGTTATATTGATTATAGTTGTGTATGCCAGCAATTCAAAAACGTTACAGAAAAGGGTTGGTAGATCGCATCAATTTCTTAACTAACTGTGCTGAGGTGACCAGAAGATGGCTGTAGAGCAAGTGGTTTCATGTCTGTGTGGACCTTTAAGCTTCATTTCATTATCATGGGTTCTCCAGGACCTCTTATTGCATCCCACATGCATAAGACCACCTTAAACTGGAATTCCAATGCACGGTCTTCCTGCAAAGGGATCTTGAGACTCAATTAAGCAGTCGTGGATCGATAGATAAATAAATAACATTACTCTTTAGCAAGGTAACAATGAGCTAGAATTTATATCAATCTATTATTATATTTCTCTAAGTGGGACTTTGGTTGTGAAGCCATCCCACCCGTACCCACTGCTCCCCCCCTCCAATTCCCCCCCCCCACCCCCTTTACTGTCCCCACCCATCATGCACACTCCTCCCCCAACCCTACCACAACCCCTTACTACCCAACTAAGCCAAACCCTGTGTCCAGGGTAAGGGGCAGGGCCTAAACAGAGGTGGGGCCTAGGGGAAGTGTGGGTCTTAAAAGGAAAGTCACGGAGTGAAAAGAGGAAGAAAACGAGCCTAATCAGGAAGGGGCGGAGCCAGGAGGACGCCACACCCAGAAGTATGTCGCATCTACCTGGACAACACACCCAGAGATCAGTGCATCACATTCGCAGGGACGGCACCCCCGATAGCTGGGCATGACACTGAATGGCACAAACCTGCAGGTTGTGTGGATTGCCGGATCAAACCAGGCTGGCAGGATGTTGGGATGATTTTGCTCCTTGAAGTCGCTGATCTTGAAAATTGAAAGGCTGTCCTCCGTGTACCCATGCATTGTAGGCGAACCTGTGCCATACTCTGCTGAGTATCCATAATAATACACCAGGCGTGGGATGATGTCCGTTGTGAACGCCAAGATGCATGACCGTGGAATTAGCATACGGAGGCACAGCAATAGCGGTCACTTAGCATGCAATAATTTGACCAAGGCTTCTGAACATCTCACCTTGGCAATTACATTAATTTTCACAAATACAATTTGGGGGGTTGCTGCCAGAGTGTAATGGTTACCATATAAAGACTTGCAATCTGGCAGTCGTCAGTTCAGTCTCCTGACACAACAGTTGAAGCAATGGATAATTTTCTTAAATCTCCCCCACCTCTGTCCAATTAGCAATATAAATGGGTTCATCACTGTTTTAGCGCAGGTAATTCCACATCTTACAACATGTCTGGTAATCATGGAAGAGTAGGCCAAATACCGTGTAGAGGGGTTCTCTAGAGCTACCTTTAGTTGAGGCCCTTCTGCCAGCAGTGACATGAGCAAGCAATTGCAAGGCTTTACCTTTTGCGATTTTGGGAGAGAGTGGATAGGAGCGGTGGTGCAGTGATTCGTGCACTGCACTTTGAATTCAGCACACATGCAATTGACTTCCAGCTACGACTAACATCAGTGACGAGTGATACCCGAACCGCTCCTGGTCCCCCACTACACCTCTTCTCAAACCTGCCATGACCAGAATGGTGAAGTATGCTAAAAAGAACCCACACGGCTAACATGACATGTTATGTCTCTCATAAGATGGGATACTGAGCGAGAAAGCGAGCGGACAATCTGGTGACTTACATTTGTGATTACAGAGAGGGTGGCAACAATACTCAGAATGTCGGCCCAGGCTCCAATTCCTCTTGCTCGCGAAACCACAGGCCTCCTCATCTTTGTTACGAGCTTCCACGCGTCGACCCGCACTTCGATGATGTTGTTGAGCAGTGCGAGCAATGGCGCAAGTGGAAATGATGCCACAAAGAGAGTGACAAACCCGAATTGGATAACTGGGGTATATTTTGAGAATGGGTAGGGGGGCAAGGATAGGATAATGAGTGAAACAGGATATAGACACACACTCTTAATGCTGTTATGTTGTGATTACTTTAAGCAAACAAAACATGTTTTCAATGCATTGAATGTGTTTTAGTCAAAGGAGACCCCAAAATATGATCACATTTTCGTATCATTTGTTCACAAAATTATCGTGTCCATTACATTGGCCACTGAGATGCGACCAGCCACTACCATCTTTAATGCTCAGCTCTGGTTCACCTGGGTTTCTTTTGCACCATTTTCCACCACTAGGTGGCTATAATAACTAGATCACATCCTGTATTGAGGACTCCATTAACCGTACCACACATTTTTATGCATATGCACTGTGGCTGAAATGCCAACAAATCACAGCAGTTAACCACAGTGGACATGATGCACAAGAGTTTTAAATAAATAGTATGGGGGAGAAACGTCAACCCAAGCTGACCAATGTAGTTGCATTGGTTAGCAGACAAGAGGAGCAAATATGTGCTTCTATTGTTTCTAAAACTGAACTCCGTACATATGCACATACGCGCATTCTCAAAGACAATTGCGTTACAGTATATCCATAGATTGGTGCCTATGGCCAAATCACCCAGTATGCGTCAGATTTAATCAGATCCCAGAAGCTAAGGAGAGCTGAGCCTGGAAATTGGTTGGATGGGTGACCATGCAACAGTTGTTGTGGGGTTGTGAGCAGCAGAGGACAGTGCAGCAAATTACATTGTTGTATTGTACATCTAAGCTCTTACATCTGTGCTCCCTGCCTTCAACAACCCGAAGTGTGGGTAATTTCCCTCCCACAACAATGTCCGACAGATACACAGGGGCCATACACACGTGCCTATATAGTCAAATGCTACCCAATCGTGTGTTTTTTTTAATAATAAAGTAAAACGCGTTGACTCCGTAGTGTGATCCTCTGAGCTCATTGTACCCATCTCGAGGTATTCATCAAAGAGTCCAAGTGGGCTCTGGGGCTGTAGGTCCATGTCTTGCTCCCAGCGCGTGTAGACAGCCTCAGGCCTTAGCTTGGCCCGACGCTGGGCCCACCAATTGCTGAACCATCTGGGGAATTGTGGAGGGAGGTACGCATGTGCAGACACAGAGACACCCTTACACGTGTATATCCATTTGTTCATCAACTCTAGGTTGGCTATTTCATAGCTTTCCACTGTGTTTTCAGGTTGTATCATGTGAACATCCCAAGCACGTCGAGCGAAACGTCAAGACATGCCAAACAATATGCGGTATGACACAAAACATGTCAGAGAGCTGTACCAAAACAACTGCTAAAACCTAAGTAGTAGCTGTTTTTCATTTAGCTCGTTGTCAATCCACTACACTCTCTCAGTCATGGGAGTTGCTTGTCTAATATTATGAAACTATGTACGAAGCGTCTGATCGGAATATCGCATGATACTAACGAGGTGAACTTTGTCCAGTTGACTGGTGTTCACTGCTTAACCAGTGCACACTGCTAACAAGCTGTCGACCCGAGTTTTCGCTGAATGCGTTTTCACACAACACATTTTCATTGAAACATGGTTCTTATATTTGGGAAAACTTTTCACACAACGTGGAACGTGTCCATTATAATGTGGAATGCACACTGTTAAAACGCCGAACGCGGCCATTATAATGCGTTCCTGAGCAGTCGACGATGAACGACTGTCTTGAGTTGCGCGGCTGAGCAGTTTGATAAAGTATGCCGAATGATACAGTAACACGGCAGCCTAGCCTGAGTTATTTATCCCACCATGGGATGACTGCAAGTTGATTTTACTGTGCAAATGTGATTAACTCAGTAATTCCTTACTTTGCACCTTTTTACTTCACGCGGAAATTTTCAGAAACGCATCTACCGCGTTACACGAGGAAATGCCGTAATCAGACTTCACAGCTTTCATGTGTTCATGCGATACTTACGGGATGATGATCTCCTGAAAATTGCCAACCATCTGCTTCACTACCATGATGACAGTGAGTTGAGAAGTCAGTTCAAAGAGACAGCCGTTTGGGGGACACTGGAGGGGGGATGGGGTGGAGAATAGATTCAGGTTAAACACTGAAGATATGAAATATTGGGTAATACATATATGGATACCACACATCATTTCTAATGATCCTCTCACATTCTTCTCTTCAGTCAATTGCACACTGCAAAAGTGACGGCTCCATATGTTAGAGGGGACAGTGATTAAGAATATCAATATTCTCCAGATTATAAGAAACACTTTCCCCCTCCCCCTCATGTATTTTAAATAAAGAAAATGGTGGCGCATCTGATAATGTTTTGTTTGTTGTCCTTCCCCCACACATCCGATGCAGGCTGTGTACGGTGCAAAATAAGTTCAACACACAACATGCATACTGCAGTTGGTGTTTAGTATCAGGTGAGTTTAATTCCAGAGCATCGTCTAGTAAATATAATAATCGTAAAACATGAAATTAAGTTGGTAGAAAACACAGAGGCACTTAAATAATAAGCTGTATTCTTTATCCTTTATCTGTATTGTTTTTGAGAGGATATCAATCAATGAATCGCCCTCGTGACGATTTTCTGCAAATCTGCAGCAGGAGAAGTAGGTACCTTAATATAACACCAAATATATTCATAATCATCTCATGTGTCAATAAGTCTGCCTTCAAAGAGAAACATGAGCAACAGGTGCACATTTTGGGCAATGGACTTTCTGACTGCAAATACTCAGGGTGACTCTGAATGGCAATTATGTAAATGTTAAACTACGTGTCATTAACACTGTCTTAATGACATTGATTTAACGTGTGCACAACGCAATGCTGCTTAATTCCTTACTCCAGAATTCGTTATTGATATCATGTTATGGGGCCGTTCTCTAACACAACGTGCTCCACTGCGCCACAGTGAGTCATAGGTAGTGGCTAAACATATCCTTGAGGGGGGCTGAAATACTGTACATTTTTAAGGATGATCAAATATATAATTTTAAATAAATGGCGTTTGATAAATACGGTATATAATTGAAAATGTCCAATGAGAGACCACAAGGGTACTACTTGCAAAGTATGTGATAAACTAACACCCTCAAGGTAACTGGGTTACCAATTGCATCAGTCTAACACGTGTTCTGCTCGTGGTGACCTCGTGCTCTCTCAAGTCTGGTTTCGAAAACTTTTTTTACTCCGGAGACTGTGTTAATGCTAGAGCTGGTGACCAGGTGTGAAGACAATGAGGCCTTTTAGAGTTCCAAAAGAAAGAGTCCTTATTTCGACATTTCATTAACAGCACGGTGTGAAGACAATTGTTGGGAAAAATATCAACTACAAAAGAAAAACATGAAAATGTTGTACAAACAACATAGAAAAGACAGGGCCAACCCCTCAGATCTACACACCTCCTCGATTCTCCATTTTCCAAAGTAAGTGTAGCTTCCGGGGAAGCCGATGAATTTCCCTTTGAAAAATGCAATGTAGAAAGACGCCGAGTAGAAGTTGACGAACTGAAATAAGAATTTCTTGAACGTCAGCCGATACTCAAATTCGCCTTCCGTCTTGGGCATCTCTGTGGGTGTGATACAAAGGCACACATGGACACAAACATCAAACAGGGCAATCAGTTTTGATGTTACTTACATAGTTTCTGGCACACAGGCTACGAAAAGCCACTGATAATGATGCCGCATTGAGGAATAGCAACATTTCACAATGTGACGTGCTTTGATATCCATTAAAATGAATTTGAAGATCAAAAGTGAATTTCAAAGATGTTGCTGGGGAATGAGTGACAGTGGACAAGTTGTTTACCAGGTGTTGTTCACCACATTCACCCTGTGGAGTGTCATTCAATCTCCATTTGCAATTAAGCCATTTACACTGTCCGTATGAAGTCTGAAAGCCAGTGCACTTGATTTTCAAATATCTTTAAGGTGTATTAAATTTCGATTTAAAGCTTTCGTGACTGCAAGGATTCATCTTCTAGCACTCCAGCGCTGTCCTCTAGACAGTCTCGTCTCTTCACATGATGAAGGCCGCTTATGTTGTGGCCAAAACGTCGTGAGAATATTATTGTGTTATTTTATTTTATCAATTTATTATTTTATTCTCATTCTACGTGACTTTACCGAAAGAACCAAAGAAAATATTTAAGGTGTATCTTAGTAATTATCATGGGTCACCTTTCAGAGGGGGTGCAGGCTTCAGCAGGATAAATTACTAATAAAGGTCTCAATAGCGGGCAACATGAGCAACACAAGCAGATAGCTGACAGCTGGCTAGAAGGTAGAAATGCAGCAGTGAGGGTCAGCCCACAATTACATTCAGTGATTCAATGGATCGAGAGGTAAAATCAGAGCGCTAAGTTGGCACCATTGAGATCCTGGGTTTAAATCCAGGCAGCGGCCTCTGGTAACATGTGTTCTCAAGTGCAGTGAATTAATGGCTTCAGGACGATTACTAATGATGGCATTACATCTGTAACATACACCATTTGGTTAATCACTTAATTTGGTGAAATTTTAGTTGTGAGAATGAGCAATTTGACTGTTACGAGATTAATATTATATTCCGTAGCAGTGTGGATTGAAAAGTGCTTCCCTCTAATGTGTGAACCAGAGTTCACTTGAATGAAGGGTCTCAGAGGTAGCTCACTTCTAGGGCCATTTCATGACATTAAGGGTTGCACTGGTCTACAAGAGATCCCATTGGATACTTCATCTCAAGACACGATTCTGATAGCCCAATCGGAATGAAACTGGAGGAAAAATTTAACAGAGTTCTGACAAAAACAGGCAGTAGTTGAACAAGTGATTGGATGATGCACTGATGCTGCTATTCATGGCCTCATGGTGCAAGGTTAAAATCATGATGACATTTTACAGCGACAATATTTACCATGCACAACATTTATCCAAGCTTCAAATTTACATGTGTTCTCTGGTGGCGTATAATAAAATAAACATATGCAAACCGTGATGGTGATGACACCTACCCAGATCAGTGAGGACGAGGGCCAGCTTGTCGTAACCTTTGTTGAGTAGTAATATGATTACGATGTTGAGGATGGAGGCCGTGATGGTGGTAACCATATCAGGTGTGAGTAGGGCACCGATCACCTTGATCTTGGTCACATGATTGGGGATACTCGAGGAGAGTATGCCAAAGATGGACAGGCGGTAAACAACCACACCCAAAATTGCAGCAAGAATCAGGAGGATCTGCCAGTAACACAAGAAACACAGAGGTGGGTGAGATTTACAGTCTTGTAGCTCTTTTCCACTGTATAACCAAGCCGTGAGTTAGCTGTGCCAAGCTAGCCTGGTGTGAATCAGGAGGTGCCAGTTCGTTTGTCTACTGCAGAACCAAATGACTGGCAAAACGTCGTACTCAGATTGTAGATATTGTGGATTTGCTGTACTAGTAACGAATTGGCATGTTCTGTTTACGTGAACAACTTTACTAATTGGCTGTGTCGGGTGGTGGTGGGTTTCATGGCATATATTTACGCGATCTAACCCAAAAAAAATATTATGGATGATATTGGTCGCGAAAAGCTTACATGTTAAACAGAACCTGAGCTGTTTCGCTAACATCACACACAATGAACGTGTAATGGTAACGTCATTTGGTCAAATGTAGAAAATGATGCAATGTTATGAAAGGAATTACTATCCCTGGCCCTGCTAGACCTCGAGCCAGGTTCAGATGTGAAGTTGAGACCAAAAGCTACAAGGCCAAGGTGAGGCCAAGGCGGCAGCTTTTTAGGCCACAATCAGTGTCAAGGTCACTCAAGGTTGGGTGCGCTAGTATGAGGCCAGTGTCAAGGTTGGTACCTCTAAGAAACCTCCTCGGACTGAGGCCACACACTCAAGGCCAAGGAGCTGAGGACATGTTTTTCATCTGGCCTTAAGGCCGAGTACTGGTCTCGAGAAACCCAAATCGAGGTTGACAGGAGCAGGTGGATAACATGATATGGCTCATGAGGTATTCATTGCCTTGGGGCAGCAGTAGCTATTTCAGGTGATTGGATTGACAAAGGGCTGTAAGTTATATGATTATGCATGTATCTATACCCCCACTTGTAATCACTCAATGGATCACACAGGAGGAACAACATAGTTTGAGAGCGATTCTGACTAGGGGAGCAGCGTGTGGAGGTTGGGATTGGGTCAAGTAAAAATATATATGTATAACCCGTATATGAATCCACTGCTGGATGATGGCCTCCCCAAACCTGTGCAGGTTGTCAGGGTTATTTTCCCATACTTCACCATGCACACCAGTACAGGTTGGTAAAGGATGGAAGCATGAGAATGTAGTTCTCTGTTGGCCACAGGGTAGCTCTGCAGCAGCCTACAGTCCATTTTGTGCATGATGGTTACCGATTCGTGCAGTACCCAGGCTCAAAACCTGCTTCGCCTCCAAGATGAGGCACATAGCAGGTGACTTGGCCATAGCTCACTGGATCAGGAGAAGGGGTTCAATGTTGCTGTTGAGTTGGCGGACTCACCCAGAACAACACCATGATCCCAGAGAGGCAGTAACGGAACCTCAGTATCCTCTTAGGCATATGAGGCTCCTCCTCCTGCACTCACAATGCACGGACATAGACGGAAAAGCATTTGTATATAGATTAGTCTGTAGGAGTGACCAATGTTAGTGTGAGCCGTTAAGGTTGACTGATGAACCATTATTTGTTTTCCCCACTACTAGTTAAGCATGCGATGATATAAAGGAATGGATTTGATGGTCCTGATGTCTGAGAGTTGAGCTGGCAGCGCTGAGATTCATTGGCTTGAATCCAGGCAGCTGCCTCCAATTAAACCAAGTAGTAAGCCGATCAGCCTGGTCACCAATATTACATTTGTTTCTTTTCTTAATTTGGCCAAATTTCACCTTTCAGAATAAAAAAAGATTAGTTTGACCATCATGAACATTTCTTTGTAGCAGGGCTGATGGGAAAGGGCCACCCTCTAGTGTGTGTTCACTTGAAGGGATCTTAGAAGTAATTATGTAACATTTGCTTGAGCAAACCTTTCCATAACATAGAGTTCCAAATGGACATTGTTTCATAACGATTCCGATAGTACAATCGGGATAATATTGGAAGGAAAACAAAATTGAGCAAAGGCCAACAAATATGTTAGAAGAAAAACTAGGAAAACAGTGAACAGTTACACATGCAACATTACAAAATAGAGGTGTGTGTGTGCAATGAGGTAGTCGCCGTGGTGACGGCAGAAAGCATTACCATGGTGATGATGTTACATTTCGTGGTCGTGCAGCGAGCCAGGTACTCGGGCCGGATGGGGTCTCCCTCCTGCGCCGCTGCCGTCAGGTCCCAGCGGTACACGAGCGATGCCTGGCGACGCTTCCAAAATTCCAGGAACACCGTGGCTGTTGCGACACACCACACGGGGAGGATTTACTTTGAAAAGTAATTTGACTATCGATTGCTCAAGGGTTCAAAAGTTACTTAATGTAGTCTGTTAAATGTAATGTTCAAAGTAACTTCATTAGTATTTTTTTCTTCTTTCATAAATACCTTTATTGGCTTTTTTTGGTACATTGCCACAATTTTATCCCACTTGCACCATGAGTGGCATGGCATGAGATTGAGATTTATTTTGGATCTATAACAGAGCAGTGCTGCTCTTCGTGTTACAAAACGTTACACAAAAGGCGAATGTCACAGAGCTACCTCTGTGATCTCTGATCCACATAGTAGGGGTAGCTCTTTCCCAACTGCTTTGCCACGGAGAGGAGCGTTTGTTACGTGATAGTCAAGCTAACATTTTTATTCTCAGAGCTGGAATGTAGCCAAATTAAGTACAGAAGCAACTTCAACATTATGTATTTTTTGTATTTGTTGTGCAGATATCGGTGATTGAGTTGAGACCATCATCTCGCTATAATTGAAAAACTTGTTTAATCGCAGGTGGCCACTTTCATTTCAACACAGAATCTCAGCGGCGGCAACGCAGCACTCTGAACTCTGAGCCACCTGGCCACTTTGTATTTTTCATGGAATCGCCTTGGGGTAGCGCATTCGTTGCTTGTTGCAGAGGTTCGTGGTTCAAATTATGTGGCTGCCCTGATTAATATTGCCGGTGTATTAATTACACAAAAATACACACCATCTGCTTCACAGTGGACATTAAAGATTATCGGTTATCATTCGTAAGAGTAGGACAATGTGTACAAGTCATGGTCCAAATGTGCCCTCATTGAGCAGTGGGTTCATAATAGGACTGTCAGGATCACTGCATACGAACATTGCAAGACATGCTCGTACTGTATATGGTTGTACGTATGTATGTTGAACTTCTTTAACACTGTATGTGGCCAAATGTGCTCATCATCATTGCAAACATGTTGATACTTGTCACTGTGTCTGGACAATGTGTGCCAATGCTTAGAATCACTTACCCCAAAGTCCCATGAAAACTGCGAAGAATATGGTGACCGGATTTTCATACATGTGTGAAGTCTGCAACGGCACAATCAGAGGTGTTAGTCACAATTAAACCTTAAATCTTAGCATCCACGTATTTTCAATATCAACAGCAGGAAAGTAACGATGCATCGATTGATTTTTAAGTTAAAATAGATTAATCACTCATGAAACATCCATTAAATTGTGGAGATGACAATGCTCTACAATGTCTGATATTATAGCGATATTCATGTATCAAACAAATCTGTATAAATGTGACAGAAAGAGCAAAATAAGCAATGGGCAATTCCATGATTGTGTACATACATTTCAGACACTTTAAAGTGAATAATCATTATTTCGGCATGACATGTCAACTAATTAGCACTGAAATTCAGATTTTAAAAATACTTTGTCCACTTGTATTGATCGTGGAGAAATACTCATGAAATACATCGTGTCGGATTTACTCAGACAAAGTCACTTTTACACTCCCGCTGGGATGTGACGATGCATTCATTTTCATGTATTTGTCAAATCATCGACTTCGTCCATTAAAATGCTCTATTTACTAAAACTATAACTACCTTCAAAATGGTCACACGTGTATTATTAGTATAATATTTTTTTAACACCCACACGAATGGCAGCGTAGTGTTTAGCATGATATGCTGCAATCTAGTGATCATGGTTAATGTTAATGATACAATCTCAGCAACGTGAGTTCGCTTTGTGATAATGATGCACAGCACCAATAACCAATAGGTATCCTTATTTAGAGGGAATATCGATGGTGTATTTGTGTGATACCTTCGCAGTCTCGCAGGTATCATTTAGCCTCCAAAAGGTGCATTTTTGGTCACACTGGGGACACATGACCAGGGATCCTCCGATGGTGTTGTTGCATATTTCTCCACTGCACACATAGACACGCACGAACATAAACACACTAATGGGCATAGTACACTTGGATGAGAAATATAATTTGCCTAAAGGTCATGCCGCTTTTGAATGTGTCTTACCCTCCCTTTAAACAAAGTCAGACTAAATTATGGGTTCCAACGTCGAGCATTTTCCAAAGTAAAACGTATTTCCTGATGTTTAATTATAATTTTCGTTCATATCGGTGGTGTAACATCTCTATGTATTGATTTACAGGGGTGTTTACAGCCCTTTTATCAATCCACTGCTGGCTGAGGGCCTCCCCACACCTTGTGGGTCATGAGGGCTATTTAATTCTAGTCATCCCACACTGGTCAGTACGGCTTGAATATGGGAAGCGAAGACTCCAGACATAGAGTACAGCAATGTATTTCCTGCACTTCCTCCCCGCTGTCTATCATGCAGCCCCGCAGAGTCTATGTGTGTAAGTAGTATTATAAGGATACGTTTCACATTTAAACATTTTGGATTTGAATATTTTTTGCTTTTGATTTTCGGATTATTTACAATTTGTAAGAATGTACAATATATTCATGTGAACAAGAGTGACGAAACCCGATGCCACGTGATACGTGTCGTCGTGAGTGACGTCACAATGGGCGATGTCATGTTTTCTGAGCAATCCAAAACAATGTTTAATTTTCCCTGGATTGTCCGAAATATTGTAGCTAGGCTTGATTTTTTGGATTTACTTTTAGAAACAGAGACATTTGGAACATATATACATATACAATATATTGAATGTACTATATTTGTACTGTATATGTATATAAACTGTATGAGATTGTATATATGTGCATATGTACTTTAATAGTTAAATGTTAAAGATGTGGCCCTGAAATTGCTTGCTCATGCCACTGCTGGTGGAAGGTCCTCCACTAAAGAATGCTCTAGATTGCCCCTCGAGATGATATTTGGCCTACTCGTCCATGATGGCCAGACGTCTTGGACACAGTGGGAGTACCCACATTTAACCCCATCACATCTGAACTGCCAATCATCTAACTGCGATGTCTCCGTTTATATTGCTGAGCATATGTGGGATAATTGAAGAAACCTAGCCATTATTTCAGCTGCCATGCCAGGCGATCGCACTGGAAATCTATAAACTGCAATTCTAGAAATATAACTATTACACCATGGCAGCATCCCATGGGATTGTATATAAGTGTATATGTATGTCTATATGTACTTTACGTGTATATGTACTTGTGTATAGCCTTAGTAGGTGCTTGCTGATACTCATTGTTCAGTCTGTATTGCCATACAGGAGATCTGTGTGATTTCTACATCTGACACATGAGTGTATGTGTGTGTGTTTGTATGCATTTGTCTGTATGCATGTGTCGGGCCAGTACCTAGTGATGTCACGGTCCTTGCTGAATACTCCAAAGAAAAAGGAGATCAGGCCGACGATTGCAGCGAAGATCAGCATCTTTGTGTAGAAGCCGAGCCATGCAAAATAGAGCCCCACTTGCCACCCGAAGTATGACCTGTGCCGACAACATCACTCGCACACACAGCGCAAACATCACCAACCACACATGGCACCAGTGGTGTAGCTATCGAATATGTAAGCAAGGACCATGGACTGGAGGGAAATGTGAAGAGCAGGGAAGGCATGGGCAAATGCTATTCTGGAACTCTATTTTCCCAACCGTCTGTGCTATCAACTCCCAGCTAACATTCAAGTCCAGCCTTAGGACCTTCCTGGACAGGGCACGTCCCTAAGAGGTACGATGGCCTGTGGTCGAGACTAAGAATGATGTGGCAGTCAAGAGAAGGAATGCGTCTGAGAGGATGTGCACCACAGAGATTTAAGTAATAAAATCAGCATGTGTGCAGGAGCCACATGGATCGTTGCATCAGGAGACTGGGAGAGATGGTGAATGCTTGGAGAAGTCTTCATCCAGCAGTGGATAGGGCATGAACTTACCGCACAAGGTCAAGAGGCTGCTCCTTGAAAGAGCGCCCGGCTCTCGCCCACTCCCGTCGCAGCGTGTTGCGGTCGCCCAGCGTGTTCGGGTTTTTGGTGGGATGAACACTCACTCTGACATGGGGAAAGCAATTGTTAGTCACAAACACTGCATGGACATTCACAAATTACCAGCTCCACCCCCCCAAAACTCTGCCGTGGCGCTGCTGTGGTGTAATGGTGTTGCACACTGCACTGGACTTGCAAAGTTAGAGGTCGCCCATTTGATTTCATGGGAACGACAGTTAAAACAATGACCACGTTTCTTAATCACGCTGCTTCTGCCCAGCAAGCAGTGTAAATGGGTGCACCCACAGTTAGTCTATTGGTTGGTCACGTGTTGTGGGATGAAGTGTGGGTACTTCTAATTCTTCCAAAGACTTCTGTCCCAAGTGAAATAGTCGGCCAAATACCCTTGAGAATGGCTCTCTAGAGTGCTCGTGGAGTCCTTTCCGATGCATGGATATTGAACTTCTTTTGCACCGTATGTAGGCAACCATGCAAATCAGACGTGTGTTTAGTGAGCTGGGGAACTTGGACACCTATACGGCGCATCTCTGTGGGACACTAATGTTAAGTATGTGGTAAGCTTTAGACCAGTGGTTCTTAACCTTGTTGGAGGTACCGAACCCCACCAGTTTCATATGCGCATTCACCGAACCCCTCTTTAGTGAAAAATAAAATGTGATTTTTTTCAAATTCAAGACTTAGATATGTTTTTTACTGGTACACAAAATGAGCCGTGCATGAACATTACCTTGTTCAAAGAATAAAACCAACACAATGCATAAACTCACAACAAATTACATACCTGGAAATCAATGTGACTTCTGCTGTTGCCTTTGAGAGATCAGTTCAGATATGCGTGGCTTCACCTTGGCAAGTGCCACTCTCATGTCATTTTCACAGCAAAGTCTGTTCCTTTTCTTCGTTTTTATGTCCAGCATCCTCGAAAAGGATTGCTCACAAAGATATGTTGTAACAAATGGTATAAAAAAATCCAGGGCTTTCTTAGCAATAACTGGATACTTGTTCATTTGTCGACACCAAAACGTTGAGAGCGTTGTTGTTCTGAAGAGTTGCTGTTGAACCTGGCTCTGCTGAATTTCAATGATTTCGTCGAGGAATTCATCATTGACATCTGCTGTTTCAACAGCAAACGTGAACGGCTGTCTCACCCATGCTGGATATGACTATCTTGTAGGGAAATATCCGTCGAGAGACTTTGCAAGCTCATCTAAGTGCGTGGCAATTGTTTGCTTCAGTTCCGTGGATACAGAAATATCTCCGATTCCAGACACATCTTCGATCTTACTTGCACAGTCGTCCAGAAGCGGGAAGTTTGCGAAGTTATTGGTCTCTGTTCGTCGTTTCCATAACGGTAGCTTTTTTTGAAAAGCCTTCAGGTGTTCTTCCGCTTCCATGATATTGACTCCACCACCCTGCATCTGCTGATTGAGATGATTGAGAGCTGCGAATATATCAGCCATGTACGCTAAAATGAGAATGAACTCAGGATTTTTGAAGCAATCTGCATGGCAGTGTTGGTGCTCTTGCAAAAACAGGGCTAATTCCACATGCATGGCAAAAACACGATTCAGCACCTGTCCCCGGGATAACCACCGAATATTAGAATGGAGCAGAAGTACCTCAAATTCAGAGCCCATTTCTTTACACAGCTCACTGAAGATGCGGTGCCTCAGAGCACTTTTTCGCACATAGTTCACACATTCCACCACAGTTTTTAATACTTCTGTCATTTTTGGAGGTAAGGTTTTTGTTGCCAACGCATGCCTGTGCAGAATACAATGCGTCACAATGATGTGTGGTGCATCGGCCTTTACTAGCGCACCAAAACCAGACTTTCTTCCCAGCATGACTGGAGCTCCGTCCGTACAAACTGCAGAAACCATATCCCATGAAAGATTGTTGTCTCTGAAGAAGTCATCCACAAGCTTCTTCACATCGGCTGCCTTCGTTGTTGTTGTAAGAGGCTTACAAAATAAAAACTCTTCTTTTATCATGTCGTCTTTCACATAGCGTACAAAAACAGCAAGCTGGCTTAGATCAGAAACGTCTGTGGTTTCGTCGAGTTGAAGGCTGAATTTTGCCGGGCTTGAAATCAGATCCGCGACTACTTGAGCCAAGATGTCTTTACTCATGTCTTATATTCTGTCACTGACGGTGTCATTTGAAAGAGGAATTTGGGATAATTTACCTTCGGCCGCTGTTCCGAGTATTAGATTCGCCATCTTTAATGCAGCTGGTTTCACAAGTGTTTCACCAATGGTGTGTGGCTTGCCCTGCTTTGCGATCAGGTAAGCAACTTTGTACGATGCTGTCAGGATCGGTTTGTTAACAGGTACAAATCCAAGAGCAGGCAGAGTGGCCCTTTCATCGAATCTGGCTCTCTTCACCCTGAATTCAGCAAGTGTTGTGTTCTTGTATTCCCCGTCTCCATGCAGCTTCAAGAAGTGTTCCTTTAGTTTTGCCGGTGCAAGACTAGAGTTGCTCAACTTGGCGTTGCAAATCATGCAGATAGGACGCTCACTCCCATCACGTTCCGTGATACATGAGAATCCATGTTGTACATATTCGTCCGACCACTTTCTTCTTTTGCCCGACATAGTTAGTATGGATAAAATATTAAAGAAATCACACGACGTACGACAACAACAGTCACACGTTGACTACTGGGTACGCACTAAATTCCCCGCAGCGCTGATTGGCCAAGCAGTGTAGCATGATCATCTGCAGCCAGTGATGGCCAAGCGGGCCGTGTGTGTCATCACAAATTTACACAATAATTCAAGTGTGTCCGGACATCCGTGGCGGGGGCTCTGCCGAACCCCTGAGATCGACTCACCGAACCCCTGGGGTTCGATCGAACCCAGGTTAAGAACCACTGCTTTAGACTATGCTGAAGCGTCCTAAACAGGTGTGCAATTCAGGTGTCGTACATGGGCCTCCCGTAGGGTGTCAGTGTGCCCTCCACCCCCTCCCCCCCCCAACAACTTACGTCATGCAGTGGATAGGCTGCCGTATAGCAGCCATTTTCAATCATTTGGTTGATATTTAATATGTTCGTGCTGTCTTGTGGCATGGGGTTTTGCAGCATGTAGTGGACCTGTGTGAGCACACATGACACATGACAAACATCACAAACATGACACATAGGGCTAGGTGAGCTATTATTTACTCACTCCACTGTGAAATGTTTCCCCCTCTCCAACCACCACCAGCCTACACAGTTATAATGGGCCCATGACTCTTATTGAGTCCCTACTCGGAAGCGTCCCAGAACGCCCCAAAAACTGAAGTAGATATGTACCGATTTCAGCAAGTACAATGTCCAGATTTCAAGGAGACATTTTCTCCATGCTTCCCATTCATAAAGGCAATTTATTCAGAATGCAATACTATCAAAACCCGAAATGAGCACAATATTGGCTCGACAGGATACCTGCTCACCAGGATCCAGGAACCATATCACCAGTAGTCTGTCATTCTTTTGTTGTGCAGGGGAGAGTGATTGAGGGAGCGTGGTTATATAATGTGGGCAGGACTTACAAAGGGAGGGGCTGCTAGCTCACCATGTCTCCTGGTTAAGCATACCAGAAATTTGGTAGCTTTTTCTACAGGGACACATTAACACAACCCCTAAACCGTAAATCCAGGCATTCTTAATAAACCATAATGATTTACACTTCTAATCACATGTCACTCAGAGATCACAAGTTGCGATACAGAGCTATAAACTTGAATAAAAATGATAAAAAAACACGACAAAACCCTATTAAATTCACATATGTTATTGCTAAAAAAAAACATTCTGGCATTATTGATACAGCATTCTTGATACAAACGTACGATTTGGCTGCGTACGGCCGGTGGGATGAGGACGTCATGATCCTTTATAGGATAGATGTCCTGCTGCGAACGCCGGAAGGGTGCCGTGAAATAGTCCGGTTGTTTGGGCACGGCTCCCGGGTTCAGTTGGTGAATATTTCCCAGGTAGTGAAGAGGCGCACTGTCTGAGCCTGACACCTGGGGGAGGTCGCTCTCCTTGAGTGGCACCTGTTTGATTTTAAATGTATTAAACGCTTTGCCTCGAGCACATTGAATCATCATCATCAGCCAAAATCAGTCCACGAATGGATGAAGGTCTCCCCAAGTTGTTGCAATCTATACAAGTCCTATAATACAACAAGTCATATAATACAACAAGTCCTTTAATACAACAAGTCCTATAATACAACAAGTCCTATAATACAACAAGTCCTATAATACAACGTTCTATACAAGTCCTATAATACAACAAGTCCTATAATACAAGTCCTATAATACAACAAGTCCTATAATACAAGTCCTATAATACAACAAGTCCTATAATACAACAAGTCCTATAATACCACAAGTCCTGTAATACAACAAGTCCTATAATACAAGTCCTATAATACAACAATTCCTATAATACAACAAGTCCTATAATACAACAAGTCCTATACAACAAGTTCTATAATACAAGTCCTATAACACAACAAGTCCTATAATACAACAAGTCCTACAATACAAGTCCTATAATACTACAAGTCATATAATACAACAAGTCCTGTAATACAAGTCCTATAGTACAACAAGTCCTATAATACAACAAGTCCTATAATACAACAATTCCTATAATACAACATTCTATACAAGTCATATAATACAACAAGTCCTATAATACAAGTCCTATAATACAACAAGTCCTATAATACAAGTCCTATAATACAACAAGTCCTATAATACAACAAGTCCTATAATACAACCATCCTATAATACAACATTCTATACAAGTCCTATAATACAAGTCCTATAATACAACAAGTCCTATAATACAAGTCCTATAATGCAACAATTAATATGCCAAAAGCCTCCACTGCATACCCCACCCACTCTTCAAGTTGTCCCACCAATATCTCCAGTCATGAGCACACGCACATGAGCCAATCTTATCTCGCCATCTCTATGATATACATCATCTTGGGCACGTTCTCTCCTTCTGCTGCCACTCCAATGTCATTTTCGGCCAGCAGACATCATCCCTTCAAGCAACGTGCCCTTCCCGAGCCCATTCACTTTTCTAAAAAGAGTCAATATGTTGCTAATATGCATATTTTTTCAAATGTACGTTTTTCTAATCCGTTTGTATATTTACGTCTCTCGATATCTCGTAATGTCAGTGCTACGATTATTATCGTTGAACGTCATAAATTATAATCATCACAATCATCACCCTCACCATCATACTCTGTATCACATGCATGATCAACGCAATTATCATCACAACCATGATGAATCTTCACAAACATTATTGTCATCACATTCATTATCACCATCATAATCACAATCATCACCACAATCATCATCACAATCATCGGCATCATCATGATCATCATTACAATGACCATCAGAATCTTGCCTGGATGTGTAGAATCTCGGCATAGGTGGTGAGTGGGTTCCATGGCGCGTGTACTTTCACAAAGGTGGTGCGTCCGCTCACCGACTCCTAGTGGATGGCACGAAGTTCATCGTCAGACTCTAGATGAGTGCATTTAGTTGTATTTATTAGACTTTGTTTGACCAGGTGAGAGTTCAAGGGAACAGGATGGTCTCATTTGGAAGAGTGTCCACGGCCGCGTGGATTTTCGTGCTTGTGTCACGTGTTGTTAGCACCTCGTGCCGATCAACGTGTGGCACAACCCAAAAGCAAATTGCATAATGTACGTGCAGTTATCGAACACTTATTACTACAGTATAAATAGCTGGCATGCCACATTAAGGTGGAGACTGTTATACCCTCCAGTATAAAATGGGTAAGCCACAATTAATCCATCTTAAGATTGTGCATGGTGGGGTAAAGTATGGGTATTCGCTATCTCTTTCAAGACGTCTGGCAAGCATAGATGAGTAGGCCATATACCCTCCAGCGGGGATCTTTAGCGCTCCTACTCAAGGAATGTATGCCAGCAGTGATATTATGAAGCAATTACAGTCTAACACCTTTTTATTTGTATACAGTGTCTGTCATCTATAGCAGAGAGACACGCAGGAAACTTACCTCCTTGGGTTCAATCTCGAGATCTAGCCCCATCTTCATCAGGCTTGCCTGATATTCGGTCCTCTTCTTCTGTCAAACAAAATTGACCATCTGTGTTATACATTGTTCTCAGTTGTGTCACTGTGGGAGTCAAGTCAAGAGGTGAGGAAACTTCTTGAACTCTTACAGTGAGTAGAGCCTCACATGGGAATCAATCAGAGAACGGCTCTGCAAAGTAGCATCACTGAACTGCTTCAGTCGGTGTCACTTCAGCAGACCTTAATAAAATAAAAATTTGCACAGCTCTTTGTCAATCAACTGTTTGAGTTCACCTTATTTGTTACAGGGATGGTCTCACTTAGCTAGTTGCTTTGCTATTTTACAAGGGAGATAGATCCATTGTGTGTGGGTACAATAGCAACAAAATAAACAAAAACATCAATATTGCAGAGAATGCATACTGGGTACTTCAGCACTGTTGTAATAGTTTTCCATTTGGCAGTTAGAATGTGGATATTACATATATCCTGTAAGTTATGTCTGGGTGTCGGTGTGTGCAATATGAAAGTGGTGTATTTATTGAGGAGTTGTGGATGGAGTGTGATACGTAACGATAATTGATTGTTGCTCGCCAAAGCAGTGAGGCGTATGGTTCAGGGTATGGATGTGCGAGTTGAGTGATGGGAGTCTAGCGTTCATTGACTAGCGTGGTCTGCAGTTGACGATACAGTTTGATAAAGGATGTATACTGTAATGTACTTCTATAGCCCCCTGCCATCAGTGCAGCAATATTCAGTACGTGGTTGTAATGCACTTCTATAGCCCCCTGCCACCAGTGCAGCAATATTCAGTACGTGGTTGTAATGCATTTCTATAGCCCCCTGCCATCAGTGCAGCAATATTCAGTACGTGGTTGTAATGTACTTCTATAGCCCCCTGCCATCCATGCAGCAATATTCAGTACGTGGTTGTAATGGACTTCTATAGCCCCCTGCCACCAGTGCAGCAATATTCAGTACGTGGTTGTAATGCACTTCTATAGCCCCTGCTACCAATGCAGCTATGTTCAGTACGTGGTTGTAATGCACTTTTATAGCCCCCTGCCATCAGTGCAGCAATATTCAGTACATGGTTGTAATGCACTTCTATAGCCCCCTGCCATCACCAAACTCACACTGACCAGCGTGGTGAAGTATGGTAAATAACCCCTCCCCCTGTGAGCTGCATAGCATGGGACAGCTGTCAGCCAGCAATGGATTTAAAAAGGAGCTGTACTCCGCACACATTCTTATTCAGGGTAGGGTAAGGAACTTGGAGGTTCGGTACGCATAATGTGCTCGGAAAGTATTGTATTCTGTATGTGTGTTGAACCTCTTTCGCATCGTACAAAGCCAACCGTGCTCTTCGGAGGTGCGATAATATATAAATATAAGTAGTCATACTACTGTAATACCACGTAATATTTAGCATTCATTGTATTAGTAGTACGGTAATTTTTTTTATATGCAGGTGTGCATGCCAAACGTTAACCAATGTTAAATGTTAAGCCTTCTCTTTTGAATAGAGTGTGTTTTAAACATGGAGTTGTCTCCAGCTAATTCTTAAATGTATATCATTCATAATGTAGTAGTAGGCAGGTAGTGCATTTATGACACTTCAATTGTACATAGAGCTTGCAGGTGTGATGAAGGAAACCATGGGAAAGGCTGGAATTTTTGTTGAAAAAAGGACAACAGCCACAGTAGCTTAAGAGACCTAACGCGAAGTGGTCGACACTGGCCCATGCGATCGCGTTGCGACGGCGGATCCACTTTCCGCACACAGCAGCTCCTCATGGTGCCCCCCATACCAGGACCAGTGGTGACCTTGTAGCCACAGCCATTCCTCTCCCTGGCCCCATCCGGTCCAGGCATCCCAAATCGTACAAAATGTACTGCAACGGTGGTGAGACAAACAGCCCTTCGGGCGACAGCACGGTGACGGACACAAGCCCTCGCGGCAGCCTGGGCAGCACGCTGCTCCGGACCGGAAGCGGGGGTTACCGCAGCCCTGTGGTGTGCGGAGAGCGGTGCTGCTCGTAGGCGAGCGGTGCGCTGGACGCCTACATCGAGGACTTTGAGCAGAGCGGAATCTGTGCGTCACCGCCACCCAGGATACGTGCAGAGCACAGCGCCGCGCAGCATGGCGGAGCGGAGACGCGCGGAGGAGAGGAGGATGCACAGTGTGGATGAGGGTGGGTTGCGCCTCTCGCCACGCGAGGAATCGCTCCGTGGTGCTTGCACTCGAGTGGCTATCGAGTGTGCACGCGGTGCAATGGTATCGAAGCTATAGTAATAGGTTTTTACCCTTTTATCTGGCACAAAAACTGACACCTTTATACAAGGGATCATGTTTGCAATAACCACAACACAAGTAGTCAAAATGCAAACAAAAAAGACAACTCTGATAATATGCACTGGCCTTGAATTTGATTGGTCCACACCCGAGATGGCTTTTCTGAGATCCCAGTCTCCACTGGTGTTGGACCAGAAGACGCAAAAAGGCGTCTTCTTATTCTTAGCGTCTTCTTGTTTGCATTTTGACTACTTGCGTTGTGGTTATCGCAAACATGATCCCTTGTATAAAGGTGTCAGTTTTTGTGCCAGATAAAAGGGTAAAAACCTATTACTATATCTTGTTACTGGCAAAGGAGGTCTCATAAGGTATCGAAGCTAGTTGACTGGAGGGGGGATAATTGGAGAGGAGAACCCCATTTATTTGCTTGTACTGGGTGCTTGTCAATTATGCTATGCTATCATGAATGTAATGTAATTCCCCTAGAAAAAAAAAACCCTTAATAAGGTCTAAAGATACATTTTCGTGAGAGTCCCACACTGGGATGCTTGGCAAATTCCATTAATGAGTTCATTTTATGTCAGAGAAAACTATCCACAGTAAGCACACACATATGAGAGGATAGCATAGGTCTGAACAGATAGGTCGGTGCATGCATTTCTTTCTCCTGTCATCTTCCAGCAACTTCACTGATTATCGAGTTTGTAAAGTTTGTGAGATCTAAGTGATCCTCCAACCTTTGTGTCAAAATTTTCAGATCCTAGACTGGACACATCTGAAGTTTAAACAATAACAGCTCATGCACTGATTTATCCCATATTCTCACAAACTCCACAAACGGATAACATCATTAGTTATTGATGGTGCAAAGTAAGGCAACATTGCAGGATTGCCGTTCAGGGGTCAAGGAATCTAGGGGAGAGCAAATTCATTGTGTACCAGTAAAATGTCTGTGGGTCTTACATTGCAGGTGGCATGCTGCTTGTGGAGGACCTCATCTCGGGCACGTGCAGCCTCACTGCTGCGCTGCAGCGGTCATGGCTTATAGCCCGACGGTCAGTCTAACCACGGACCAGCTCCTAGAGGCGCCAGTTGACGGTTCCTCCAAGTCCTTGTTCCGCTCGCCTGGCGCCCACCGAGACCTCGCAGTGTCGCACAGAGGCAAGCGGTCATCTCTCGGGGCCACCGCGCACAGCCTCGGCGCATCATTGGTGAGGGGCAATAAGCCAACTGAACGGTTGAGCTCAACAGCGAGAAGCAACAAGGCCCTGATGCCATTAAATGAGTCGGCAAAGCCCAAAAAATATTTCTTTTCTAACCAGAAGAATGTTTTGTTGTACTTACGGAGCAGTGAAGCAACTAGGCGTGAGCACTTGCCGAACGGCGGCTGTGCGACAAGTACCTATCCCAGGTGGTTGACAAGCCAAAAGGATGAGCTGGATGTGTCGGGGATCACGAGCATTCCTGAGCTCAGGTACCCGGCCTGGCTGCGTGACTGCGATGTGGACTCCCAGACCAGCAGCCACGAGACGGATACCAGCACGAAGAGAGCAGTTGCCGCTCAGAGCCCGCAAAGCAGACCAAAGTACCCAGAGTGGCTCAAAGATTTGGACATCTCCGGCCTTACGAATGTAGCCAACGAGGAGCCCGTGTCAGAGGACCTTAGATCCCTAGGTGTGTGTGTATATATATAGTCTGTATATAGCAGATGACATTTCATATGTTTTCAGGTACATATTCAGTCTTTTCTCACAGAGACGACTGAGCGGCCACCCATGTGGTTGTGACGTGCGATGCGTGATTCTTGATGCACAGCCTCATTGGAGGAGCTGCTGAGCAGGGCGCGCATGGAGTTGGAATCCTCCGGCTTGGAGGCCCCCTCCCCGGGCAGCTTCAACACGGACGTCTTCCTAGGGGCTGATCGTCCCTGGGAAAACCCCTCCATGCCATTGTGAATTTATCTTTATATTCACACTCACGCACAGCATAGAGGCTGCACCGCCTCTAAGTATGATGTCAGATTATGAATGTTATAAGCTAAGCAGGTAAGCCTGGTTATTACTTGGATGGGAGACTATTTGGTAATAGCATATATTATATATTTTGGCTGCTAGGTAACCAGGAGTTAGTAATACAGCAATGGAATCTTGAATCTATATCCGGAGTTTTGCATTTTACTCCCTCTGTTTTCACTGGGTTCTCCGATTTCCTCTCACATACCACTCGCTGATGAAATTTGCAAAATATCACTGCCAAACCCGCCTGAGACTTGGTGAGATTTTTCTGGCTTCCACCATGATAAGTCAACCAAGTAATTTTCTCTCAATCGTGTCTCTTCTCAGGGCCGTGTACCACCTGTCGCGTCTGAAAGAGCTGGTTGACACCATCAAGGAGAACAAGGATGGCTGCATTTTAAGGCGGTGGTCGAGGTTTGTACTCAGAAGGATACGTTCGCTTGGTCCTGCTAATTCATGGTTGTTAAACATCAATGGTACTTCAGGTGCTGTGGTGTGAATTGCAATTACTTGTGAACTTGTGGGGCCCGTGGGGCACAGTAATTGCCCTGTTAATGGAAGTGCCACAACAAAGTATTGGAAAAATGTGATGAAGTTCGTTCAGGGTTGGAGTTAGTGAATGGTTGCAGCAGTATTTTGCACAGCAAATCCATGCAGACTCAAATGTCACTTGAAAGAGAACGGATATGTGAAAAATATTGTGAGCACAACTAAACTTATTTTGGTTTTAGCCATTTTGGAAGGAGACTACTTTATTGGGAACATACATGCTAGTATTTGTGTAGTTATAAACATTTGGGAAATCACTGTAAAAGTACATTTGCTTATTTAGATTGCACTATACCTGTATTGTAAAATTTCAGAACCTTTTATGTAACTTGTAATCAATAAACCAAAGTTGCATATTGTATGCAACCCATGACTTGGATTGTTTTTATCATGTCTTGTTTAGCATGGTTGGTTATGTACAGTGTGAAAGAAATTCAACATACATTAAATATTTTCTGATATTTGAATGTTTATATTGTACATGTATATTTATTTTACAATAAATCTGAGACAAAGGCTTATACACATGGAATTGAAAATATTCAGCTATGATTTGTATTTCTCAAGTATTTTAAGAAAAGTCAGCGAGTCTCGTGACATGTCTTCACATTTGGGGGTGATGATTGTGATGGATATCCAAGCATTAACCTGCTTACATTCCTAGAGTATGTAAGGTGAATTTGGGCATTCTGGGTGATTGGGTTTTAGGCCAAACACAGGCAGATGATTGAGGATAGATGTTTTCAAGCATCTATTAATTATTCATCGGCATGTACTATCTTACTATGATGTAAAGTTCAAAGACATGGTTCATGAAGGGAATGGAATAAAAACTCAACTGTGCACAAGTATGGAGGAATTAATACTTGGAATTCAATGCAAAGATCTGGCCATATGGCGTTTACTGGGCACCAGGGTTGCCAAACAACACATGAAAGATGTGTATCAGGCACTGCCTCTGCATTATGAAAAAAATATCACTTCCTGAAGAAGTGCATTTTGAATTTTGATTTAAAGCTTTCGTGACTGCAGTAATTCATATTCTTAGTTTTTTTGGTAAAGTCACGTTGAAGGGAAACAACAAAATAATAAAATATATATAAAACAATAAAAAATTCTCACGACGTTTCGACCATAACTCAAACGGTCATCTTCAGGTGTACCTGAAGATGACCGTTTGAGTTATGGTCATCTTCAGGTGTACCTGAAGATGACCGTTTGAGTTATGGTCGAAACGTCGTGAGAATTTTTTATTGTTTTATATATATTTTATTATTTTGTTGTTTCCCTTCAACGTGACTTTACCGAAAAAACTAAGAATAAGTGCATTTTGCTTCTGCTGTCTTAGGTCACCAAAATAAATTAGAGCAAATGTGACTCGACTGACACAGGCAGCATTTATACTTGTGAAGTGTTCTCCTTCCGACGTGTGGTGTGTGTCGCACACACTGTCGGAGACGAGGTAATTGCAGGAGACATCGTCTCTTTATTATCTTGTTCACACCAACTCCGGCCTCACTCGACCACGTTGCCATAGAGCCCGGCCTAGACACGACCCTGTCCGTGTTGCACCGACGGCATCGACCGAGAAGGCCAACTACTGTCTGGCCACGCAATGATTGGGCGAATGCGGTGTCAACGACAGCGACGACGAGACGAGTCCACTCCCAGAACCGGCAGCCCGGAGCTCTCGCTCTCCGCTGCTTATATTATATTCTATATTCTACTCGGCGCGGCTTGGCTCTGCCCTATCCACGCCTCCCTTCTCGAACCGACCAGAGGGTTCCAGAGGCTTCCCTATGAGGTCTTCCATGACCCTTGCCCCAATTCCTCTGCCCAGCCGGCATACCCGTATATATGCTCAACGGCGTGTGTGCAAACTTTCCACTGCAGTTGCCGCGCTGGACAGCAGTCAGCGCTGTGTCACTACACTTGTATGAACACAAGAATTACATAATCACGTCTACACTTATATGTAATGGGCTGAGATAGGCGCACACAACTTCTTGGGAGGCAACACTTTATTAACACCAACACATTACATTTAACATAAATTTCGATTTAAAGCTTTCGTGACTGCGGGCTAACACCAATCCCGAATATCCGCCCCCACAGCCCTTTAAATAATCTCCAATACAGCCCCCCAATCGGCTACGCGTGTATGAGTGACGTCCCTGCCCTATAACCCCCGACCCCCCCGTCCCGCGCGTGCGATTGGTGTGTCGCTCTAAAACTGACTCCAAATCCCCGCCCCGCAGCCCTTTAAACAATCTCCATTGCCCGGCATCGGCGGCAACGCGTGTGCGAAGGACGTCATTGCCCTCTGACCCCTGACCCCCCGTTCAGTTCGTGTGAGTGGTGCGCGGGGTTGTGTGAGCGGAGACGTCGCGTTTGAGTGGCTGAGAAGCGACGGATTGATTCCAGGCAGCCACGTGCCAGCCCCGAGCTATGCCCCACAAACAGGACCCACGGACCCGAGGGGCTGCGGCGCGAGGAGAGGAGCCGGAGAGCGGCAGCCCTCTCACCGCGAGCGAGGAGTCGAGTAGAGGCTGCTCTCACTCGAGCGAGGAGTCCGGAGCCCGCAGCCCTCCCGAGATCAGCCCTCCCCCAGGGGGGGGGGAGCCGGGGGCCCGCGTCCCCCACAACTGACAACCTGTGTACCAACTGGCCGAGCGAGAGTTTGTGTGTATTTGAACGCAATCGTGCCAGTGTTTAGCTGTACCAGGGAGTTTGGTGCAGCAGAGTGTTTCGGTGTAGCAGGGTGTCCGGATTGTGCCGGCACACTACCCTTCTATCCATAATGTCGTAGGGTGAGCTCCATTAAACGTTAACTCGGACCCCAACCTGTCAAAGCGCCTAATCTCGGAACGTGGTTCTCAACCTCTTACCTCACCCATGCTACGTACCTTTGAGACGTCCTGCTTTTACAAATGTTGATGAACTGGAGGGCAAAGGTCTGGAGGACCCCACATGGAGTCTGGTTTCTCACACCCGAGCCTCCTGTGACATTTCTGGAGGCTTCTCTGGAATCTTTGTCCCATTTATTGAGTGCAGATTTGGCTTACTTCTAGCTTCATCCCAAGACGTCATCCAGTTTGGAAATACCCGAAGGTTGTGGGAGTCTCCCCATGCTTCAGTTTCTTTCCAACCCTCGCAATGGCCGGTTGCTCACCAGCCGGAAGTCTTTTGCTGCTTACACCACGACCGAGGTGTTGAGAGCAGCCATCTCATGGCTGGTCGGCAATGGAGATGGTATTGTCGATTTGGGGAGCGTGAGTCTGTGGCGTTGGTGGTGCTGCTGTCACGGAGGCGACACGAGTTTAGGAAATTCAGTTTTGTGGGTTTCCTGTAGCGAGCACTGAAAGATCCTCCCTTCCTCTTTCTCCACCCTTGTCTCTGCTGTCTCCATGTCCCCGTTCAACTCTTTCTACACCGCTTTCCTTGAATGTGCAGCTGCCTTTACGGCCTCCCCTCTCCCCTTCTCTCCACCTCCAACCCATCTCCGTCGTAATCTCCTCCCCTTTGTTCAGGCTCTTCCCTCTCTTCCTCAGTCTATGGATGGGGTTATTGTTTATCGGGCTCTTATACAAAAAATGGAGCTTATGGAGCTTAATAGGATTTTCTGTTTTCTTTCGGTAGCGTGTTGCGCACATAGGGAAGATCGAGCCACGCCACCGGTTCCCATTATCAAAATCTTTGTCAACTTGTCTCCCTCGGTAGGAATGCCTTTCCTTCTCCAGCAAGCAATTGTCTTCTCTCCTCCGGTATTTCTTCCGATGCGCTTTCTTAATCTCGCTTGCTGTGTGTATCGGCTCTATCATTCAACAAGGGCAAATTAAAATATTTGCTTTTTTTTCCTCCACTGCTTTACCACTATACCTCCTGAGTGGGTACTCGGAGTTTCATCTAGTGTACTATTTGATGAGTCGCTTCCACACAGCAGAAAGGCGGTAGCTATCCGAACTGTAAATTTTTCTTCCAATTTCGATAGATTCTCGAATTATTCTTGGGCAGTAGTAGCTAGTTTTGCACAGAATTTCAACATTAAAATCAACTGAGTGTCCTTGTTGGCACGTGTGTTCTGCTACTGCTGAACACGGGTGCCAACAAATAATACATTATTTAAATGCATGCCTATAAAGGGCAGCATACTCCAATAGGGATTACCATTGGTACGGCTATTTTAATACACAATAGACAGGAAGGACAAGATCAAAGGGCTCTCATAATGCACATGCATAATGTACGTTGACTTGGTAATCTCCCCCCCCCCCCCCACTTTGCGCGAGAGTGCCACAAATCTGGCTGTCGCCTGATGAAGCTAGTTGTAATTACTGACAAAACGTCGTACTCCGATTGTAAATGTTGTGGCTTGGCTCTCCAAAGTACCAGTGACGAATTGGCTTGTTCTGTTTCCGTGACAACCCTTACTAGTTGGCTGTGTCGAGTGGTGGCGGGTTTTAACGACACGTTTATATATGTATGCGATCTAATCCAAAAAACACCTCTATGGATGATATTGGGCGCGACAGCCTACATGTTAAACCAAAATTTAAAATATATACAAAACAATAATTTCTAGTTAAATTTCGATTTAAAGCTTTCGTGACTGCAATGATTCATCTTCTTTGGTTCTTTCGGTAAAGTCACGTAGAATGAGAATAAAATAATAAATTGATAAAATAAAATAACACAATAATATTCTCACGACGTTTCGGCCACAACACAAGCGATGAAGGCCGCTTGTGTTGTGGCCGAAACGTCGTGAGAATATTATTGTGTTATTTTATTTTATCAATTTATTATTTTATTCTCATTCTACGTGACTTTACCGAAAGAACCAAAGAAGAATAATTTCTAGTTTTCCTCATTCACATCGTGATTCGTATGAAAAGACATGAGATGATTGAGACATGTTAAATCATAAACGTATTTATTAATATATACAGATAGTCCTCGACTGCAATGTCCTTGTCCACGTGCAAACAGAGTTAGGATAGCAGCCTCCTTTAAAAGTCAGAGTAGATTTATATGCTGTAGAAGACAGTTGACGAATCCTCGCTGCTTGATTCCTCCTCGGATCCCTTCAGCAGTGAGTCGTCACCAGTCTTCACTGCCTGCTCATTCTTCATGTGGCACCGCTGGGGTGGGTGCAATACGCCAGGAGACTCCTTATGCAGCGAGCAGCGAAGCAGGCCCATCTCTGCCTGCTCATCCTCAACGTGGAATTGTGGCGATGGCGGTGAGCTGGGGGCATCGGTGAGGAGGGTGTTACGGAGACAGCCCAGCTCTGCCTGCTGCAGAATCGTCTGTACGACGAAGCGCTCGCGGCGCATGCAGGCGCGCACATGGGATAGCGTGTCCGGGATGATGTATGCAATGCAGGCCTTCGTGAGTAACACCACGTGCTGCACACGTCCACACACAGGTAAAGGATTTTCAGTTTCCGGATTTGCATGTAAAGGGTGCTTACTAAATATAATATGGCAGCATCTTCAAGTGCTTTTCATCTCAGGTCAACTATTCCGGTTACCTGAAGCCTAGGGATATTATATTGTTACGTCGTTTTTCCTAATTAAATTAAGTCATTTGAGCAATTTTTGAACATTTGGCAAATTATACCGAGGCACTTTTTGGAATTAATGGGTTTTTACGTTCACTATGCAGCAGGCAACATTTATGATGTGCAGTAAATGCACCCACCGTATTCACCTGGGCAGCCGCAAATTACCGCAACAATCAGCAAACACTTACACTCGGCCATGTCACCACTACAAAGATTCCCTGTGTAGCCTTTCACAGACTGAGACAAGTGCATCTATGATGGGTGGCACAGTGCCTGTGGGGGTGGTGTGCACCTTTATCTCGCCAGTGATGATTTTCACACACTTCATCAAGTACTCATTTTAAGGCAGAATCAACTTAAGGGAAGCTCAACACTGGTTCTAATATTTTCCACTGATGTTGGCTGTGGCCAGGAATAGTACTCCGGTCACACAGGATTGGTAGCGCAGTTCACGAACAACAACGCAGCCGCTCTGCTTTCCACACGCACACATGCTTACGTGTGACAAATTGCATCAACAACATGAATCGTCTGCTGCATGATGAAAGTGAGTATTGTATTACCACTATTATTTGTGATCTCAGAAATACTGTGCAATTGTGAGGTGTAATAGCATTACTGACATTTTCTGTAATAACCCATTGACAATGATCACGGTTTGCTCTGCTGACCTTAACAACTGCTCACAGATGAGTCTATACGATGGTGCCGTAGTGCATAGCTTTGCACACTAGACTTGCAATCCAGAGGTCGCGGCTGTGAATTGATCTTTGATCATGGCAGTGTAAACAATGGTGAAAGTGTTTTTACATTCCACTGCCTCTATCCACCTAGCAGTGTAAATGGAATACATCCAGTCAATTGGTCGGCTGAGTTTGGTGCTGTCCAGTGTGGGAACTCCCACCTCTTCCCAAGACGTCTGACAAGTGTGGAAGAGCAGTTAAAATACATCTTAAGGGTCTCTCTTGAGCTCCCTATAGCAGGAGCCCTTTTGCCATCAGTGACATGAGCAAGTAATTGGAGGGCTGTACCTTTACCTTTCAATGAGTTTATGAATGTGTGTGTGTGCATGTTGATGTGTACCTGCATGGCAATGACGAAGGCCAGCTTTGCCGTCAGTACTTGCCAGTACTGCTTGGTGACGGAGTAGGCTTGGGGATGATCCGGTGGGTAGCGATAACCAGGATACCTACACACGTACAACCACAAGCACGCATGGACTATATTGAGCAAAGTGCCTCGAAAGTAGAGTTGGCGCTAAATTGAACAAGTATGGTTGTGCACAAACGGTATATGCGTTCACAGCCCTTTAAAAAATCCGCTTCTGAAAGAGGGCCTTCCCACAACGTGCAGCTTGTGGGGGCTCTTTTGACCATGGTTCACGCTGGTCCGTGGCAGGTTGGTGAAGGCAGGGATTAAAGATGATGGGAGAGCAATATAGCACAACTGTTAATTTTGCTGAACTACCCACTGCTGACAACCTAGCTCCGCAGTCACCTACTGCACCTGCATTGTGCATGGTGATCATCAATCTAAGCACGAACAAGGCTCAAGCCTGCTTGACTTCCGGAATCTAAGATCAGCTGTATTCGTGGTGATTTGGTCATAGTCAAGTAAGGTTATATTAAATATCGATCAATATGGTTATATTGATTATAGTTGTGTATGTCAGCAATTCAAAAACGTTAGAGAAAAGGGTTGGTAGATCGCATCAATTTCTTAACTAACTGTGCTGTGAGGTGACCAGAAGATGGCTGTAGAGCAAGTGGTTTCATGTCTGTGTGGACCTTTAAGCTTCATTTCATTATCATGGGTTCTCCAGCACCTCTTATTGCATCCCACATGCATAAAACCACCTTAAACTGCAATCCCAATGCACGGTCTTCCTGCAAAGGGATCTTGAGACTCAATTAAGCAGTCGTGGATTGATAGATAAATAAATAACATTACTCTTTAGCAAGGCAAGAATGAGCTAGAATTTATATCAATCTATTATTATACTTCTCTAAGTGGGACTTTGGTTGTGAAGCCATCCCACCCGTACCCACTGCTCCCCCCCTCCAATTCCCCCTCCCCCACCCCCTTTACTGTCCCCGCCCACCACGCACACTCCTCCCCCAACCCTACCACAACCCCTTACTTCCCAACTAAGCCAAACCCTGTGTCCAGGGTAAGGGGCAGGGCCTAAACAGAGGTGGGGCCTAGGGGAAGTGTGGGTCTTAAAAGGAAAGTCACAGAGTGAAAAGAGGAAGAGAACGAGCCTAATCAGGAAGGGGCGGAGCCAGGAGGACGCCACACCCAGAAGGATGTCGCATCTACCTGGACAACACACCCAGAGATCAGTGCATCACATTCGCAGGGACGGCACCCCCGATAGCTGGGCATGACACTGAATAGCACAAACCTGCAGGTTGTGTGGATTGCCGGATCAAACCAGGCTGGCAGGATGTTGGGATGATTTTGCTCCTTGAAGTCGCTGATCTTGAAAATCGAAAAGCTGTCCTCCGTGTACCCATGCATTGTAGGCGAACCTGTGCCATACTCTGCTGAGTATCCATAATAATACACCAGGCGTGGGATGATGTCCGTTGTGAACGCCAAGATGCATGACTGTGGAATAAGCATACGGAGGCACAGCAATAGCAGTCACTTAGCATGCAATGATTTTACCAAGGCTTCTGAACATCTCACCTTGACAATTACATTAATTTTCACAAATACAATTTGGAGGGTTGCTGCCAGAGTGTAATGGTTAGCATATAAGGACTTGCAATCTGGCAGTCGTCAGTTCAGTCTCCTGACACAACAGTTGAAGCAATGGATAATTTTCTTAAATCTCCCCCACCTCTGTCCAATTAGCAATATAAATGGGTTCATCACTGTTTTAGCGCAGGTAATTCCACATCTTACAAAATGTCTGGTCATCATGGAAGAGTAGGCCAAATACCATGTAGAGGGGTTCTCGAGAGCTACCTTTAGTTGAGGCCCTTCCGCCAGCAGTGACATGAGCAAGCAATTGCAAGGCTTTACCTTTTGCGATTTTGGGAGTGGATAGGAGCGGTGGTGCAGTGATTCGTGCACTGCACTTTGAATTCAGCACACATGCAATTGACTTCCAGCTACGACTAACATCAGTGATGAGTTATACCCGAACCGCTCCTGGTCCCCCACTACACCTCTTCTCATACCTGCCATGACCAGAATGGTGAAGTATGGTAAAAATAACCTACACGGCTAACATGACATGTTATGTCACTCATAAGATGGGATATTGAGCGAGAAAGCGAGCGGACAATCTGGCGACCTACATTGGTGATTACGGAGAGGGTGGCAATGATACTCAGAATGTCGGCCCAGGCTCCAATTCCTCTTGCTCGCGAAACCACAGGCCTCCTCATCTTTGTTACGAGCTTCCACGCGTCGACTCGCACTTCAATGATGTTGTTGAGCAGTGCGAGCAATGGCGCAAGTGGAAATGATGCCACGAAGAGAGTGACAAACCCGAATTGGATAACTGGGGTATATTTTGAGAATGGGTAGGGGGGCAAGGATAGAATAATGAGTGAAACAGGATATAGACATACACTCTTAATGCTGTTATGCTGTGATTACTTTAAGCAAATTAAACATGTTTTCAATGCATTGAATGTGTTTTAGTCAAAGGAGACCCCAAAATATGATCACATTTTCGTATCATTTGTTCACAAAATTATCGTGTCCATTACATTGGCCACTGAGATGCGACCAGCCACTACCATCTTTAATGCTCAGCTCTGGTTCACCTGGGTTTCTTTTGCACCATTTTCCACCACTAGGTGGCTATAATAACTAGATCACATCCTGTATTGAGGACTCCATTAACCGTACCACACATTTTTAGGCATATGCACTGTGGCTGAAATGCCAACAAATCACAGCAGTTAACCACAGTGGACATGATGCACAAGAGTTTTAAATAAATAGTAAGGGGGAGAAACGTCAACCCAAGCTGACCAATGTAGCTGCATTGGTTAGCAGACAAGAGGAGCAAATATGTGCTCCTATTGTTTCTAAAACTTAACTCCGTACATATGCACATACGCGCATGCTCAAAGACAATTGTGTTACAGTATATCCATAGATTGGTGCCTATGGCCAAATCACCCAGTATGCGTCAGATTTAATCAGATCCCAGAAGTTAAGGAGAGCTGAGCCTGAAAATTGGTTGGATGGGTGACCATGCAATAGTTAGTGTGGGGTTGTGAGCAGCAGAGGACAGTGCAGCAAATTACATTGTTGTATTGTACATCTAAGCTGTTACATCTGTGCTCCCTGCCTTCAACAACCCGAAGTGTGGGTAATTTCCCTCCCACAACAATGTCCGACAGATACACAGGGGCCGTACACACGTGCCTATATAGTCAAATGATACCCAATTGTGTGTGTTTTTTTTATAATAAAGTAAAACGCGTTGACTCCGTAGTGTGATCCTCTGAGCTCATTGTACCCATCTCGAGGTATTCATCAAAGAGTCCAAGTGGGCTCTGGGGGGCTGTTGGTCCAAGTGTTTGCTGGAAGAAGTGTTTGGTAACTGGATAAGACCATCAAGGAGAAGCCAGTTTAATCGTGGCTCGGTGACTGAAACCCAGAGTTTCACGGTTTAACCCAACATTCGAGCAGCACCACATCAGATCTCTAGACTCCTCAGCGCAGGCATACAAATATGGTCAACATATGCGTACATTAACTAATTTGTGAAATTATGAATTACATCCAAATGAAATGTAGTGTGTGCATTACTAGGACGTACCTAAAGGTGCCAGGTTGGATTCATCCACCTTGGGGATGCTCTGCTCCACGCAGCCTCCTGCTTCCGTGCAGTCCATCCTCTTGATGTCCGAATTCTGGCTGTTGCTACTGCTGCAATTGGTGACACTGGTGGTGGTCTCCTTTCTTTTAATGGACTTAGGTCTACTTCGCTTTTCCTTCTTCTTCTGCTGCAAGGCCATCAACACTTTCATGCTCGTAATAGGATCGAGAGCAGCGTATGGTTTATTCTCACTGACTGGTGAAGCAGTTTGTTGACGTGGAACTAGGCCAAAGCATTCAAAAAAATTGGATTTCATGTCATTTATCTTAACGCCGCTATCTTTTGTCGAAGTGTAATCATGTTCAGGCTTCGGTCTGTACAAGAACTGTGCGTGAAGACTTTCATGAGTTTTCAGGATTTCAATAGGACTTAAAAATCCGCAGACTGAGCACATCTCATAGGGCGACGGTGGATTCAACACCGCATTGGCAAAACTGCCGTTATTCACCAAGCCTGGTGCACCCTTTATCATATAATCCTTTTCATGGGTCTTCATGTGCCTTTTTAATTTTCCTGGCTGATTAAACCTTTGTCCACATATGCCGCACCATTGCTCACGGGTCTCGTTATGCGTTCTTACGTGGGCTTCTAGGCACCATGCCAGTTGGAATTTTTTCCCACAGACGTCACAAGAGATAAGTTTTTTCGCTCTTGTAACTCTACCGGATTGAGGTGGGGTTGAGACGGGTGCTGGTGAAGTGCCATCGATGGTGAAGGCAATTCTCCCAGCACCACCATGACTCGCAGCAGGGTTGCTCTCGCACATCTGAAACAAAAGACAAAGGTCACGCGCATGACACCCGTGTCACGAGTGTACTCACAAAGGCATACTTAAGGTGACATAAGATTCATATATACTACAACTCATTATACCAGAACTCCACAATATTGCAGTTCCTATCATGTACGATTTTACCCTCTTATCCACCCAAGTAATATTTTGTTTCTAAACAACAATGACTAACTACCTCCATTTTCCTAATGTTACCCACCAAATAGGTCTTTCTGTATATACACACCAACAATATAATGATTGCACCACACGTTCACTCCACTATTCACAACACTCTGACTCGCAACCTCCATGTAAGATTGTAATATCATTTCTGTATGAGGGCCCGTCAAGAAGTTTTGGGAATGGATACTTTTTTACAAACAACTACGTAAAATAGTATTCATTAAAAGTACAGTATAGTACTACTAATGGCACTTATAAGGGAACGTCATTATCTCTCATGCTAATTATTACAATGTTAACTAGTTACCCAGGAAAGCTTCATTGCGTCTAAGTACTGCATTTTCAGAAAGGTCCCATTGCATTGAGATGTTTGCGTGAGTGGAACCCAGAGAGACCCCACCTTGCATATTGGGAAATAACACAACTCCACACAGATGGATTCAACCCACAAGCTAAAAGCATTCCCTGTTCAACAAAGTACTCAGTGTAATATTTAATATAATTTATTTGGTAATATACAGTATCGTAATTGTATAGTGAATCTACAGCAGTGTGGTATACAGTAGGGTTGGTAAAATAATACTTAGTGTAATATTACAAGTCTAATATTATTATAATCTAACGCAGTGGTTCTTAACCTGGGTTCGATCGAACCCCAGGGGTTCGGTGAGTCGATCTCAGGGGTTCGGCAGAGCCCCCGCCACGGAGGTCCGGACACACTTGAATTATTGTGTAAATTTGTGATGACACACACGGCCCGCTTGGCCATCACTGGCTGCAGATGATCATGCTACACTGCTTGGCCAATCAGCGCTGCGGGGAATTTAGTGCGTACCCAGTAGTCAACGTGTGACTGTTGTTGTCGTACGTCGTGTGATTTCTTTAATATTTTATCCATACTAACTATGTCGGGCAAAAGAAGAAAGTGGTCGGACGAATATGTACAACATGGATTCTCATGTATCACGGAACGTGATGGGAGTGAGCGTCCTATCTGCATGATTTGCAACGCCAAGTTGAGCAACTCTAGTCTTGCACCGGCAAAACTAAAGGAACACTTCTTGAAGCTGCATGGAGACGGGGAATACAAGAACACAACACTTGCTGAATTCAGGGTGAAGAGAGCCAGATTCGATGAAAGGGCCACTCTGCCTGCTCTTGGATTTGTACCTGTTAACAAACCGATCCTGACAGCATCGTACAAAGTTGCTTACCTGATCGCAAAGCAGGGCAAGCCACACACCATTGGTGAAACACTTGTGAAACCAGCTGCATTAAAGATGGCGAATCTGATACTCGGAACAGCGGCCGAAGGTAAATTATCTCAAATTCCTTTTTCAAATGACACCGTCAGTGACAGAATAGAAGACATGAGTAAAGACATCTTGGCTCAAGTAGTCGCGGATCTGATTTCAAGCCCGGCAAAATTCAGCCTTCAACTCGACGAAACCACAGACGTTTCTGATCTAAGCCAGCTTGCTGTTTTTGTACGCTATGTGAAAGACGACATGATAAAAGAAGAGTTTTTATTTTGTAAGCCTCTTACAACAACAACGAAGGCAGCCGATGTGAAGAAGCTTGTGGATGACTTCTTCAGAGACAACAATCTTTCATGGGATATGGTTTCTGCAGTTTGTACGGACGGAGCTCCAGTCATGCTGGGAAGAAAGTCTGGTTTTGGTGCGCTAGTAAAGGCCGATGCACCACACATCATTGTAACGCATTGTATTCTGCACAGGCATGCGTTGGCAACAAAAACCTTACCTCCAAAAATGACAGAAGTATTAAAAACTGTGGTGGAATGTGTGAACTATGTGCGAAAAAGTGCTCTGAGGCACCGCATCTTCAGTGAGCTGTGTAAAGAAATGGGCTCTGAATTTGAGGTACTTCTGCTCCATTCTAATATTCGGTGGTTATCCCGGGGACAGGTGCTGAATCGTGTTTTTGCCATGCGTGTGGAATTAGCCCTGTTTTTGCAAGAGCACCAACACTGCCATGCAGATTGCTTCAAAAATCCTGAGTTCATTCTCATTTTAGCGTACATGGCTGATATATTCGCAGCTCTCAATCATCTCAATCAGCAGATGCAGGGTGGTGGAGTCAATATCATGGAAGCGGAAGAACACCTGAAGGCTTTTCAAAAAAAGCTACCGTTATGGAAACGACGAACAGAGAACAATAACTTCGCAAACTTCCCGCTTCTGGACGACTGTGCAAGTAAGATCGAAGATGTGTCTGGAATCGGAGATATTTCTGTATCCACGGAACTGAAGCAAACAATTGCCACGCACTTAGATGAGCTTGCAAAGTCTCTCGACGGATATTTCCCTACAAGAGAGTCATATCCAGCATGGGTGAGACAGCCGTTCACGTTTGCTGTTGAAACAGCAGATGTCAATGATGAATTCCTCGACGAAATCATTGAAATTCAGCAGAGCCAGGTTCAACAGCAACTCTTCAGAACAACAACGCTCTCAACGTTTTGGTGTCGACAAATGAACAAGTATCCAGTTATTGCTAAGAAAGCCCTGGATTTTTTTATACCATTTGTTACAACATATCTTTGTGAGCAATCCTTTTCGAGGATGCTGGACATAAAAACGAAGAAAAGGAACAGACTTTGCTGTGAAAATAACATGAGAGTGGCACTTGCCAAGGTGAAGCCACGCATATCTGAACTGATCTCTCAAAGGCAACAGCAGAAGTCACATTGATTTCCAGGTATGTAATTTGTTGTGAGTTTATGCATTGTGTTGGTTTTATTCTTTGAACAAGGTAATGTTCATGCACGGCTCATTTTGTGTACCAGTAAAAAACATATCTAAGTCTTGAATTTGAAAAAAATCACATTTTATTTTTCACTAAAGAGGGGTTCGGTGAATGCGCATATGAAACTGGTGGGGTTCGGTACCTCCAACAAGGTTAAGAACCACTGATCTAACGTATAGGGTAGTGTATAGTAACGCAGTGTATAATTCAATGTTGGGGTCTGTCTATGGCAGTTTATAATAAAAAATATTATTTGGAGGCATATTATAATATTTTTTGCGACATAGAAGTGTAATGTATAATAACTTATTGTTAGTAGCTCAGCTTAGTGGAGAATATATTGAGTACATTGATTATATTGATGTAGTTTATATTTAGTTCTTTCACATCGGTTTATTGTATGATAGTTGGGTAGTTGCAGTTCTTTAGCGTCAATATACTAAATGCCTCTGTTGATATGTAAACTCTGACTTTAACATAGCTACTTCTGTCACCAGTTACATGCTAATTCCTCACATTAACATCATGCTAATCTCCCAGTTACATGCTAATTTCTGACTTTAACATCCTGCTAATCTATCACATTAACACAGCTACTTCAATTCTAAATTCTTCTGTTGATATGTAAACTCCTTTGTCAAGGAGCTCTGCTCCTCCCACCCAGCTTAAAATACGCTGCCAAGCTTAGCAGTGTTCATTGGAGCGCTGTCTTTCCGACAGTTCTGTTTCTTCACCTGAGGAAGGCTACTTGTGTTGTGGTCGAAACGTCGTGAGAATTTTATTATGTTTTGTTTTTATTATTTTATTATTTCCCTTCTACGTGACTTTACCGAAAGAACCAAGAAGATGAATCCCTGCAGTCACGAAAGCTTTAAATCGAAATTTATTCAAATCAAGTTGTTTTATTTTTACCACAGTACTTTATGGAATCCTCAAGAATTAATGCATTTTTAGAAGTATTAAACTATACTTGAAGATGTGTGAGAATGTAATTCTGCAGATGCAAGCACAGGCAAATTCGTATCTGCATATACCAGTTTCTGGGCCTCCTCACTTCACCAAACCCGCATTGACTGGCATGGTGAAGTATGGTTAAACAACTCCCACAAACGACATGGTGTGGGGGAGGCCTCTATCAAGACGCTGGATCGACAAAGGGCTGATACATGTCACGACATTGTACGTTAAGACCGTTCTCTAGTCAGCACAAGCCGTCTATGTGGACAATAGAGGGCACGACACACGTGTACACGATGTTTGTGTGCGTATATTCAGCGTGTGTATCACGTAATAATTATATAAGGTCGCGATTATGCTCAAAACGAACCAAATGTATAACATCACGAATAACTTTGGAGGTCTCCAGAGCCTGAACAATATTTGAAGTAGACACTGACCCTTGTCACGAGTTCTTATGAACTATAAACTAAACTATAAACTATTTATATTTTACCAGGTAAGGCCCACTGAGCTATATAACTCTTATCAGAAGCGACCTGGACACAAATGATAGCTCAACGAAAGTGGCTTATCATGTGAACATTTATAGCAGCCAAGTACTCTAAACTCACGCTTATAAATGTGGAGGGGAACACAGAAGGACCAGGAGAAGAATCTACGCCACCACAGGGAAAAAAATAAACAAATACAGAGCAGGCGTCAGGGTCTGGATGGATCCTCCACGCTGCTGTAGGCCTGGCGAGGTTGTTAACATCTCGACACCGCGGCGCCCCTTATTAAAAGCTTAGCCATGTCTAGCAAGGTTATTAACTCATTTCACTCGACTCACGGCACCACAAGTAATGTATTAAACAAATAAAACAATAATAAAGTAGAGAGGCGCTACTTACATTTAACAATGTTGTTGTTAACTTTAAAAGGAGCGCGCTTCTCTCTGGCTTGCAGTCCGGCGATCGCGGTCTCCTCTGCGATTGGTCAGCGCAGGCGTCACCCAGGGTGACACGCCACGCCCCCTTTGTTATTGCACGCCCCCACGTAGGCGAGAGACTCCTCCCACTTCCTGGATAAGCCACGCCCGTCGCGACTATGCCCCGCCCACTGTCGTGCAAGCCACTCCCCCGCAGATCGGGCCAAGCTCACCCCACGGTTAAAGCCACAATCGGAATCTTTATTTACAGGCAGTCCTCGACTTACGAACGCCCAAATTACAAACAGCCGCCCTTCAGAACCAACTGACATGAAATATAAATTATTTTATATCGCCTGAAACCGCGAACTCGCGCTTGTAAACTGAAACCGCGGAACTTTCTTTGTTCAGCGGAGCGATCCTCCGCGAGATGTAAAGAGTCAGCCTCGCGCTGTGAGTGCGTGAAAATAATAAGGAAAAATCCAGGTTCATATTCTTGGTTCTTTCGGTAAAGTCATGTAGATTGAAAATACAAGTTAAATAATAAAATAAATTTTATAAAAAATACAAAAAAGAAATTGAAAATAATAAAAGCTTTTATTATTTGCAATTTATTCATTTATTTTTTTATTTTTTTAATTGGCAGAACCTACACGCCACGTTGGTGGCCGGCAGATGGCAGCATCTACACGCCATAATCTTGGTTCTTTCGGTAAAGTCACGTAGATTTGAAAATAAAAGAATTAAATGAAAAATCATTAATTGTTATTATAAAATGTTGATTTAAAGCTTTCGTGACTGCAGGGATTCATATTCTTGGTTCTTTCAGTAAAGTCACGTAGAAGGGAAACAATAAAATAATAAAAATATTTTTAAAAATATCAAAAATTTTACTTTTCTTTTATTATTTATATTTTCTATCTACGTGACTTTACCCAAAGAACCAAGAATATGGCGTGTAGATTCTGTCATTTTAAAAATACAAGAAAATAAATGGAAAATAATAAAAGCTTTTATTATTCTTAGTTTTTTCGGTAAAGTCACGTTGAAGAGAAACAACAAAATAATAAAATATATATAAAACAATAAAAAAATTATCACGACGTTTCGACCATAACTCAAACGGTCGTCTTCAGGTGTGTTGGTTCGCATAAATTTATTTTTAAACGGCGCATTTATTTATTTATTTAAAAAAAACGTTAGCGCCACGCGCAACGATTTGGCAGTTCTATATTCTGAAAAGAATAGATGGACTAGTCCTGGGTAAACTGCCAAATCGTTGCGCGTGGCGCTAACGTTTTTTATAAATAAATAAATGCGCCGTTTACAAATAAATTTATGCGAACCAACACACCTGAAGACGACCGTTTGAGTTATGGTCGAAACGTCGTGAGAATTGTTTTTATTGTTTTATATATATTTTATTATTTTGTTGTTTCTCTTCAACGTGACTTTACCGAAAAAACTAAGAATATGAATTACTGCAGTCACGAAAGCTTTAAATCAAAGCTTTTATTATTTTCAATTTATTATTTTAATATCAATTTTTTTTTTTGTCTCTGTGACTTTACCGAAAGAACCAAGCATATGAATGTGGGTTTTTTGCTTTTATTATTTTCAATTTCACACTTTTGATTTGATTTTTTTTCTTTCTATCGACGTGACTTTACCGATAGAACCAAGAATATGGCGTGTAGATTCTGCCAATTTAAAAATTAAAATAGATTGAAAATAATAAGCAAAAATCCAGATTCATATTCTTGGTTCTTTCGGTAAAGCCATGTAGGTTGAAAATAAAATAATAAAATTAAATAACAAATACAATAAATAAATGGAAAATAATGAAAGCTTTCATTATTTTCAATTTATTTTAATTTGTATTTTTTTTCAATTGGCAGAATCTACACGCCATATTCTTGGTTCTTTCGGTAAAGTAACGTAGATTTGAAAATGAAAATAATAGAATTAAATGAAAAAATACAAATCATGAATTATTTTTTTACTTTTCTTTATTTTTTATATTTTATATCTACATGACCTTACCCAAAGAACCAAGAATATGGCGTGTAGATGCTGCCACCTGCCAACATTGGTGGCCAGCAGATGGCAGCATCTACACGCCAGATGCTTGGTTCCTTCGGTAAAGTCACGTAGATAGAAAATAAAAATAATAAAATTAAAATAATAAATTGAAAATAAAAGCTTTTATTATTTTCAATTTATTATTTGTTTTTTTTTTTAATTTTGTAAATAATACATTGAAAATAAAAGCTTTTATAAAAGTTTAAATTTTATGTCATTATTTGATTTTAGTTTTATTTTCTATCTACGTGACTTTACCGAAATAACCAATATGAATCTGGGTTTTTGCTTATTATATTCAATTTCTTATTTTTATTTGTAACTTTTTTTAAATTGGAAGAATCTACACGCCACGTTGGTGGCCGGCAGGTGGCAGAAAAATAAAAATGATAAAATAATAAATTGAAACTAATCAAAGCTTTTATTATTTTCAATTTATTAAAAAAGCGTTTATTATTTTCAATTTATATTCTTAAATTAAATTATATCATTTTTATTTTCAAATCCACGTGACTTTACCAAAAGAACCAAGAATATGGCGTGGCGTGTAGATTCTGCCAATTTAAAATTTGAAATAATAAATAGAAAATAATAAAAGCTTTTAATATTTTCAATTTATTTTTGTATTTTTCATTTGTAACTTTTATTTTATTATTTTATTTTTATTTTCTATCTACATGACTTTACCGAAAGAACCAAAAATATTAATTCCTGAAGTCAGGAAAGTTTTAAGTCAAAATCTACACGACACATTGGTGGCCGGTAGGTGGCAGCATCTACACGACACATTCGTCGCCATTCCTGTGGCGTGTCGATGCTGCCAGGTGTGATTGGAGAGGTGAGTGCGGTTGGTGAGGGGTGATTGGGGTGGTGAGTCAGGTTGGTGAGTTGCATGGTGAGTGTTGTCAGTGAGCACCTGGAGGATTCTCCTCCACGGCGGCCTTTGTCTCCCCCAGTAGCGATGTTTACGACACATCGCACCAGGTACTCATCTGAGGTTGAGTCGACCTCACACTCTCTTACTGTCTCAAAACAACAACCGCCATGCGCCACTAAGTGGCGGTGACATCACCACGACGCTTGTGGCTGGCTGATGCACCACCTGTGCCCCTTACTGTGCCAACTTGCTGAGCTTTAGCCACCCGACGCTCCGCTCGTTTTTCTGAGCGTCGCTCCTTCGCCCTCCGTTGTTGTTGTAGGGTGACTGCCTCCAACTGCCCAGTAGCAGCGCCCTTCACGAGCCTCCTCCACAGAGGCCGATCTTGACACCGCTGGTACCAGTCATCGGCAAGTCCACTCAGCTCCACATCCTCCTGTACCACATCACTCCATCTCTTCTCTAGCCCGTCGCCACGCCCGTTTAGCCCCCTCGATCCGGCCGAACAAAAGCTATTTGGGCATGCGGTGACTGGGCATGCGGGCTACATGGCCCAGCCAACGCAGCCTTGCCTGCTGGAGGAGCTCACCGATGGGACTTTGTCCAGATCTTTCGAGGATTTGTGAGCTCCTCACACAATCCAGCCAGGTTAAACCCAGGATTGATCATAGGCAGGCCAGCCTAAATGTTTCCAACCAGTGAAGATGCTGCATTAAGGGGGTCCACGTTTCACAAGCGTAGAGAAGGGAGGGAATGACTGTGACCGAGAAGACCCGAAGCTTCATGCGGAGCGACAGACCAGGTAGCTTCCACACAACGTTACACAACTGATGAAAAGATAATGCCGCTCGACTAATTCGGAGTGAGACCTTTGCTGTTAAACCGGAGCCGGTCATGAGCACACTGCCCAGGTATGGGAAACTCTCCACTCTCTCCCCAACTGTCCCATCACCGATTGGGAGTTGTGGGGGTGGAGTGCCCAATGGCACAAAATACCCAGGCAGGTGCTTCGTTTTGGTGGGGCTGATAGTAAGTCCCCACCTCTTAGTGGCACACTCCAGTTTCAGCAGCAGCGCCTCCAACTCCTCCTCTGAATGAGCAGCAATTACCAGGTCGTCGGCATACATAATGTGGTTGACCAATAGGGAGCCATCCCTTGACCGCACCCGGGCATCGATCAGCCTCCCATTGTATCTGTACCAGACGGAAATTCCTCCAGTACAGCTACTGAAGGCTTCACGAACTGTGTGGTCGAAATAGAAGTTAAATGTTGGAGCCAGAGGACATCCCTGTCACACCCCAAGGTGTACAGGGAATGGCTCTGACTCCCGGCTACGTAGTTTTACCCGGGCCTGCTCACCATCATGAAGGTCATTAATGAGCGTGAGCAGAGGGTCAGGGACTCCGAAAGCATGAAGAACTACCCAGAGCCCAGGCCTACTGATGGTATCATAGGCCCTGACCAGGTCAATAAAGCAGAGATGTAAGTCTTGTTAGAATTCCCTACACCTCTGCTGTAGCAGACGAATAGAAAATATGGCATCTGTGCAGGACCGCCCTTTCCTGAAACCACATTGGGGCTCCGCAAGCCTCTCCTCAGCGTACCTAGCAAGGCGATGTTGAATAATCCTTGCCAGGACCTTCCCTGGCACACTGAGGAGTGATATGCCCTGTAGTTGTTACAGTCTGTGCGGTCCCCCTTCTTAAAGAGCGGGACCACCAGGGCATCCTTCCAATCCTGCGAAACCTATCCAGTGGCCCAGACTGTTGTTACGATGTCATATAGGGCAATCTACGCACAAACGCCACCCTCCCTCAGCATTTTCACTTTGGAGATCATCTCTGCTTTGGTGCCTTTCCTGTTCTCAGACTCTGGATCGCCCTCAGTACTTCCTCAATGGATGGTACCTCAGCCAGCCACTCACAGGGGGTGACTTCCTCTAATATTTGAGGCACCGCATCCTCAGCAGGGTCATCCCCACTTTGTCCCATGATGTTTTCCAGGCTGAGGGATTCCCCCTCCCCCAGGACCTCACAGAAATGCTCAGCAAATCTGCAAACCTGTCCCTGGGGGTCGGAGATTGGATCACCCTTCGTTCCCCTAATGGTGGTGTAGTGGGTATAAATTGACGAATAAACTTCTGATGAGGCAACACGATATTTATTGTCTTCCTTGCAAGTCTCTAACACAAAGGGTATATCGGTCCCTTTACCCGATACCTGGGGAGGTATGGCCTCCGGATTATGCGGGCCCTATCACTAGGTACCCCGTTACCCTTCATCCTCCGGCTGGGACCCTAGGAGAGGCTATTTGACCTGACCATACCCAGTCCGTGGGTCCTGACCACTGGCCTCACTGAATTCCGGCCCTTAGAAGGACAACGGAGCTTGGGGTCCAGAGTCCTATCTTCAGCCCAGGTCTTCGTTCTTCAGCTTGCAGATGACTGAGCCAGCCCTCTGAGAGGTCCGGCTTATGGTTCGTGGCTTGCTCCGCCCGAGCCACGCTTCCCTTCTAGAACGGGGAATGTGTCCCAGGATCCGTTTGCTAGGGTTTGTAGTTGGCCCCTTTTTGGGCCATGGACATTAGCCCTGGCGTGATAGCGCTTCTGCCCCCTATTGACGATAAGGGGACGCTACCAGCCCACAGAGTGGTGGGTGACGATTACCCCTACAATGGTAATAGGTGTGGCGCTGTAGGTTACTTTTTTGATGGAGTTAAATAGGGATTTGTGATCGCGGGCCATTGAGGCAGACTCCATCTCCTCAGTAACCCGCGACCACCACCCATCCTTGCAGCGCCTCACGGCTCTCCGAACCTCCGAGCGAAGGCTGCGGTAAGCCTCCTCATTCTCTGACGTGGGATGCTGTAGACGATTAGAGTGGGCCATGTCGCTTTTTCTCAACAATACTGAACACCTCCTCTGTCGGCCAGGGTCTCTGGGGAGGTCTGGACCGCGTACACAAAGCAGCCATTGCAGCTGCATGAGTCACAGGCCTAAACCTCGCCCATTTACCCTCGACATCAGGAGGAGTGGGGGACGATGCTGTCTCACTCACACTCACTCACAGCGCGAGGCCGACTCATTACATCTCGCGGAGGATCGCGCTGCTGAACAAAAAAAGTTCCGCGGTTTCAGTTTGCAAGCGCGAGTTCGCGTTTTAAGGCGATGGGGGCCGTCCATAAATGACGTCACGCACCTGGGGAGGGGGGGGGGGTCAGACATTTGTGACGATGTGTGACGAGGGGGGGGGGGTGAGAAATGTGACGTCACATCAAATGCGCAACTTTAAGTAATTATAGACAACACGTTCTACTTAGTTAAATAGACTTTTTTATGTTTTCTCCGACAACAACAGAGTGCAGCACCACATTAAATACGCACTACAATGACAATAGTTTAAAGCGACTTGAGTCATATTTAATTTTCAAAATGTAAACATGGTTTTGGGGGGGGGACAGAGCTTTGTGACGTCATATTTGAGGGGGGGTCTGACTTTTTGTGACGCCGTGTGACGAGGGGGGGGGGCTCAAAAATCGTCCAAAATCGCGTGACGTCATTTATGGACGACCCCATATAAAATAATTAATATTTCATGACAGTTGGTTCTGAAGTGCGACTGTTTGTAATTTGGGCGTTCGTAAGTCGAGGACTGTCTGTAAATAAAAATTCCAATTGTGGATGTGAGACTTGAACCGTGAAGTGAGCTTGGCCTGATCCGCGGGGGCGTGGCCTAACCGATAGTGGGCGGGGCATAGCCGCGAGGGGCGTGGCTTATCAAGGAAGTGGGAGGAGTCTCGCTCTTACATGAGGGCGTGCAATAACCCAAGGGGTGTAGCATGTCACCCTGGGTGACGCCTGCGCTGACCAATCGCAGAGGAGAACGCGAACCCTGGACTCCAAGCCCGAGAAGCGCGCTCCTTTTAAAACTAACAACATTGTTAAATGCAACTAGTCACAAAAGCTTCAAATCAAGATCGGTTTGAATTATTTATCGAGTGTGGGTAGAATCTGTGCAGAGTTGTGCTGTTTCCCCATGTGCAAGGTGGGGGTCTCTCTGGGTTCTACTCACACAGAGCCAAACGCTCATTAATGTAATTGCCAAAGATCTCAATGCAATGGGAAACTTCTGAAAAAAATCAGTCTTTAGACTCAATGAGGCTTTCCTGGGTAAATAGTTAATATTGTAATAATTAACATCACTTATGAGTGCCACGAATAGTACTATACTGGACTTTTAATTAAGACTATTTTACGTAGTTTTTTGGAAAAAGTGTCCATTCTCAACACTTTTTTACAGGCCCTCATGCAGAAATTATATTGCAATCTTACATGGGGATTGGGAGTCAAGTGTGTCATGAATAGGGACTGAACGTATGGTGCCATAATTAGCTTGCTGTTGTGTATATACAAAAATAATCTCTCTCGTCAACATAGTGCTGATCTCCCATTAACACTGCTGTTGTGCGCATATGCGAGAACGATACTCTTATGCAGCGACGGAAGCTCATTTCATGCTAATCTCTCTCCCTAATCTCCCCCATTAACACAACTGACGTGCTTGCATCCGGGGATGGAATTCCTTTACAGCTCAGACCCCACCTGCTTGCCCTTCACCACGTATATAACCTCTTGTTTTAACAGCTCACTTGCTGGTTCAGCAGTTCTACCGCTGGATTATTTTTTCCGCCTGACAACGACCGCTTGTGTTGCGATCGAAACGTCGTAATGTTGTTTTTTATTTAATTTTTCTACGTACGTGACGCTACTGAAAGAACCAAAGAGTACTTATTTGGGTGGATAAGGAGTACAATAGTAGATGATAGGATCTGCACTATTGAGGACTTCTGTTATAATGAATCTGTTATAATGAATCTTGTCACATTGTGTATGCCTTTGTGAGTCCACATATGACACAGGTGTAATGCGCTTGACCTTTGTCTTTTGTTTCAGATGTGCGAGAGCAACTCCGCTGCGAGTCATGGTGGTGCTGGGAGAATTACCTTTATCATCGATGGCACTTCACCAGCACCCGTCTCGACCCTACCTCAATCCGGTAGAGTTACAAGAGCGAAAAAACTCATCTCTTGTGATGTCTGTGGGAAAAAAATTCCAACTGGCATGGTGCCTAGAATCCCACGTAAGAATGCACAAGGAGACCTGTGAGCAATGGTGCGGCATATGTGGACGAAGCTTTGATCAGCCAGGAAAATTCAAAAGGCATATGAAGAACCACGAAAAGGATTACATGATAAAGGGTGCACCAGACTTGGTGAATAACGGCAGTTTTGCCAATGCGGTGTTGAATCCGATAGAGCCACTAGAATCTGATAGAGTCACTAGAGTGAGAAAACGAATCTCTTGCGACGTCCGCAGGAAAACATTCCAACTGACATGGTGCCTAGAGTCCCACATGAGAATGCACAAGACCGGTGGTCAAAGCTGCAACATCTGCGATCAAAGCTTTGATCAGCCCTACAAACTCAGAAGGCATATGGAGACCCACGGAAAGAACTCAAGGGGCGCACGTGGCATGGTGAATGACGGCAATTTTGCCAAAGCGGTGTTAAAGGTGTGTCAGAGCTACTCGGCCGCGAGTCATGGTGCTGGAAGAATTGCCTTTGCCATGGATGGCACCAGCAGCTCCAGCAGCAGCAGCTTGTCGAGTCCTGGTGGTGAGGAGGCAGAGTTGCAGACAATGCCACCTTCTGCAAAGGGCGCACCTGCATGCAACGAAGTTATTGCTAACACAGCAACCGCGCATGGAACGAAGGCGCCTGCTGGGAAACGCCACGCCTGACCAGCGCCCGTCTCGACTCCACCTCACTCCCATAGTCACTAGAGTGAGAAAACAAATGTCTTGCCAAGTCTGTGGGAAAGCATTCCAACTGCCATCATGCCTAGAGTCCCACATGAGAACGGACAAAGAGACCCCTGACCAATGGCATCTGCGGTCGAAACTTTGATCAGCCAGGCAAATTCAGAAGGCATATGGAAACCTACGAAAAGTCCTATTGGATATTTCTTTGCTGTTCTATTACTGAAGCTATCAACAGAAGGGTGTGTACCGGATTAATTGCACTTGTGGCAAATGCTATGTAGGGCAAACAGGACGAATGATCAGCATGAGACTAAAAGAACACCACAGAAATATGAAATGCTCACAAATACAACTGTCAGCAGTAGCAGAACACGCGTGCCCACAAGGACACTCAATTGATTTTGATAATGTTGAAGTTCTGTGCAAAACTAGTTACTACTGGCCAAGACTAATTGCATAATCTATCGAAATTTAAAGAAATAAAAATAATTGTAATCGTTTGGATAGCTACCGACTTAGTGCTGCATGGAAGAGAATCATCAAATTACCGTTTGTACCGCTATTTTAGTACACACAATGGACACTAAGTACAAGATTAATGGGCTAGCATAATGTGCATGTATAATGTACGTTGATTCATTAATCCCCCCCCCCCACTTTGCGCTCAAAGAGAGCACAAGTGTTGTCATCACATCTACGCCTCTATATAAGGAATTAAACAGGTGGACTTATCCCAAATCTTGCTGTTGCCTGATGAAGCTAGTTGTAATTACTGAAACGTCGTACTCCGATAGTTAATGTTGTAGCTTGGCTCTCCAACACACCACACACCGGTGTGCTGTACTAGTGATGAATTGGCATGTTCTGTTTACGTGACAACCCTTACTAGTGGGCTGTCGGGTGGTGGCGGGTTTAACGACACATTTATATAGTAATAGGTTTTTACCCTTTTATATGGCACCAAAACTGACACCTTTATACAAGGGATCATGTTTGCATAAAGGTGTCAGTTTTAGTGCCAGATAAAAGGGTAAAAACCTATTACTATATCTTGCTACTGGCAAAGGTCTCATAATGTTAATTCTTACCCCGAGCTCTCAATACTCTGATAGTGCGCTGTTTTTGAGTTGTATGCCTTTTGGCGTCATCTGGTCCAACACCAGTGGAGACTAGGCTCTAAGAAAAGCCGTCTCGGGTGTGGACCAATCAGCTTCAAGGACAGTGTATATCATTATCAGAGTTGTCTCTTTTGTTTGCATTTTGACTGCTTGTGTTGTGGTTATTGCAAACATGATCCCTTGTATAAAGGTGTCAGTTTTGGTGCCAGATAAAAGGGTAAAAACCTATTACTATATCTTGCTACTGGCAAAGGTCTCATGACACATTTATATATTTACGCGATCCAACCCATAAAACCTGTATTATGGATATTTGTCGCGAAAGCCTACGTGTTAAACGGCCATGTATTTTTACGTCTATTGCTGTATTTTCTTACGTGCAATATATTTAATAAACCATATTAATTTATTAATATTTTTGTTCATAGTTATATCATTGTTGCGCATGCGGTGTGGTCAGTGGATATTGTTCAGTGGATCAAACCGAGACAAATATTTTTTCAGCAGCTGTAGCTGCACATTGCAACAGCGCATTCCGAATGGTGTAGAACGCATCGCCCATAATCTGTATCTGTGTGCAAACACCAGGTATGGTTGGTAAGAAACACGTTTGGTTTTAAATTAATAGAACTCGAGCTTCAGCCATATTGTTCATTATAGACCCCACTTTGTAAGCATTAATAACGCAAACCTTGCGCCTGATTCATTTGAGTCGCTGTGCTCATGAGCAACAGGGCATTTGTGGCAAGGTGTTAATGTACCACAGATTAGCACGGTTGGCTACGTACACTGCGAAAGAAGTTCAACACATATTCTTTGGGTCTTTCCATAAAGTCACGTAGATATAGAACAATAAAATAATAAAAATAAAGTGAATAAAAAAGTAAAATATATCACGACGTTTCGATCGCAACACAAGCAATCGTCATCAGGAGAAAAATGATGAAGATTGCTTGTGTTGTGATCAAAACGTCGTGATATTTTAATTATTATTTCGTATTCACTTTATTTTTATTATTTTATTGTTCTATCGACGTGACTTTACCGAAAGACCCAAAGAATATGAATTCCTGCAGTCACGAAAGCTTTAAGTCAAGATTCAAGTTCAACACACATTCATACATTTTGGAAAGCAAGTATCCTTGCACGTACAATGCACTGGACCGCATGTTCGTGTTAAGTGAGTCAGGGGTTTTGTTACTGCCTACCCCATGATATAAATAATCTCAGGGAATTCAATTGCAAGTGTGCAATCTCCCTTCCGGTGGGCATCGAGGATGAGTCATACCCTGGCTTGCCAGGAGGCAGTGGAACACAACTGTGGAATCCTTTCCATCTGCACGGGATAGAACGTTGCCCCCTTGCTCACATTCGTTCGTTTTCTGCGAGTGTACTGGTTTTCCCCCACATGTAAACACTCAGTAAGTGGCTGCAAATATCGGAATGTAAAGAGAACTGCAGATCTTGGGCGATTGTTGGGAGTGCCGGCTCACCGCCTGGCTGCTGTCTCCCCGCTCGTCTGTGGGAGACATATAGAGGTACTGAATTAGATTTATATTCTCTACATAACATGATTCCTATCTACACAAAACACTCACCGCGTGGAGTACAGCAAGTGATATTCCACGAAATAAAAAACCATGGTTGGAACGATTCACCACTGCCGGAGAGTCAAGGAATTGTTATGATTCAGGATCATGAGGGCAAACTGTCCCCGTTCTCAAACCCGAGTACGATTTAAAAGGTCATAGAACGCCTTTGTCGGAAGCAATTACTTCCCCATGTCACTGCGATGGGCAGATTCATGCCGTTGCAGTCGGCTTACACATTGTAAGTAGACCCCCCATACGCAAGCGTACGCATTTGGGTTAACCCCTCCTCTCCCCTCCATGCATACATACTAAATGGATGCCCCCTAACAGTTACACCACCACTCCCCACACGAGACAAGCACGTGACTGTCGGTGTAAATGGAGCCGGAGCGCGAATACACGTGCCAATGCCCCAAGTACAGTTGCCACCATTTCCACGACAGAGCAAACCCAGGCACATTTCTCAGCGAGCCCAGGTCTATTGTTAAAACTGTGCAGTTCACGGTGATAAAATTAACCATAGCCATACCCGGGGTACCAGATCTCGGCACAAATCAATTCCTGCTGCCACCCGAACACTGTCCGGGGGTCAAACACAGACAGGTGGCAGCCCCAGTCGCGAGGCCACATCTGCGCCGACTCACGGTAAACGTGTGCAGGGCCAGCAGGAAGAGCCCCGGGATCTCGGAGCGCAGCCACTGGTTCCACGTGCTGTCTCGGTCCACGTCCTCGCGTGACGACGACGACACTTCAAAATCACCTGACCGGAAGGAGGGGGGCGGGAGAGTAAGAAGGTACGAAGGGGAACCTTCTAACTCTTTCACAGGGACGCGTTCTTCGCATGCGTCACCCTGCAGCCAACCTCTCTGCTCTCGTGTGTGAACGTGGGTCAGTTTGGTTTAATCGTTCAGAATGAATGGGGCATGACCCTGGCCCTTGTGCAATTCATTATTTTCCATGAGATAATACCAAACACATCATTCATGTGTGTGTCTGTGGCCTGCAAGCAAAACCTACATTCTCTCGAGTCATAAATCGGGAGCAGTCACAGGTGGGAAAGCATTGCCGAATTCCTTGAAAGGCTAAACTCTCTCCAACTTATGTTGAAAGCATTTACAGTGAGGGAAAAAGTATTTGATCCCCTGCTGATTTTGTACGTTTGCCCACTGACAAAGAAATGATCAGTCTATAATTTTAATGGTAGGTATATTTGAACAGTAAGAGAGACAGAATAACAACAACAAAATCCAGAAAAATGCATGTAAAAAATGTTCTAAATTGATTTGCATTTTAATTAGGGGAATAAGTACTTGACCCCTCTGCAAAACATGACTTAGTACTTGGTGGAAAAACCCTTGTTGGCAATCACAGAGGTCAGACGTTTTTTTGTAGTTGGCTACCAGGTTTGCACACATCTCAGGAGGGATTTTGTCCCACTCCTCTTTGCAGATCTTCTCCAAGTCATTAAGGTGTGGAGGCTGACGTTTGGCAACTCGAACCTTCAGCTCCCTCCACAGATTTTCTATGGGATTAAAGTCTGGAGACTGGCTAGGCCACTCTAGGACCTTAATGTGCTTCTTCTTGAACCACTCCTTTGTTGCCTTGGCCGTGTGTTTTGGGTCATTGTCATGCTGGAATACCCATCCACGACCCATTTTCAATGCCCTGGCTGAGGGAAGGAGGTTATCACCCAAGATTTGACGGTACATGGCCCCGTCCATCGTCCCTTTGATGCGGTGAAGTTGTCCTGTCCCCTTAGCAGAAAAACACCCCCAAAGCATAATGTTTCCACCTCCATGTTTGACGGTGGGGATGGTGTTCTTGGGGTCATAGGCAGCATTCCTCCTCCTCCAAACACGGCGAGTTGAGTTTATGCCAAAGAGCTCCATTTTGGTCTCATCTGACCACAACACTTTCACCCAGTTGTCCTCTGATTCATTCAGATGTTCATTGGCAAACTTCAGACGGGCATGTATATGTGCTTTCTTGAGCAGGGGGACCTTGCGGGTGCTGCAGGATTTCAGTCCTTCAAGGTGTAGTGTGTTACCAATTGTTTTCTTGGTATGGTGCCAGCTGCCTTGAGATCATTGAAAAGATCCTCCCGTATAGTTCTGGGCTGATTCCTCACCGTTCTCATGATCATTGCAACTCCACGAGGTGAGATCTTGCATGGAGCCCCAGGCAGAGGGAGATTGACAGTTATTTTGTGTTTCTTCCATTTGCGAATAATCGCACCAACTGTTGTCACCTTCTCCACAAGCTGCTTGGCAATGGTCTTGTAGCCCATTCCAGCCTTGTGTAGGTCTACAATCTTGTCCCTGACATCCTTGGAGAGCTCTTTGGTCTTGGCCATGGTGGAGAGTTTGGAATCTGATTGATTGATTGCTTCTGTGGACAGGTGTTTTTTATACAGGTAACAAGCTGAGATTAGGAGCACTCCCTTTAAGAGTGTGCTCCTAATCTCAGCTCGTTACCTGTATAAAAGACACCTGGGAGCCAGAAATCTTTCTGATTGAGAGGGGGTCAAATACTTATTTCCCTCATTAAAATGCAAATCAATTTATTACATTTTTTACATGCGTTTTTCTGGATTTTTTTGTTGTTATTCTGCCTCTCACTTTTCAAATAAACCTGCCATTAAAATTATAGACTAATAATTTCTTTGTCAGTGGGCAAACGTACAAAATCAGCAGGGGATCAAATACTTTTTTCCCTCACTGTATGCATTAGTTCTGCCCGTACCTCTTTGTGCCTGTGTAGTGGGCAGGCAAGTGTGGTAGAGCAGCAGGTCCAGCACACGGGGTGTCCAGCAGAGGAGAGGAACTCCCCGTGGCCGTGGCCGGGGAAGCAGAGGTCGGCGGCGCTGGGAGCGGCGTCAGTTGCGCGGCGTCTGTGGGAGAAGGCACAGGCCTCTGCTGAAGATTATCATCCGCAGACACATCACACGGCTTGCCGGACACGTCACACACTCGGCCCTGTGATTGTGGAGGTGAGACAGGTTCGCGCGTGGCAACGAATGGCTTGTCGCTGGACAAACATCGACGGCAACATCGGGAGAACGCGGCACGAACTCGTGCAGAGTTTCTGGCACCGTATGAATTTACACTCCTTGTTGGTATGTACGTTGAACCTCGTTCGCGCCATACGTCAGCCAGCCGTGCTAATCGGAGGTGCAGATGGATGCAATTGAAGGACGTGCAGCAGAGGTGTCAAAATGAAAAAAAAAATTGATACAGAAATTACACAAGTCCAGGGGACTTCACCAAGGCCGTGTTATCCCAGACTCTGACAGAGCACAAAGGAAGATTGGCAATGACAAAAAATGGCTTCATAACTATCATTGTCAGATGGCACACTTGCATCTTCAGTCTTCAGTCGGCGTCAGTAATTTAAGAATGCACGCATGATGCGTGACACCAACTAAAATGGCATCGATGCTGACTAATCACATCCTCTCCAAGATGTGGAACTCAAGAGACGAGGATAGCCTCTTCCAAACAGGACTACCCTTGACAATTGAGTTGTCGCCTGGGTAAAAATAAAATGAACTAGTAGATTTCAACTTGAAAATCCAAACCATCGCACCAACAGTAATGGAGGGAATCCTATATGAGGTGCACACTGGAGGAGCTTCAGGTGGACTCTGGTACCTGCTTTAATGTCTGTGTGAGAAGCATCTTCTCCCACTGAAATTCAAACAAAGTTGACAGTTAGACAGGACATGTTTTAAAACATCCGCAGTAAAATTCAAGTATGTATACCATTAAAGTAAACTATTTTTTATTTACCAGGTAAGGCCCATTGAGAGCTATTAAGCTCTTTTTCAGAAGCGACCTGGCCACAAATTATAGCTTAACGAAGTAGCTTATCACGTGGAAATTTATAGCAGCCAAATACTCTAAACGCATTACTTACAAATAGCTCACAAAGCGGTTATCCTCCCACTACCCTTGGGTTACCTCCTGTCCCGGTCCAGCCAAGACAATCTGTGAATTGGCATCTGTGTTTGGGTGGCATGAATTAATTTGTACCGAGATCTGGTACCAGTACTGTGCTGAACTTTACTAGTGCATGGTTGTTGACAGACCTAGACAGACTGAAACATAGGTCTGGGTTTGATCTCCATAGTGGAAAAGGTGGTAACCCGAAAAGTAACCCAAACCCTTCCACATTCAACGATAAACACTTTCAAACAGAGTTCGCTCGGAAATGACCCCACTAAACCGCACGTATGTAAACGTTTGACTTCAGTGGTTCCTCCCTCTGGTGATGATGACCTCACACCCGCATGGCTGCACGAAAGGCGGTGCTGACGAGCATGAGGGAGGTGGAAGAGGCAAAACGAGGAGGCAAGATTAGAGTGCTGTAGTAGGTGGGGTATAGTGGGGCCTATTTCCGAATGATTGATTTATGTGGAAATGAAATTGGTCAAGAGTCCGTTACTTTGTAAACATTAGCATGTATCTACTTTAATACCAAGTCTGCAGGGGTGGGAAAGATGAGGTCTGTTCATTCTGGTGGGCAAAGGTAATTTAGACACTCCAAGTTAAGTCTGGTGGCATAAGGATGAAATGCACCTTAAAAATGTAAATAATGATTATTAATCCATCTTCACTCCCACGGTGTTTCCAACCAGCGTTAGGCAATGTAATTATCTGACGTGCTGTACACTTGTACAGTGTTACTGAATTATTGTATCATTATGAATTCAGTGCCCGTTCTGCGACCTTTCCCTAGATCCCCCTCTGGTGTATAACCTGGCCTGCTGACGTCAGGGCCGTAAGCCACAGATCCCTTTCCCTGCCAGCAGCCAGCGCTATACTGTTACATTACGATTCTATGCCAAAACACAGGGAATCCTCTACTTACGATCATTCGACTTACGAACTTTCAGAGAAATGATCAAACTTGTCTGTATGTCCAGTTTCCTGATCGGACCGAGAGTCGCAAGTTCAACTGCCGCACAATAGGTGGTGATGGTGGCATCTACATCTGCAGAACGTGAAGAACTAGAGGCAACTTTTAAAGCCATTCCCCGTGTTTAGTGTACAAGCCGTAAAACGTGTTTGAAATCGACGGGAGTAAAGTTGGACTCACGAACAAATCGACTTACGAACAGACCTCTGGAACCGAACTCGTTTGTACGTACAAGAGTCTGTATATGGTGGTCACTCTGAACAACACAGACCCAGCCTCCTTTTTACTATTTTTGGTCCATTAGGACATTACCAGACACATCTTTCTGTGCTAACGACCACACAATACACATTAGACGTGTCACAACAGGTCACGTTTAATAGTCTAAACTTGTCTGGAGTAAGTCGCATACGGTAGACATTTCTGCACATTTGCAGAATTACATGTCTATGATAAAGGAACCATGTGTATTGCATTACACAGGGGTGCTTGATCATGTGTGGATGCAGATTCCCGCAGCAATACAGGGAAGAGGTTGTTCGCAGCGCCATTGATTAATCAGAATAAGAATCTTTTTTATATCCTGGAGGAATCCGGTGAGCTATGAAGATCTTTTTCACATATGTCCAGTAGGGGCGGGTCAGCGAGCTATTTCCAAAACCGATGAGAGGCAAGATGGAGAAAATGTAAGCAAATTGCTAAAAATACAAAGTACATACATTCCTGCCAATTTGTCAACAAATGCAAGCTTGGGCAAGGTAGCAACACAACAACCATAGCTCCAGACCACGACAAGACTCCACAAAGTCCCTCAATTGCATTGCATTAAAATTGAACGTTTAATGAGCGATATTTGAAATAGCGTTACCAAATGACAATATTCCCTTCGAATTCTTGACTAATGAATGAGGCTAAGACGCCTGCAGTAATGTTCAAATATGCATCACAAGCCGTTCAGAAGTGGTAGGCCTCACGTGACCACAGGGCACCACAGTGACAATATGTTAACTACCTCGCCTGGTACGCAGGAGGCCGTGGATTCAATCCGGACCCTGTCGCCTGCTGTATATTTTGAGGTTGCATGTCTCTCTCACTACATTAGGAATAAACATCACGCGTTTAGAGTATTTGGCCTCTATAAATTTCCACGGGATAAGCCACTTCGTTGAAGATAACATTTGTGAGCCAGGTTGCTTCTGAAAAATAGCTCCATAGCTCAGTGGGGCCTCAAACTGGTAAAATAAAAAAAATATAGTTTATATTCTTGGTTCTTTCGGTAAAGTTACATAGAAGGGAAACAATGAAATAATAAAAATATAAAACAATACAATTCCCACGACGTTTCGACTGCAACACAAGCAATCATCAGGTGATGATGATCATCAGGTGATGATGATCATCAGGTGATGATGATCATCAGGTGATGATGATCATCATGACAACACAAGCAATCATCAGGTGATGATGATCATCAGGTGATGATGATCATCAGGTGATGATGATCATCAGGTGATGATCATCATGATGATCATCATCACCTGATGATCATCATCACCTGATGATCATCATGATGGTTATGATCACCTGATGATCACCATCACCTGATGATTGCTTGTGTTGCAGTCGAAACGTCGTGAGAATTGTATTGTTTTATATTTTTATTATTTTATTGTTTCCCTTCTACGTGACTTTACCGAAAGAACCAAGAATATGAATCCCTGCAGTCACGAAAGCTTTAAATCAAAATATAGTTTACTTTAAAAGTTATAGTTTGAGAATGGCGGTCCGATGGGAGGGAGTGAAGGGGTATTGTGAGGAGGCGTCATCGGGAGTGGAAGCTGCTGGTGGGAGCATGGGAGGTGTGGGGAGTGTGAGGTCCATCGGCATTGTGGAGAGGGAAGGGGTGAGAGTGTTGTAAGCGATGGGGCTGAGGGAGGAGTGGTGGATATGACGATGTGGAAGCTGTGTCGGTGATGAGGTGTGTGCTTGAAGTGAGGATTACATGGGGAGCGGTGCCGAAGTGGTTAGCGCACCGAGCGACGGAATCCGGCGACCCGAGTTCTATTCCCACTCACGGCCAACATCGGTGACGAGTATCTGAACCAATCTCGGTCCCATCCCAGGTCTATTCTGCCTTAAAATGAGTATCCAGGTTCGGTGAATGGGAGGAGACAAAGGCGGCCAGGCGTGGTGCTGGCCACCCATCCCATCTCAGCGTGTCGACCCCATGGCACCTGGGTAATGGAGGTGGTGATGAAGATGGTGACGACGGTGATGATGATGTTGATGACGATGTTGATGACGAGTCACTCACTCAGACTCACAGAGCCACACTCAGAGACTCACAGAGTCACTCACTCTGACTCACAGAGCCACACTCAGAGACTCACAGAGTCACTCACACTCAGAGACTCACAGAGTCACTCACACTCACAGAGTCACTCACACAGACACACACTCACTCAAGGAGACCCACAGACTCACTCACACAGACTCACAGAGTAACTCACACACAGACTCATACTCACAGACTATTCTGACACACACACAGACTCACAGAGTAACTCACACACAGACTCACACTCACAGACTAATTCTGACACACACACAGACTCGCAGAGTAACATGCACTCAGAGACTCACAGAGTCACTCTCAGTCACTCACTCAGAGACTCACAGTCACACTCAGAGAGTCACGCTCAGTCACTCACTCAGAGACTCAGAGCCACACTCAGAGACTCACAAAGTCACTCACTCAGAGACTCAGAGCCACAGACTCACAGAGCCACACTCACGAGATTCACAGAGCCACATTCAGAGACGCACAGAGTCACTCAGAGACTCACAAAGTCACTCACTCAGAGACTCAGAGCCACACTCAGGGACTCACAGTCACTTACTCTGACACTCGGAGACTCACTCAGACTCACACAGACTCAGAGTAACTCACACACTCACAGACTTACACAGCAACTCACAGTCACTCCCACTCAACTCAGTCTCACCGGGTAACTCACACAGACTCGGAGTAACTCACATGAACTCACAAAGTAACTCACTCACATGAACTCACAAAGTAACTCACTCACACAGACTCGGAGTAACTCACATGAACTCACAAAGTAACTCACTCACACAGACTCACAGACTACCAAACAAAAACAAAGATCCCCAGTGAACCCTTAACAGACTGTAGGGGCAAGTGCTGTTAGCGAGCACCTACGAAGGCCGGTACGGCACACGAGGGGGTGGGTGGCCAGCACCACGCCCGGCCGCCTTTGTCTCCCCCATTGGCGATGTTTACACACCGCAACCAGGTACTCATTTGAGGCCGAGTCGACCTAGGGGAGGCCCAAGACCTGTTCAGAAAATCGTCACCGGTGTTGGTGGCCGTGAGCGGGAATCGAACTCGGGTCGCCGGGTTCGTAGCGCAGCGTAGCGCTAACCGCTGCGCCACCGCTCCCCACACCCTCGCTCACAAACACAACGCAGGCAGCGTGGGCAGCCCTGGTCCATCCACTGCTCGATGAGGGCCTTGCCATGCCGTGCGAGTTATTTGACCAGAAGCGCAGTGCGTGTTGTTAACATTCCCCGTGTGGTGGATAGAATCGGAGGTCTTTCCCCAGCCCTCACCCACCAGGAATGGTGAAGTATAGTCAAATACTTCCTGTGACCAACACGGCGTTAGGAGACATTCATACAACCCACAGATGGACTAATAATTATTGTAAGTACTGTGGTGTACTTAAAATAATGTGTGGAGGAGGAGGAAGAAGCTCCAGAAGTCGCACTTCAGCAGCCACCACTGCCCCTTCGCAGTATCAACAACCACGCAGACAAATGCACTGCCACATCCTACAACACGCGTTTGTTCCTTCAAAGTAGTGAATTAGCGTCCCAACACGCTGGTTCACGAAGATGGAGCGGTAATATAATGAGCTGGACAGCGACAACAACTTAAATCAGCGGTAATAATGCGGCTGACACGCAGGAAGCAATACTTAGGTAGGCCGCGATGAGACCACGGCGCTCGGATGGCGACCCTGCCTGGGAAGGTGCACACAAACTCCTCACAGAGTGAGCACCACAATGTTGTCCTTACAACACACAGTGGTCTCGCTTTTCTTTCATATCCACGAGCACAGCAACATCCAGCAACACATATCTCCTCACATTGTGCCCAGGACTGCTTTAAATAAAGATTTTAAATAAACTTTCCCGCCAAAAAATGTAATTGAGGCGTGTGTGGGTATCGATGTGGAACTTGTGATCACATTGCTAAGAGCCGAAACACAAGGCACCCACCACCCCACACATCCTACTACTACTGCTGCTGTTGCTGCCTTGTGAAGTCTATGATGATGATGAGCAGCAGCAGCAGCGAGATAATGAGGAGGTTGAATGTGATGATGATAATGTGGAGTAGAGTCAGGGGGGTTATGCCCAAAGTTCTCTGTCCTCACCTCCCCACCACCGCCACGTCCCAACTCTGAACATCCACACATCATCATCATCATCGACCAGCAATGACCAACAGCAGCTCACAGCCCATTAAATACACCACCAGTAGGACAATTGTATGGAGGAGGCCAAACAAACATCTAAAACTAACAAAATAACAATTGCCACTGAGAACTGTTTCACGTAACTCGTGCACTCAAAGTCCTCAGACAATTGCAGTTATATTTCGATTAATGGCAGTCTGGATGGCGTCAATTTTTTCCATGAACACGTTGGCTACAACCGGAGATAGGGGGGAGCCCATTGGGGTGCCCTCAGTTTGTTTGTAGAAAGTTCCATTCCAGGTGAAGTATGTGTTGGTTAAGCAATGTCTCACCAGGGGGGGTACATCAAATTTGAAACTGACGCCATACAGACTGCCACTCTACGCCCAACCTTATGGAAGAGGTACGTGGATGACACCTTTGTCATCTGGCCACATGGCCAGCCTGCTCTAGACCAATTCCGCGACCACATCAATTCCATATACCCAGCCATCAGATTTACCATGGAGGTCGAAAAAGATGGCAAACTACCATTTTTGGATGTCTTAATTAAAAGGAGACATGATGGTTCAATGAGCCACTCTGTCTACAGGAAAGCCACCCATACAGATGCTTACTTGAAACCGGATTCCCACCACCATCCATCCCAAAAGAACTCCCTCATCAAGACTCTATGCCAAAGAGCCCAATGCATTTCCGACCAGGAACACATTACCAGTGAACTCAAGCACGTACACCAGTCTCTCGGCACTAATGGTTACTCCGACTACACAATCTGCAAAGCCATCACTCCAGTCATGAAGAAGGATTCTCTTGTGGAGCCACTCAAAACCATCACCTTACCCTACATTGCAGGGGTCACTAAAAAGATCTCCAAAATCCTGAATAAACACAAGATCCAGGTCCGATTCAACACAATACATAAAATCCGTGATCTAGTTCCATCTGTAAAATATGCTGTTCCAGACATACAGTACCCGGGCGTTTACAAACTAAAGTGCCTTTGTGGTAGTAGCTACATTGGAGAAACCAAACGACATATCTCGGACCGCATCCGTGAACATGAAGCAGATTTGAAACACGGTAGGACGAACTCCTCTGCCGTGGCAGATCACTGTTATAATTCAGTGGGCTCACATGACATTGACTTCTCCAAGACGGAGGTTCTTTGCAAACCAACCGGCTACCATGAGAGATTCGTTCATGAGGCCATTCACATATACAAGCACAGAGACAATTTCAACCGAGAAGATGGATTCTGGCTTAGTAACCATTGGAAAGATGTTTTAAACCATTTCCGTTCTTAATTAATTGTATTTTACGATGACCTTCAGACCGCAGCTCTTTCACCAGCATTGACTCTTAATACCTCTCACACCACGGTTAATGGTATGGTTTACAACATGGAGTATAATAGCGCCTCGCAGCTGTCTCTCTCCCCCTCCTCTGTTCCGACCTTGGATGAACTCGTCCGTCTGAATGGGGCCCGTAGCTATCCGTGTTGCTAAAGTTGAGGGTAAGAATCCACCCATTTTTTTCGCCATATAGCATTGTGATATATAACGACTTATTGTTGGTAGCTTAGTTGATTGGAGAATATAGAGTTTATTGATAACATTAAGGTAATTTATATTTTAGTTTTTTATTGGTTCACTATGTAGTATTCATTATACATTGTATTGTATACCCAGTTACTGTGAATAGCTCAGATGTGTAGACCTTGACTTCAACATAGCCATTTCTGTGACCAGTCACTAGCTAATGACTCAGTTATTTCAATGCTAAATTCGCCTAGGTATTTCAATGCTAAATTCTCCTGTTTGATTTGTACTAGGTGCCTCGGTGAATGTGTATGCTCTGACTTTAAACATAGCTATTTCTGTGACCAGTTACAAGCTAATCACTCAGCTATTTCAATGCTAAATTCTATGCTAATTCCTTTGTCAAGGGGTGCCTCTGCGGATGTGTATGCTTTAACTTAGCTATTTCAATGCTAAATTCTATGCTAATTCCTTTGTCAAGGGGTGCCTCTGCGGATGTGTATGCTTTAACTTAGCTATTTCAATGCTAAATTCTATGCTAATTCCTTTGTCAAGGGGTGCCTCTGCGGATGTGTATGCTTTAACTTTAACATAGCCATTTCTGTGACCAGTCACAAGCTAATCACTCGGCCATTTCAATGCTAAATTATATGCTAATTCCCTTGTCAAGGCGCTTTGTTTCTTCTGACAAAGCTTAAAGGTCGTGATCTGAACGTGGCTTTTTTCACTCCAGCGCTGTCCTACCAGACAGTCTCGTCCCTTCACCTGATGAAGGCCGCTTGTGTTGTGGCCGAAACGTCGTGAGAATATTATTGTGTTATTTTATTTTATCAATTTATTATTTTATTCCCATTCTACGTGACTTTACCGAAAGAACCAAAGAAGATGAATCCTTGCAGTCACGAAAGCTTTAAATCAAAATATAACTGCAATTGTCTGAGGACTTTGAGTGCACGAGTTATGTGAAACAGTTCTCGGTGGCAATTGTTATTTTGTTAGTTTTAGATGTTTGTTTGGCCTCCTCCATACAATTGTCCTACTGGTGGTGTATTTAATGGGCTGTGAGCTGCTGTTGGTCATTGCTGGTCGATGATGATGATGATGTGTGGATGTTCAGAGTTGGGACGTGGCGGTGGTGGGGAGGTGAGGACAGAGAACTTTGGGCATAACCCCCCTGACTCTACTCCACATTATCATCATCACATTCAACCTCCTCATTATCTCGCTGCTGCTGCTGCTGCTCATCATCATCATAGACTTCACAAGGCAGCAACAGCAGCAGTAGTCGTAGTAGGATGTGTGGGGTGGTGGGTGCCTTGTGTTTCGGCTCTTAGCAATGTGATCACAAGTTCCACATCGATACCCACACATGCCTCAATTACATTTTTTGGCGGGAAAGTTTATTTAAAATCTTTATTTAAAGCAGTCCTGGGCACAATGTGAGGAGATATGTGTTGCTGGATGTTGCTGTGCTCGTGGATATGAAAGAAAAGCGAGCCCACTGTGTGTTGTAAGGACAACATTGTGGTGCTCACTCTGTGAGGAGTTTGTGTGCACCTTCCCAGGCAGGGTCGCCATCCGAGCCCCGTGGTCTCATCGCGGCCTACCTAAGTATTGCTTCCTGCGTGTCTGCCGCATTATTACCGCTGATTTAAGTTGTTGTCGCTGTCCAGCTCATTATATGACCGCTCCATCTTCGTGAACCAGCGTGCTGGGACGCTAATTCACTACTTTGAAGGAACAAACGCGTGTTGTAGAATGTGGCAGTGCATTTGTCTGCGTGGTTGTTGATACTGCGAAGGGGCAGTGGTGGCTGCTGAAGTGCGACTTCTGGAGCTTCTTCCTCCTCCTCCTCCACACATTATTTAAGTACACCACAGTACTTACAATAATTATTAGTCCATCTGTGGGTTGTATGAATGTCTCCTAACGCCGTGTTGGTCACAGGAAGTATTTGACTATACTTCACCATTCCTGGTGGTTGAGGGCTGGGGAAAGCCCTCCGATTCTATCCACCACACGGGGAATGTTAACAACACGCACTGCGCTTCTGGTCAAATAACTCGCACGGCATGGCAAGGCCCTCATCCAGCAGTGGATGGACCAGGGCTGCCCACGCTGCCTGCGTTGTGTTTGTGAGCGCGGGTGTGGGGAGCGGTGGCGCAGCGGTTAGCGCTGCGCTACGAACCCGGCGACCCGAGTTCGATTCCCGCTCACGGCCACCAACACCGGTGACGATTATCTGAACAGGTCTTGGGCCTCCCCTAGGTCGACTCGGCCTCAAATGAGTACCTGGTTGCGGTGTGTAAACATCGCCAATGGGGGAGACAAAGGCGGCCGGGCGTAGTGCTGGCCACCCACCCCCTCGCGTGCCGTGCCGGCCTTCGTAGGTGCTCGCTAACAGCACTTGCCCCTACAGTCTGTTAAGGGTTCACTGGGGATCTTTGTTTTTGTTTGTTAGTCTGTGAGTCTGTGTGAGTGAGTTACTTTGTGAGTTCATGTGAGTTACTCCGAGTCTGTGAGTGTGTTACCCGGTGAGACTGAGTTGAGTGGGAGTGACTGTGAGTTACTGTGTAAGTCTGTGAGTGTGTGAGTTACTCTGAGTCTGTGTGAGTCTGAGTGAGTCTCCGAGTGTCAGAGTGAGTGACTATGTGAGTCTCTGAGTGAGTGACTCCGTGTGTCTCTGTGGCTCTGTGAGTCTGTGTGAGTGAGTTACTTTGTGAGTTCATGTGAGTTACTCCGAGTCTGTGTGAGTGAGTTACTTTGTGAGTTCATGTGAGTTACTCCGAGTCTGTGAGTGTGTTACCCGGTGAGACTGAGTTCAGTGGCAGTGACTGTGAGTTACTGTTTAAGTCTGTGAGTGTGTGAGTGAGTGACTTTGTGAGTCTCTGAGTGTGAGTGTGCGTCTCTGAGTGTGGCTCTGTGAGTCTGTGCTTCTGAGTCTGAGTGTGCATCTCTGAGTGAGTGACTGTGAGTCCCTGAGTGTGGCTCTGAGTCTCTGAGTGTGGCTCTGTGAGTCTGTGGCTCTGAGTCTCTGAGTGAGTGACTCTGAGTCTCTGAGTGAGTGACTTTGCGAGTCTCTGAGTGTGGCTCTGATTCTCTGAGTGAGTGACTTTGTGAGTCTCTGAGTGAGTGACTGGATCTCTGAGTGTGCCTCTGTGAGTGCGTGCGAGTCTCTGAGTGAGTGGCTATGAGTCCCTGAGTGAGTGACTGAGTGTGACTCTGTGAGTCTCTGAGTGCGTGTTACTCTGCGAGTCTGTGTGTGTCAGAATTAGTCTGTGAGTGTGAGCCTGTGTATGAGTTACTCTGTGAGTCTGTGTGAGTGAGTCTGTGAGTGAGTCTGTGGGTCTCCTTGAGTGAGTGTAAGTCTGTGTGAGTGACTGTGATTCTCTGAGTGACTCAGTGAGTCTCTTGAGTGTGGCTCTGTGAGTCTGAGTGAGTGACTGTGAGTCTCTTGAGTGTGGCTGTGAATCTCTTGAGTGTGGCTCTGTGAGTCTGAGTGAGTGACTGTGAGTCTCTTGAGTGTGGCTGTGAGTCTCTGAGTGTGGCTCTGTGAGTCTGAGTGAGTGACTCGTCATCACCATCGTCATCAACATCATCATCACCGTCGTCACCATCTTCATCACCACCTCCATTACCCAGGTGCCATGGGGTCGACACGCTGAGATGGGATGGATGGCCAGCACCACGCCTGGCCGCCTTTGTCTCCTCCCATTCAACGAACCTGGATACTCATTTTAAGGCAGAATAGACCTGGGATGGGACCGAGATTGGTTCAGATACTCGTCACCGATGTTGGCCGTGAGTGGGAATAGAACTCGGGTCGCCGGATCCCGTCGCACGGTGCGCTAACCACTTCGGCACCGCTCCCCATGTAATCCTCACTTCAAGCACACACCTCATCACCGACACAGCTTCCACATCGTCATATCCACCACTCCTCCCCCAGCCCCATCGCTTACAACACTCTCACCCCTTCCCTCTCCACAATGCCGATGCACCTCACACTCCCCACACCTCCCATGCTCCCACCAGCAGCTTCCACTCCCGATGACGCCTCCTCACAATACCCCTTCACTCCCTCCCATCGGACCGTCATTCTCAAACTATAACTTTTAAACTAAACTATATTTTGATTTAAAGCTTTCGTGACTGCAGGGATTCATATCCTTGGTTCTTTCGGTAAAGTCACGTAGAAGGGAAACAATAAAATAATAAAAATATAATACAATAAAATTCTCCCGACGTTTCGACTGCAACACAAGGAATCATCAGGTGATGATGATCATCAGGTGATGTTGCAGTCGAAACGTCGTGAGAATTTTATTGTTTTATATTTTTATTATTTTATTGTTTCCCTTCTACGTGACTTTATCGAAAGAACCAAGAATATAAACTATATTTTTTATTTTACCCGTTTGAGGCCCCACTGAGCTATGGAGCTATTTTTCAGAAGCAACCTGGCCTCACAAATGTTATCTTCAACGAAGTGGCTTATCCCGTGGAAATTTATAGAGGCCAAATACTCTAAACGCGTGATGTTTATTCTAAATGTAGTGAGAGAGACATGCAACCTCAAAATATACAGCAGGCGACAGGGTCCGGATTGAATCCACGGCCTCCTGCGTACCAGGCGAGGTAGTTAACATATTGCCACTGTGGTGCCCTGTGGTCACGTGAGGCCTACCACTTCTGAATGGCTTGTGATGCATATTTGAACATTACTGCAAGCGTCTTAGCCTCATTCATTAGTCAGGTATTCGAAGGGAATATTGTCATTTGGTAACGCTATTTCAAATATCGCTCATTAAACGTTCAATTTTAATGCAATGCAATTGAGGGACTTTGTGGAGTCTTGTCGTGGTCTGGAGCCGTGGTTGTTGTGTTGCTACCTTGCCCAAGCTTGCATTTGTTGACAAATTGGCAGGAATGTATGTACTTTGTATTTTTATCAATTTGCTTACATTTTCTCCATCTTGCCTCTCATCGGTTTTGGAAAAAGCTCGCTGACCCGCCCCTACTGGACATATGTGAAAAAAGATCTTCATAGCTCATCGGATTCCTCCAGGATATAAAAAAGATTCTGATTCTGATTAATCAGTGGCGCTGCGAACAACCTATTCCCTGTATTGCTGCGGGAATCTGCATCCACACATGATCAAGCACCCCTGTGTAATGCAATACACATGGTTCCATTATCATAGACATGTAATTCTGCAAATGTGCAGAAATGTCTTCCGTATGCGACTTACTCCAGACAAGTTTAGACTATTAAACGTGACCTGTTATGACTCGTCTAATGTGTATTGTGTGGTCGTTAGCACAGAAAGATGTGTCTGGTAATGTCCTAATGGACCAAAAATAGCAAAAAGGAGGCTGGGTCTGTGTTGTTCAGAGTGACCACCATATACAGACTCTTGTACGTACAAACGAGTTCGGTTCCAGAGGTCTGTTCGTAAGTCGATTTGTTCGTGAGTCCAACTTTACTCCCGTCGATTTCAAACACGTTTTACGGCTTGTACACTAAACACGGGGAATGGCTTTAAAAGTTGCCTCTGGTTCTTCACGTTCTGCAGATGTAGATGCCACCATGAACTTGCGACTCTCGGTCCAAACAGGAAACTGGACAAACGGACAGGTTTGATCATATCTCTGTATGTTCGTAAGTCGAATGTTCGTAAGTAGAGGAGTCCCTGTGTTGTGGCATAGAATGGTAATGTAACAGTATAGCGCTGGCTGCTGGCAGGGAAAGGGATCTGCGGCTTACAGCCCTGACGTCAGCAGGCCAGGTTATACACCAGAGGGGGATCTAGGGAAAGGTCGCAGAAGGGGCACTGAATTCATAATGATACAATAATTCAGTAACACTGTACAAGTGTACAGCACGTCAGATCATTACATGGCCTAACCCTGGTTGGAAACACCGTGGGAGTGAAGAAGAAGATGGATTAATAATCATTATTATTTACATTTGTAAGGTGCATTTCATCCGTATGCCACCAGACTTAACTTGGAGTGTCTAAATTCTCTTTGCCCACCAGAATGAACAGACCTCATCTTTCCCACCCCTGCAGACTTGGTATTAAAGTAGATACATGCTAATGTTTACAAAGTAACGGACTCTTGACCAATTTCATTTCCACATAAATCAATCATTCGGAAATAGGCTTCACTATACCCCACCGACTACAGCACTCTAATCTTGCCTCCTCGTTTTGCCTCTTCCACCTGCCTCATGCTCGTCAGCACCGCCTTTCGTGCAGCCATGCGGGTGTGAGGTCATCATCACGAGAGGCCGTGCACTTCATCGTTCGCACGCGGCGGAGGAACCACTGAAGTCAAACGTTTACATACGTGCGGTTTAGTGGGGTCATTTCCGAGCGAACTCGGTTTTAAAGTGTTTATCGTTGAATGTGGAAAGGTTTGGGTTAGTTTTCGGGTTACCACCTTTTCCACTATGGAGATCAAACCCAGACCTATGTTTCAGTCGGTCTAGGATTGTCAACAACCATGCAGTAGTTAAGTTCAGCACAGTACCGGTACCAGATCTCGGTACAAATTAATTTATGCCACCCAAACACAGATGCCAATTCACAGACTGTCTCGGCTGGACCGGGACAGGAGGTAACCCAAGGGTAGTGGGAGGATAACCGCTTTGTGAGCTATTTGTAAGTAATGCGTTTAGAGTATTTGGCTGCTATAAATTTCCACGTGATAAGCTACTTCGTTAAGCTATAATTTGTGGCCAGGTCGCTTCTGAAAAAGAGCTTAATAGCTCTCAATGGGCCTTACCTGGTGAATAAAAAATAGTTTACTTTAATGGTATGCATACTTGAATTTTACTGCGGATGTTTTAAAACATGTCCTGTCTAACTGTCAACTTTGTTTGAATTTCAGTGGGAGAAGAAGCTTCTCACAGACGTTAAAGCAGGTACCAGAGTCCACCTGAAGCTCCTGCAGTGTGCGCCTCATATAGGATTCCGTCCATTACTGTTGGTGCGATGGTTTGGATTTTCAAGCTGAAATCTACTAGTTCATTTTATTTTTACCCAGGCGACAACTCAATTGTCAAGGGTAGTCCTGTTTGGAAGTGGCTATCCTCGTCTCTTGAGTTCCACATCTTGGAGAGGATGTGATTAGTCAGCATCGATGCAATTTTAGTTGGTGTCACGCATCATGCGTGCATTCTTAAATTACTGACGCCGACTGAAGACTGAAGATGCAAGTGTGCCATCTGACAATGAAAGTTATGAAGCCATTTTTTGTCATTGCCAATCTTCCTTTGTGCTCTGTCAGAGTCTGGGATAACACGGCCTTGGTGAAGTCCTCTGGACTTGTGTAATTTCTGTATCAATTTTTTTTTTCATTTTGAAACCTCTGCTCCACGTCCTTTAATTGCATCCATCTGCACCTCCAATTAGCACGGCTGGCTGACGTACGGCGCGAAAGAGGTTCAACGTACATACCTACAAGGAGTGCAAATTCATACGGTGCCAGAAACTCTGCACGAGTTCGTGCCGCGTTCTCCCGATGTTGCCGTCGATGTTTGTCCAGCGACAAGCCATTCGTTGCCACGCGCGAACCTGTCTCACCTCCACAATCACAGGGCCGAGTGCGTGACGTGTCCGGCAAGCCGTGTGATGTGTCTGCGGATGATAATCTTCAGCAGAGGCCTGTGCCTTCTCCCACAGACGCCGCGCAACTGACGCCGCTCCCAGCGCCGCCGACCTCTGCTTCCCCGGCCACGGCCACGGGGAGTTCCTCTCCTCTGCTGGACACCCCGTGTGCTGGACCTGCTGCTCCACCACACTTGCCTGCCCACTACACAGGCACAAAGAGGTACGGGCAGAACTAATGCATAAACGCTTTCAACATAAGTTGGAGAGAGCTGAGCCTTTCTAGGAATTCGGCAATGCTTTCCCACCTGTGACTGCTCCCGATATATGACTCGAGAGAATGTAGGTTTTGCTTGCAGGCCACACACACACACATGAATGATGTGTTTGGTATTATCTCATGGAAAATAATGAATTGCACAAGGGCAAGGGTCATGCCCCATTCATTCTGAACGATTAAACCAAACTGACCCACGTTCACACACGAGAACAGAGAGGTTGGTTGCAGGGTGACGCACACGAAGAACGCGTCACTGTGAAAGAGTTAGAAGGTTCCCCTTCGTACCTTCTTACTCTCCCTCCCACCCCACTCCTTCCGGTCAGGTGATTTTGAAGTGTCGTCGTCGTCAGACGAGGACGTGGACCAAGACAGCGCGTGGAACCAGTGGCTGCGCTCCGAGATCCCGGAGCTCTTCCTGCTGGCCCTGCACACGTTTACCGTGAGTCGGTGCAGATGTGGCCTCGCGACTGGGGCTGCCACCTGTCCGCGTTTGACCCCCGAACAGTGTTCGAGTGGCAGCAGGAATTGATTTGTGTCGAGATCTGGTACCCCGGGTATGGCTATGGTTGAATTTTATCACCGTGAACTGCACAGTTTTAACAATAGACCTCAGCTCGCTGAGAAATGTGCCTGGGTTTTCTCTGTCGTGGAAATGGTGGCAACTGTACTTGGGGCATCGGCACGTTTATTCGCGCTCCGGCTCCATTTACACCGAGAGTCACGTGCTTGTCTCGTGTGGGGAGGGGTGGTGTAGCTGTTAGGGGGCATCCATTTAGTATGTATGCATGGAGGGGGGAGGAGGGGTTAACCCACATGCGTATGCTTGCGTATGGGGGGTCTACTGACAATGTATAAGCCGACTGCAACGGCATGAATCTGTCCATCGCAGTGACATGGGGAAGTAATTACTTCCGACAAAGGCGTTCTATGACCTTTTAAATCGTACTCAGATTTGAGAACGGGGACAGTTTGCATTCATGATCCTGAATCATGACAATTCCTTGATTCTCCGGCAGTCGTGAATCGTTCCAACCATCAGTAGGAATCGTGTATATGTGTGTACGTGTATGCACAGCTGTACCCATTGGCTTCTGTTTTGGTCACGTACGTTTCTTTTTTATTTCGTGGAATATCACTTGCTGTACTCCACGCGGTGAGTGCTTTGTGTATATAGGAATCATGTTATGTAGAGAATATAAATCTAATTCAGTACCTCTATATGTCTCCCACAGACGAGCGGGGAGACAGCAACCAGGCAGTGAGCCGGCACTCCCAACAATCGCCCAAGCTCTGCGGTTCTTTTTACATTCCGATATTTGCAGCCACTTACTGAGTGTTTACATGTGGGGGGAAACCAGTACACTCGCAGAAAACGAACGAATGTGAGCAAGGGGGCAACGTTCTATCCCGTGCAGATGGAAAGGATTCCACAGTTGTGATCCACTGCCTCCTGGCAAGCCAGGGTATGACTCATCCTCGATGCCCACCGGAAGGGAGATTGCACACTTGCAATTTAATTCCCTGAGATTATTTATATCATGGGGTAGGCAGTGACAAAGCCCCTGACTCACTTAACACGAACATGCGGTCCAGTGCATTGTACGTGCAAGGATACTTGCTTTCCAAAATGTATAAATGTGTGTTGAACTTGAATCTTGACTTAAAGCTTTCGTGACTGCAGGAATTAATATTCTTTGGGTCTTTTGGTAAAGTCACGTAGATAGAACAATAAAATAATAAAAATTAAGTGAATACAAAATACTAATAAAAATATCACGACGTTTCGATCGCAACACAAGCAATCATCATCATTTTTCTCCTGATGACGATTGCTTGTGTTGCGATCGAAACGTGATATATTTAACTTTTTTATTCACTTTATTTTTATTATTTTATTGTTCTATCTACGTGGCTTTACGGAAAGACTCAAAGAATATGTGTTGAACTTCTTTCGCAGTGTGCGTAGCCAACCGTGCTAATCTGTGGTACATTAACACCTTGCCACAAATGCCCTGTTGCTCATGAGCACACCGACTCAAATGAATCAGGCGCAAGGTTTGCGTGATTAATTCTTACAAAGTGGGGTCTATAATGAACAATATGGCTGAAGCTCGAGTTCTATTCATTTAAAACCAAACGTGTTTCTTACCAACCATACCTGGTGTTTGCACACAGATACAGATTATGGGCGATGCGTTCTACACCATTCGGAATGCGCTGTTGCAATGTGCAGCCACAGCCGCTGCAAAAATGTTTGTCTCGGTTTGATCCACTGAACAATATCCACTGACCACACCGCACGCGCAACAATGATATAACTACGAGCAAAAATATGAATAAATTAGGATGGTTTATTAAATATATTGCACGTAAAAAAATACAGCAATAGACGTAAAAATACATGGCAGTTTAACACGTACGCTTTCGCGATAAATATCCATAATACAGGTTTTATGGGTTGGATCGCGTAAATATATAAATGTGTCGTTAAATCCGCCACCACCCGACAGCCAACTAGTAAGGGTTGTCACGTAAACAGAACATGCCAATTCATCACTAGTACAGCACACCGGTGTGTGGTGTGTTGGAGAGCCAAGCTACAACATTAACCATCGGAGTATGACGTTTCAGTAATTACAACTAGCTTCATCAGGCAACAGCAAGATTTGGGAGAAGTCCACCTGTTTCATTCCTTATATAGAGGCGTAGATGTGGTGACAACACTTGTGCTCTCTTTGAGCGCGGGGGGGGGGGATTAATGAATCAACGTACATTATACATGCACATTATGCTAGCCCATTGAGCTTGTACTTAGTGTCCATTGTGTGTACTAAAATAGCCGTACAAACGGTAATTTGATGATTCGCTTCCATGCAGCACTAAGTCGGTAGCTATCCAAACGATTACAATTATTTTTATTTCTTTAAATTTCGATAGATTCTGTAATTTGTTTTGGCCAGTAGTAACTAGCTTTGCACAGAACTTCAACATTATCAAAATCAATTGAGTGTCTTTGTGGGCACGCGTGTTCTGCTACTGCTGACAGTTGTATTTGTGAGCATTTCATATTTCTGTGGTGTTCTTTTAGTCTTGTGCTGATCATTCATCCTGTTTGCCCAACATAGCATTCCACAAGTGCAATTAATCCGGTACACACCTTCTGTTGATAGCTTCAGTAATAGAACAGCAAAGAAATATCCAATAGTCCTTTTCGTAGGTTTCCATATGCCTTCTGAATTTGCCTGGCTGATCAAAGTTTCGACCGCAGATGCCATTGGTCAGGGGTCTCTTTGTCCGTTCTCATGTGGGACTCTAGGCATGATGGCAGTTGGAATGCTTTCCCACAGACTTGGCAAGACATTTGTTTTCTCACTCTAGTGACTATGGGAGTGAGGTGGAGTCGAGACGGGCGCTGGTCAGGCGTGGCGTTTCCCAGCAGGCGCCTTCGTTCCATGCGCGGTTGCTGTGTTAGCAATAACTTCGTTGCATGCAGGTGCGCCCTTTGCAGAAGGTGGCATTGTCTGCAACTCTGCCTCCTCACCACCAGGACTCGACAAGCTGCTGCTGCTGGAGCTGCTGGTGCCATCCATGGCAAAGGCAATTCTTCCAGCACCATGACTCGCAGCTGAGTAGCTCTGACACACCTTCAACACCGCATGGGCAAAATTGCCGTCATTCACCATGCCACGTGCGCCCCTTGAGTTCTTTCCGTGGGTTACTCCATATGCCTTCTGAGTTTGTAGGGCCGATCAAAGCTTTGATCGCAGATGTTGCAGCTTTGACCACCGGTTTTGTGCATTCTCATGTGGGACCCTAAGCACCATGCCAGTTGGAATGTTTTCCTGCAGACGTCGCAAGAGATTCGTTTTCTCACTCTACTGACTCTATCGGATTCCAGTGGCTCTATCAGTTTCAACACTGCATTGGAAAAACTGCCGTTATTCACCAAGCCTGGTGCACCCTTTATCATGTAATACTTTTCGTGGGTCTTCATATGCCTTTTGAATTTCCCTGGCTGATCAAAACTTCGTCCGCATATGCCGCACCATTGATCACGGGTCTCCTTGTGCGTTCTTACGTGGGATTCTAGGCACCATGCCAGTTGGAATTTTTTCCCACAGACGTCACAAGAGATGAGTTTTTTCGCTCTTGTAACTCTACCGGATTGAGGTGGGGTCGAGACGGGTGATGGTGAAGTGCCATCGATGGTAAAGGCAATTCTTCCAGCACCACCATGACTCGCAGCGGAGTTGCTCTCGCACATCTGATACATTAGACAAAGTTCACGCGCATGACACCCGTGTCACGAGTGTACTCACAAAAGCATACTTAAGGTGACATAAGATTCATTACAACAGATTTATTATAACAGAACTCCTCAATAGTGCAGATCCTATCATCTACTATTTTACTCCTTATCCACCAAAATAAGTACTCTTTGGTTCTTTCGGTAAAGTCACGTAGATAGGAAAAATGAAATAAAAAATAATATATCACGACCATAAATGACGTCACACGATTTTGGACGATTTTTGAGCCCCCGCCCTCGTCACACGGCGTCACAAAAAGTCAACCCCCCCCCCTCAAGTATGACGTCACAAAGCTCTGCCCCCCCCCCCAAAACCATATTTTCATTTTGAAAATAAAACATGCTTCAAATCGCTTTAAACTATTGTCATTGTATTTAATGTAGCGCTGCACTCTGATGTTGTAGGAGAAAACATTTATTAAAAAGTCTATTTAACTAAATAGAACGTGTTGTCTTTATTTATTTAAAGTTGCGCATTTTGACGTGACGTCACATTTCTCAAACCCCCCCCCCCCCGTCACAAATGTCTGACCCCCCCCTCCCCAAGTGTGTGACGTCATTTATGGATGGCCCCCATCGCCTTAAAACGCGAGCTCGCGCTTGCAAACTGAAACCAAGGAACTTTTTTTGTTCAGCAGCGCGATCCTCCGCGAGATGTAATGAGTCGGCCTCGCGCTGTGAGTGAGTGTGAGTGAGACAGCATCGTCCCCCACTCCTCCTGATGTCGAGGGTAAATGGGCGAGGTTTAAGCCTGTGACTCATGCAGCTGCAATGGCTGCTTTGTGTACGCGGTCCAGACCTCCCCAGAGACCCTGGCTGACAGAGGAGGTGTTTAGGATTGTTGAGAAAAAGCGACAGGCCCACTCTAATCGTCTACAGCATCCCACGTCAGAGAATGAGGAGGCTTACCGCAGCCTTCACTCGGAGGTTCGGAGAGCCGTGAGGTGCTGCAAGGATGGGTGGTGGTCGCGGGTTGCTGAGGAGATGGAGTCTGCCTCAATGGCCCGCGATCACAAATCCCTATTTAGCTCCATCAAAAAGTAACCTACAGCGCCACACCTATTACCATTGTAGGGGTAATCGTCACTCACCACTCTGTGGGCTGGTAGCTTCCCCTTATCGTCAATAGGGGGCGGAAGCGCTATCACGCCAGGGCTAATGTCCATGGCCCACAAAGGGGCCAACGACAAACCCTAGCAAACGGATCCTGGGACACATTCCCCGGGGCCCCGTGAGGGGGGAACCGGGGGATGATGTCACCTTCCAGAACGTTCTAGAAGGGAAGCGTGGCTAGGGCGGAGCAAGCCACGAACCATAAGCCGGACCTCTCAGAGGTCTGGCTCAGTCATCTGCAAGCTGAAGAACGAAGACCTGGGCTGAAGATAGGACTCTGGACCCCAAGCTCCGTTGTCCTTCTAAGGGCCAGAGCTCAGTGAGGCCAGTGGTCAGGACCCACGGACCGGGTACGGTCAGGTCAAATAGCCTCTCCTAGGGTCCCAGCCGGAGGAAGGGTAACGGGGTACCCAGTGATAGGGCCCTATAATCCGGAGGCCATACCTCCCCAGGGATCGGATAAAGGGACTGATATACCCTTTGTGTTAGGGACTTGTAAGGAAGACAATAAATATCGTGTTGCCTCATCAGAAGTTTATTCTTCAATTTATACCCACTACATCATTAGGGGAACGAAGGGTGATCCAATCTCCGACCCCCAGGGACAGGTTTGCAGATTTGCTGAGCATTTCTGTGAGGTCCTGGGGGAGGGGGAATCCCTCAGCCTGGAAAACATCATGGGACAAAGTGGGGATGACTCTGCTGAGGATGCGGTGCCTCAAATATTGGAGGAGGAAGTCACCCTCTGTGAGTGGCTGGCTGAGGTACCATCCGTTGAGGAAGTACTGAGGGCGATCCAGAGTCCGAGACCAGGAAAGGCACCGAGCAGAGATGATCTCCAAATCGAAATGCTGAGGGAGGGTGGCGTTTGTGCGTAGACTGCCCTACATGACATCATAACAACAGTTTGGGCCACTGGACAGGTTCCGCAGGATTGGAAGGATGCCCTGGTGGTCCCCCTCTTTAAGAAGGGGGACCGCACAGACTGTAACAACTACAAGGCATCTCACTCCTCAGTGTGCCGGAAAAGGTCCTGGCAAGGATTATTCACCATCGCCTTGCTAGGTACGCTGAGGAGAGGCTTGCGGAGACCCAATGTGGTTTCAAGAAAGGGCGGTCCTGCACAGATGCCATATTTTCTGTCCGTCTGCTACAGCAGAGGTGTAGGGAATTCCAACAAGACCTACATCTCTGCTTTATTGACCTTGTTCTTCGTGCTTTCGGAGTCTCTGACCCTCTGCTCACGCTCATTAAGGACCTTCATGATGGTGAGCAGGCCCGGGTAAAACTACGTAGCCGGGAGTCAGAGCCATTCCCTGTACACCTTGGGATGCGACAGGGATGTCCTCTGGCTCCAACATTATTTAACATCTATTTCGACCACATAGTTCGTGAAGCCTTCAGTAGCCGTAACAGAGGAATTTCTGTCTGGTACAGATACAATGGTAGGCAGAGCGATGTCCGGGTGCGGTCAAGGGATGGCTCCCTATTGGTCAACCACATTATGTATGCCGACGACCTGGTAATTGCTGCTCATTCAGAGGAGGAGTTGGAGGTGCTGCTGCTGAAACTGGAGTGTGCCACTAAGAGGTGGGGCCTTACCATCAGCCCCACCAAAACGAAGCACCTGCCTGGGTATTTTGTGCCATCGGGCACTCCACCCCCACAACTTCCATATCGGTGATGGGGCAGTTGGGGAGAGAATGGAGAGTTTCCCATACCTGGGCAGTGTGCTTATGACCGGCTCCAGTTTAACAGCAGAGGTCTCACTCCAAATGAGTTGAGCGGCATTATATTTTCATCGGTTGTGTAATGTTGTGTGGAAGCTACCTGGTCTGTCGCTCCGCATGAAGCTTCGGGTCTTCTCGGCCACAGTCATTCCCTCCCTTCTCTACGCTTGCGAAACGTGGACCCCCTTAATGCAGCATCTTCGCCGGTTGGAAACATTTAGGCTGGCCTGCCTACGATCAATCCTGGGTTTAACCAGGCTGGATTGTGTGAGGAGCTCACAAATCCTCGAAATATCTGGACAAAGTCCCATCGGTGAGCTCCTCCAGCAGGCAAGGCTGCATTGGCTGGGTTATGTAGCCCGCATGCCCAATCACCGCATGCCCAAACAGCTTTTGTTCAGCCGGATCGAGGGGGCTAAACGGGCGTGGCGACGGGCTAGAGAAGAGATGGAGTGATGTGGTACAGGAGGATGTGAGCTGAGTGGACTTGCAGATGACTGGTACCAGCGGTGTCAAGATCGGCCTCTGTGGAGGAGGCTCGTGAAGGACGCTACTGGGCAGTTGGAGGCAGTCGCCCTCCGACAACAACGGAGGGCGGAGGAACGACGCTCAGAAAAACGAGCGGAGCGTCGGGTGGCTAAAGCTCAGCAAATTGGCACAGTAGGGGGCACAGGTGGTGCATCAGCCAGCCACAAGCGTCATGGTGACGTCACCGCCACTTAGTGGCGAATAGCGGTTGTTGTTTTGAGACAGTGAGAGAGTGTGAGTTCGACTCAGCCTCAGATGAGTACCTGGTGCGGTCTATCGTAAACATCGCTACTGGGGGAGACAAAGGCCGCCGTGGAGGAGAATCCTCCAGGTGCTCACCGACAACACTCACCATGCAACTCACCAACCTGACTCACCACCCCAATCACACCTCACCAATCGCACTCACCTCTCCAATCACACCTGGCAGCATCAACACGCCACAGGAGTGGCGACCAATGTGGCGTGTAGATGCTGCCACCTGCCGGCCACCAATAGGGCGTGTAGATTTTGACTTAAAACTTTCGTGACTTCAGGAATTCATATTTTTGGTTCTTTCGGTGAAGTCACGTAGATGAAAAATAAAAATAAAATAATAAAATACATTTTTTTAAATTAAAAATACAAAAAATAAATTGAAAATATTAAAAGCTTTTATTATTTTCTATTTATTATTTTTATTTTTAAATTGGCAGAATCTACACGCCACGCCATATTCTTGGTTCATTTGGTAAAGTCACGTAGATTTGAAAATTAAAATAATATAATTGAATTTTAAAATATATATTCTAAATTGAAAGCAATAAAAGCTTTTATTATGAAAAAAACATACAAATAATAAATTGAAAATAATAAAAGCTTTGATTATTTTCAATTTATTATTTTATCATTTTTATTTTTCTGCCACCTGCCGGCCACCAACGTGGTGTGTAGATTCTTCCAATTAAAAAAAGTTACTAATAAAAATAAGAAATTGAAAATAATAAGCAAAAACCCAGATTCATATTCTTGGTTGTTTCGGTAAAGTCACGTAGACAGAAAATAAAACTAAAAATAAAATAATAACATAAAATTAAAACTTTTATAAAAGCTTTTATTATTTTCAATTTATTACTTAACATTTTTAAAATACAAATAATAAATTGAAAATAATAAAAGCTTTTATTTTTAAAATAGAAATAGAAATAGAAAATAATAAAAGCTTTGATTATTTTAAATGTATTATTTTAATTGTATTATTTTTATTTTCTATCTACGCGACTCTACCGAAGGAACCAGGAATCTGGCGTTTAGATGCTGCCATCAGGCGGCCACCAATGTGTCGTGTGGATTGTGAATTAAAACTTTCGTGACTTCAAGAATTCATATTCTTGGTTCTTTGGGTAAAGTCACATCAATAGAAAATAAAAAATAATCAAATCAAATAAAAATGTGAAATTTTAAATAATAAAAGCAAAAAACCCACATTCATATTCTTGGTTCTTTCGGTAAAGTCACGTAGATAGAAAATAAAATTACAGAATTTAATTTAAAAAAATACAAATAATAAATTGAAAATAATAAAAGCTTTTATACTTTTCCTTTTTTATTTTTATTTTCTATCTACGTGACTTTCCCGAAAGAACCAAGATTATGGCGTGTAGATGCTGCCATCTGCCGGCCACCAACGTGGTGTGTAGATTATGCCAATTAAAAAAATACAAATAAAAAGATTAAATTGAAAATAATAAAAACTTTTATTTTCAATTTATTTTTTATTTAATTTATTCTTATTTTATTATTTTATTTTTATTTTCAATCTACATGACTTTACTGAAAGAACCAAGAATATGAATCTGGATTTTTGCTTATTATTTTCATGCACTCACAGCGCGAGGCTGACTCATTACATCTCGCGGAGGATCGCTCCGCTGAACAAAGAAAGTTCCGTGGTTTCAGTTTGCACGCGTGAGTTCACGTTTTCAGGCGATATAAAATAATTTATATTTCATGTCAGTTGGTTCTGAAGGGCGGCTGTTTGTAATTTGGGCGTTCGTAAGTTGAGGACTGTCTGTAAATAAAGATTCCGATTGTGGATGTGGGGCTTTAACCGTGCGGTGAGCTTGGCCCGATCCGCGGGGGCGTGGCTCGATCGCCAGTGGGCGGGGCATAGCCGCGAAGGGCGTGGCTTATCAAAGAAGTGGGAGGAGTCTCGCGCCTACGTGGGGGCGTGCAATAACAAAGGGGGCGTGGCGTGTCACCCTGGGTGATGCCTGCGCTGACCAATCGCAGAGGAGACCGCGATCGCCGGACTGCAAGCCAGAGAAAAGCGCGCTCCTTTTAAAGTTAACAACATTGTTAAATGTAAGTAGCGCCTCTCTACTTTATTATTGTTTTATTTGTTTAATACATTACTTGTGGTGCCGTGAGTCGAGTGAAATGAGTCAATAACCTTGCTAGACATGGCTAAGCTTTTAATAAGGGGCGCCGCGGTGTCGAGATGTTAACTACCTCGCCAGGCCTACAGCAGCGTGGAGGTTCCATCCAGACCCTGACGCCTGCTCTGTATTTGTTTATTTTTTTCCCCTGTGGTCGCGTAGATTCTTCTCCTGGTCCTTCGGTTTTCCCCTCCACATTTAGAAACGTGAGTTCAGAGTACTTGGCTGCTATAAATGTCCACATGATAAGCCACTTTCGTTGAGCTATCATTTGTGTCCAGGTCGCTTCTGATAAGAGTTATATAGCTCAGTGGGCCTTACCTGGTAAAATATAAATAGTTTAGTTTATAGTTCATAAGAACTCGTGACAAGGGTCAGTGTCTACTTCAAATATTGTTCAGGCTCTGGAGACCTCCAAAGTTATTCGTGATGTTATACATTTGGTTCGTTTTGAGCATAATCGCGACCTTATATAATTATTACGTGATACACACGCTTAATATACGCAGACAAACATCGTGTACACGTGTGTCGTGCCCTCTATTGTCCACATAGACGGCTTGTGCTGACGAGAGAACGATCTTAACGTACAATGTCGTGACATGTATCAGCCCTTTGTCGATCCAGCGTTTTGATAGAGGCCTCCCCCACACCATGTCGTTCATGGGAGTTGTTTAACCATACTTCACCATGCCGGTCAATGCAGGTTTGGTGAAGTGAGGAGGCCCAGAAACTTGTATATCCAGATACGAGTTTGCCTGTGCTTGCATCTGCAGAATTACATTCTCACACATCTTCAAGTATAGTTAATACTTCTAAAAATGCATTAATTCTTGTGGATTCCATAAAGTACTGTGGTAAAAAGAAAATAACTTGATTTGAACACTTTGTTGAACAGGGAATGCTTTGAGTTTGTGGGTTGAATCCATCTGTGTGGAGTTGTGTTATTTCCCCATATGCAAGGTGGGGTCTCTCTGGGTTCCACTCACACAAACATCTCAATGCAATGGGACCTTTCTGAAAATGCAGTATTTAGACTCAATGAAGCTTTCCTGGGTAACTAGTTAACATTGTAATAATTAGCATGAGAGATAATGACGTTCCCTTATAAGTGTCATTAGTAGTACTATACTGTACTTTTAATGAAGACTATTTTACGTAGTTGTTTGTAAAAAAGTGTCCATTCTCAAAACTCTTTGACGGGCCCTTGTACAGAAATGATATTACAATCTTACATGGAGATTGCGAGTCAGAGTGTTGTGAATAGTGGAGTGAGCGTGTGGTGCCATCATTATATTGTTGGTGTGTATATACAGAAAGGCCTATTTGGTGAGTAACATTAGGAAAATGGAGGTAGTTAGTCATTGTTGTTAAACAAAATATGATTTGGGTGGATAAGAGGACTAAAATGGTACATGATAGGAACTGAAATATTGTGGAGTTCTGGTATAAAGAGTTGTAGTATATATGAATCTTATGTCACCTTAAGTATGCCTTTGTGAGTACACTCGTGACACGGGTGTCATGCGCGTGACCTTTGTCTTTTGTTTCAGATGTGCGAGTGCAACTCCGCTGCGAGTCAAGGTGGTGCTGGGAGAATTGCCTTTACCATCGATGGCACTTCACCAGCACCCGTCTCAACCACACCTCAATCCGGTAGAGTTACTAGAGTGAAAAAACTCATCTCTTGTGACGTCTGTGGGAAAAAATTCCAACTGGCATGGTGCCTAGAAGCCCACGTAAGAACGCACGAGGAGACCCGTGATCAATGGTGCGGCATATGTGGACGAAGCTTTGATCAGCTAGGAAAATTAAAAAAGGCATTTGAAGACCCATGAAAAGGATTACATGATAAAGGGTGCACCAGGCATGGTGAATAACGGCAGTTTTGCCAATGCGGTGTTGAATCCACCGTCGCCCTATGAGATGTGCTCAGTCTGCGGATTTTTAAGTCCTATTGAAATCCTGACAACTCATGAAAGTCTTCACGCACAGTTCTTGTACAGACCGAAGCCTGAACATGATTACGCTTCGACAAAAGATAGCGGCGTTAAGATAAATGACATGAAATCCAATTTTCCTGAATGCTTTGTGGGTGTGTGAAAATTGATGAAAAATAATTAAAATTAAATGAAATTCGAAATTTGCATAATTAATCCGAAATTATGCTAATTCGTGTAATTATGCGTGTAACTATGCTAATTAGAGAGGTAATCGTATTAATTTATACGAGTGGGTGTGGTTGTGTTAATGATAGCCTTCATGATAATCAGGCCCCGCCTCGTTGACGAGGTGGGGTTATCAATCAGGATAAAGCAATCAATCGTGTGCAGTTACGCTAGTGTCAATTCGGCCTCGTTGTCTAACTTCGTATTATTGATCAGCATAATACAACTATTCTCGCTTTAACACTCCCCGAGTGTTCATATTTTAGATCCCATGTTCATATCGTTCGCTTTAGTTTAATGAGTGTGTATTGGTGTGTTTATAGTTTAGGTTCCCGAGTTCCTATCTCGTCGCAGGATACAGATCTTATGCAAAAATTTCAGGAAAGAATCACACGACCACTTCTGTATTAATCAATTTATTTTCTAATTAAACCTTAACTATAATATGTATGTGAACTCTCAATCTCGGAACTTCAACACGGTATCCACACGGTATCAAGACAGTATCATCAACGACTGTACGATTTCACTTTGATAACACATGGACCCCGCATAAAGCGATTGCTGTTAGTGAGAGAGAGAGAGAGTCAGGACATGCAAATGCTATGCTACACAAAAGCTTATACATTATATGAACGATCATTATGCTTGAAATGGTCAGCACATTATCACAGGCGATTGATTACCATGCAACGGTATTCATATAAAAAGACAATTAAACAGTTATTATTTCCAAAAGCATAAATGTAACAGATCCACCGGACAGACTATAAGATTACCGAAATGGCTTAGTGTGAGGGTATGCGGCGGAACGTGTTATCTCACGGGAGATTAATTAATTAATTAGTGAATAAGATAGTATGATCAGAAAATCGGTTTAGCACGATTCCTCCCCAGGAGCATAGCTCCGTGGCGAAGGTGCCAAGGGTTAATTCGTATTGATGGATCGGTTGGTAACTTATGCGATTAGAAGTACAGTCCAAAACAAAATATTAAAGAGGGAAATTATGAATATACTTATAAATGACGGACTGTTATCACACGATCTATGCTTCCACAGCCAGATGGTTCACGGACTTGAATGTTCGCTTCTGGTTAAGGACCCGTGTAGGTTTGAGTGATATGAATTGTTTTGAATAGTCAGTGTTTGGAATTAATTATTTGCGTTGCCATACGCTGAAGTTGGCATCGCTTGTAGGAGAAGTAGCCTCGCTCCCTTTAGAGCGGTGAGGTGTGTGGGAGTGCATCATACGTATCGCCGCCCTCCTCCATGCAGCAGCCAGCCTCTGTCCACAGGGGAGAGTTGCTTGATCGCTCTCAGTTCTGCTCAGTGGACACCTCTCTCCACTGCTGGATGAGTTGCGCGATCACGCTCGTGCTGGTTCGCTGACAGCAGTTTCTCTCCACTGTTGGATGAGCTGCATCGGCACGCTCCCTCTCTCTGGGTGGAGAACTCGAACGTGCTCGTTGCTGGTTTGCTGAAAGCAGGTTTTTCTCCACTGCTGGATGACTCAAGTCGCACGTGCTCTTGCTCTGGTTTGCAGAAGCTCTTGCTTGGTGCGTCGGTCGCTCTGCAGCTGGACTCAATGTAGAATAATCTTTCAGCAATACTCTGTCTTTCAGCTCTTGGAAATCACACTAGGTGACGCCTCACTACCCTGCGAGTCTTGCCAACGTCAGTGGGTAGCGACGGGGCCACTTTGGCTTCTGCTCGCAGCTCCCTGCTCTGCAGCTCGCTGGCTGGCGACCTGTTGCTCTCGTTCCCGATTTGAACTGCTCCTGAGCCGACCCACTGGTCGAACTCCCCGCGTTCCGACCCCTCCGAGTCGAACTTCCCGAGTTCCGACCCCCCTGGTCGAACTCCCCGAGTTCCGACCCCCCCTGGTCGAACTCCCTCGAGTTGAACTCCTCCGAGTCGAACTGTCTCCCGAGAGTCGACCCCCCGGTCAAACTCTGGTGAGCCGACCCCCTCCGGTCGAACTCTGGTCAGCCGACCCCCTCCTGTCGAACTGTTCCGAGTTGCTCCTCCGAGTCGAACTGTCTCCCGAGAGTCGACCCCCCGGTCGAACTCTGGTGAGCCGACCCCCCCCGGGTCGAACTCTTCCGAGTTGCTCCTCCGAGTCGAACTGTCTCCCGAGAGTCGACCCCCCGGTCGAACTCTGCTGAGCCGACCCCCCCCCCCCCCCCGGTCGAACTGAGGTTTCAATGCTCAGGATCCTCTTTTTATGCCCAAAAATCCATTCACTCGGATCCTGCCCACAAGGCGGGGTTTCTTTCGATTTTTGCTGTGTCAGGATTTGTCCGTATTTATCTGCGTCCGTGTGTGTCCGTACATGTGTCAGTGTGTGTCATTGTGTGCATCACCCACGGTATATTCCGTTGTCATACTCCTACCATAAAACCCACAAGTAAAACAATCAAATGTTATAAATTGTCTCGAAGGCGCCTCTCTGTCTGGGTGCACAACCTGGAGGGAGGGGTGATATTCCCTCCGACTTTCACCGACGCACAAAGAAATGGTTAAAAAGTTTTAAGTTAACATTTCATTTCATCAGAGTTCCACAGTTATGATTCTGTATTAATCCAAGGTCTGGGTCAGCTTCCCGTTGTGGTCTTTGACTCGTGTTTCCCCAAGCGTATACACACTCCTATCCCGCGCTGCGGGGATACAAAGACGGCCGGGATCTCCCTTTCTCTCCGACCCTGGGTTTAACATCGCCCTTTCCTTACGTTGCAGTTTTGCTGTGCGCTTGCATTTCTTTTCCTCTCTACTCTTACTTTAACCCAGCTTATTATTTGCGTATGGGTGGATTAGAGCATTCATGTTGACTTAGGAAAACCTGATTGTTAGGCTTCGGGTCAAGTCGTATAGAAATTATTAAAATATGTAAATACGTTTCATATTAAATTAATAGACGGGTGATGGTTACATTGACGTAGCTTGTGGCAGGGTTCAATTGAAGTGGATGTGAAGATCAATAACTTTAGCCTACCCTGTCATTAAATTCCGACTTTAAGTTACTCTAATAGTAATGCAGAACCAATTAGTTTTTTTTTACTTAACTAGATCTAGGCTAACGCAACCTCCCAGTGACCCTGGCTTTGTGTTTACATCAGCCCCTTGTAATCCGCTGCGCTCTGCTCTCTATCTGCTCCCTCTGACCCTGGGAGGGCTCTGAACGTCAAAATCGTGTTAGTGGGTCAAGGTAAATATGACCTCCACATGCCATGCTGAGGCCTGGTTTGGTGTTTTTATTCATTATTAAAATTATAAGAAACAATAGAAATATGTATCTATATGTATTGAAAAATTACTTGTTAATATTAAGATGGAAAGGGGGGCATATACAACAGTTAGTAGAATAATACATAGTGTAAATGGACTCGTCCGTCTGAACAAAGCTCGTCGCTCTCCGTGGTATTAATCCCTCACACCAACATCATGCTAATCCCCCAGTTACATGCTAATGTATATGTAAACTCCTCTCCCCCCTCCTCCGGTCCGAGCTCGTCACTCTCCGTGGTGCTCATCCCTCACACCAACATCATGCTAATCCCCCAGTTACATGCTAATGTATATGTAAAAATCCTTTGTCAAGGCGCTCTGTTCCTCCCACACAGCTTAAAAGACGCTTCCAAGCTTGGCAGGGTTCACTCAAGTGCTGTCTTCCGGACAGTCCTGTTTCTTCACCTGAGGAAGGCTACTTGTGTTGTGGTCGAAACGTCGTGAGAATTTTATTCTGTTATTATTATTTTTATTATTATTATTTTATCTCCATTCTACGTGACTTTACCGAAAGAACCCAGAAGATGAATCCCTGCAGTCACGAAAGCTTTAAATATAAATTTGAGCTCTAGCACTGGCTAGCGGGATGAGGGTAGACTGGTGAAACTTGCTGATGACTGGTCCAAGTGAGGCAGACTTGCACAGCTCTTCACTGGCTGCTGACACAGTCAGAATCAGAATATTAATTTATCCTGGAGGAATCCAATGATCTATAAAGCTCTTCACAGATGTCCAAATGTCCAAAGTGATGTGCCCGCACAGCATTCAACCTTTTACTCTTACATCACTGTGCATTATTTCTGGAGATATTTTTTTCATTTTTTTTTGCAAAAATAGGGCAGAAGGGGCCCTGCACGGTTGACTTCATTATGAAGGAATTAGTTTCCCAGATTATTTGTTGACAAGAGGTATCACTGTGTATCAATTGTAGTATTTTAAAAAACTGTTTAAACCGATTACATTGTTGTATGTCTCAAGGTGGCTGCTTTTTTTATTTCCACAGATATCCAGACTACTCCTTCTACCCCTCGGTCTGCTGCTGTTGTTCCTTGTCAGGGCACTCAATGCCTTTCATTTGATGTTGGCATTGGCATTTGAATCCTTATTGGAGTTGTTGTTGGCATTTTCATGACTCGGTGCATAAAACGTCTTCTGAGATGGTATAAAAACCGATGCAAGTAAGTAAATATATTTAGCCTATTTGCAATTGTTCACTTTGGATTTTGCATTTAAATGGAAAAACACAACTGTTATACTGAGATATGTATTTTTATGTTCAGGTCATCTCCTGCTGTGGAATCTACTCCCCCAGGTTCCCAGGATGTGAATGCTAGTTATCACCAGGTACAAATGTCAAAGTGTTAACTCCTAGGTCAAATCAAAATACCTTTTTATCCATGCCCATCAGTTAATCCTGACCCTCTCATGATACTAGTGGCTATCTGATCCCTTTTTTCGATGGGTGATCGAGGAAATGCAATAACCCCATGTTGGCCACAATACATTGGCTGCATTCCGATTATGACAAGTAGCAAACCTACAGTGAAAGCTAATTATAGATGAGCGACCTCACCCTTGATCGGGCTCATCAGCATGACCTTTCCTGCATAGCTATACAGGAGAGATGGGTGCTTATTTATCAATGTGTATGCTGGCTCTTTTGGGCTTATTAGTTCCTGTGAACTTTCCCGTAAAGATTTATGGTCTCAACATTTGTAGCATTGGTATGTTTATCTTGTTAGTGTGTGTGACTTAAAAATAAGCAAGAGATCAATTTACATTGCTATGTACCAATCGGTATTTTGTAGGCTGTCATTTTAGCTTAAAGGCAATTTTTGAACTTGCTGATGTGGCCACAAGTGGCAACTGGTACTAACATTCACTTTCTACTTTGTTTCTGAGAATATTTTTTGTTTTATGGGGATGCATGACCCCGGCAGTACCTGTGTGTAATACCTGTTATGACTTCTATCTTTTACCCATAATATGACACATTTCTACTTATGCGCTCTAACCCAAAAAACCTCTTATGGATAATATTGGTCGTGTAAAGCCTATGTGTTAATTTTTTTATTTTTACGTCTGCAATCACAACCGCTAAATCTTTAGAACACTTTAACACTGAGGATGTGATTTTAACTTGTTTCTTATTAGTTGGCTGCAACGGACCAAAATAACATCAACATGGGGAAAATGTACGTACTTTGCATTTATTGTAGTTTACAATATTTCCATTGCCATTATAAACAAGGTGAATATTTTTCTCCATGTTTCATTTTTGTAACTATTGGACCAGATGGTGTCAGTAAATACAAGTGATAGCAAGGAACTCGCATAAAAAGGCAGATTTAGCCACTTCACAGAGCTTCATATAGGGAAACAATACACCGCATTCCCATATTTATTTAATAGCGGACTGACCTATGTTTGGGAACTGGAAAAGTGGGTCAAGTCGGGGTTCCCACGGCAGTGGGGCACGAGGTCAAGAAAGCTGTGATCGGGCCACTCGACCTGCTTTAGCTAGGATGGAAACAGTGGTGACTTCATAGTAAACATTTTCAAAACATTGAGACAACCCAAACATAAGTTCTTTATATTTTTTTTTTATGGATTGTTGCCTTCCAGCCATGCAGGGGATGGCAGGGAAGGGGTTTAATCCAAGTCAATCTTGGGATAAGAACCAAGCCAATCAATTCCAGGAACAGCGCAGCTTGCGTCTCGTTTGTAATCGCAGAGACGTAGCATCAGTTTGCTTTTAGGACAGCGGTGAGGAACTTACGGCCTGTGGGCAACATATTGACCACAAATTAATTTTATATGGCTACCAGCCACATGACGCTGACCACTTCAAAACTACCCACAAATCATACTTATCCATAACGGCAAGCATCTTAGCCTCACTTATCCGGTGCTACAGGGGAATATTTTTGACCGGGAAACACTTTCTAATTCTAGCACACTCAATCAGTGCAGTCTTTGTTATGCTTGGTCAGCGTGCACTTTGTTTTCCCTGTTATTTTATATAGCTAAGGTGTGTGCTGATGTGTAGCCTGCCAAAGTTATTTGAGAGCTCTTAATTGGTGTTTCATAAAGAAAAGGTTCAATATGAAATCCAAATGTAGACCTTCAGGGTCGATATCAAGGCTTTTAATCTGTTTCTGGTCTATAACCAATTGCCTTGGATGCATCTGATCTCAGAAGCGAAGTAGTGTTGTTGAGCCTGGTGGATAGCGCTTGAAAGAGCACCCACCACAGCAGGTTCTTTAGAAGAAGCTGGAGTGCTGCGTGATTTGCAGCAGAGGGCAGTGCAGCAACATCCATTTCCACGCTCCCACATCTATATACTGGAAGCCTTCACTAACCTGCACCGACTAGCCTGGTGAAGTATGGTCAATTAACTCACACGACCCCCACTTTGTGTGGAGGTCCTCATCCAGCAGAAAATGTTGGAAAGGGTTACAAATCTATATTAATATTTTGTTGTATCCATGTTTATTACATGATAGTGCGTGCCCCATTCATGTTCAAACTGCATACTTTGGTAAACATGCAAATAAATGTGTTTCATCGCACATTTAATTCCATTGAGCAATGGCCATTTCACATCGGTAATTAAAAACTGTCCCGAATGTACCTTATTTAATACATACAGTACCTCATGGCTTTCAATGTGAACCGTTACAGGAAGAACGCTTATGAAATGGATAAGAATTGTGATGAAATTCAGTCTTCAGCTACGTGCCAGAGCAACGATCTAAATTAGACCAATTTAATGAATGGCTGCAACTCTTTAAGGTAAGTTTATATCACTCCACGGGTCTCTTCTGACATAACTGTGGTGTTTATGAGCAGGGTGGTGTGTAAAGTTTTCGCATTTGGCTCATCCATTTCTCTGCATAAGCAACCACCCTGCTGTGGAGGGAGTCATATTTCATTCCCAATTGTGATGTTCGCCTTGTATCCATACTTACATGTATTAAGCCAATCCACAGTTTCTGAATGAATGTATTTCTGTGGTTAATGACCAGCAAGGGTGCTTTCTTAATACTACGAGGAGAAGCTCCTATCTTTTACTGTTTTCGTATTCAAATTTGAACATCATAATGTGTCCGAAATATGTAAAAAGAATAAAAGATGAAACAATGGTTCTCGATTAAATGTTATTTGATGTTTAATGCTCTATCAAACGAAAAAAACCGCAATCTTATATTTTTAACGGTTTCTGAAAGACAAACATTTTTAGGGGGTACTTTTATGGGGCCTTCAAATGAAAAATCTCAGATTCTCATATTTCCTGTCATTTGTCCTCAAAGCTACCTTTGTGCCTAATTTCAGATTTTTACCATGTCGAGAAGTACCCTCGAGGTTTTTGAGACATGCAGATTAAGGTCTTTATATAGATATTTTAGTGCAATCATTGATCTCTAGGTTGCGACCATAAACTCACTACCTTGAGAACCTAGATTTAGTTAAAGGCATTAAAACCCAGGATCTGAGTGGTGTTAACTCAACACTAACATCTGAGTCATCTCGTTTTCTAATTTAATTTGTAAATTTCCTGAACATGATCCTTAATATCTACTCAGGAATGGTGCTCTGTAGCCATATATATATCCATTTTCAATGAAGAGCATTACCAACATTGCTGTTGGATGCTCACGTTTTTCTTAAAGTAAAACATTGACAATTACTATGATTAGTTTTAGCACGTGCATTATTTTGCGTGTCTTTAACGGTGCACTTAATATTTTATACCACAATTCACATTTCAAAGACCGTTAATGAGTAAATAAAAAAAATGTTCTTTGCTTAGGTCCTTGGTTACCTTGAATACCTATGATCAGCTCGAAAGAATACTGCATGGTCTGGATACATCCTTAAGGGCAAAGCAACAATAACGTTGAGCAACGTTCAGAAGAATGAAAGTGGGGAATATATTTTCCAAATAACACTTCCAAAACCTTGCAGTTGTGAAAGATAATATAATTCTTGATGTAAATCCCAGAGGTGAGCAAAAACTCCTGCTTTATGACATAGGGGCTATTGTTATGTGCAGACTGTTGGGGAGAAATTTTAATCATATGCAGTGGATTTATGAAAAAAACTGAATAGATGCAGAAATAATGGCATATAAATGGTACTTAATGTTTTAAATAATTACTCTGATTGTTAGTTTATAATTGTGATGGATAGTTTGTTGATCTTTAAAAAATGTGTCACTTTGGTATAAACGTTTTATTTCACAGAAATGTATTTCGTCAACATTTGTCATCCAAACCTCCTCCAACTGCCCACGATGCCCCCCGGATACCCCTCAAACATACAGGCATGCCTTTTGGGAATGTCCAGACATTAACAAGTTTTTTTCAAATCAACACTTGCTACCTTAACCACATTCACAAAACGAGCGTCTCACCCTCACCAGACACATCCCTATTCAGGTTGAAACCTCAAGGCCTTTTCAGGGGGGCAAATACATTACTGTATTCCAAATGTTCAATGTTATGGCAAAACGCACCATTACAGCCAACTGGAAAGAGCATGCTCCCCCAACAGTGCAGGAATGGGACAAAATAAACTTTCAAAATTTGCCACTAGAGCATCTAAGTGCCAAACTAAAAAGCTTACCACCAACCATGGAACCCTTTCACGACCTCTCCTCCAGTAGGCATTGATTCTTAAGAGTATTCATTAGGACATTTAGGCACTTCCCCCCTCTCCCTTTTTTTCCTACAGGGGTATCAGAGCTTAGGAAGACTGGGGTTGTCGATTTTATTTCAACATGCAGTTTAGACAGGTTTCCATTGAACTGTAATTCGTAACGTGTGTTTGTACTGGTGTCAACCCCCTTTCACATCCTCTGTACCTGATATCGTTTTGTTGATTAAATACTTTTGGGGGAAAAAAAATCGAGCCATCTACGCTCCTTCATACTGGGGTCAACAAGGGTCCCTGGCACAATCGGCAAATACGAAATCCACAAACTCTGAGGCATAAGAAAAATAGGGTTTGATTTGTAATACGACAACTGCTCATTTTGTTTTATGTTACCCTACATTAACCCAACCATGGAGCGGGAAGTATTTATTTAAATGTAAAATATGATTAATATGTTTTTAGTGTAATGTCTAGTGCTGTACTGTACACGCTAAATTAAATATGAAAATTAAGATGAGGTTAATAACATGTACTTTTTTTGCAGTTTAAAACATGAACTAAAAATAATTTTATATACTATGAAAGATGATTTCATGTGTATTTCATGGTCTCATCATCGGGAGCAGTGCAGTTAGAGTGTAATACTTCTTTATGATGCATAAAGGAATCTCATGGTCAACTGTGGATGGTCAAGCCGCAGGGGCGCGATGGGCAAGCTATACCTCAATAAATTTGGCAACGGTCAAATCTGCGAAGGCAGAAATTAGAGTGGGCAAAGTAGCTCTTCGTTGGTGATGGAGCAATGCCTGTCATGTTGTACGCTTGCTGGCGAAATTTAATTCTTAATTTTATAGAGGGCCGAAGGTCCTGCAATCGAATCTGTATTTGTTAAACCATGCTATTGGATTTCAATAATTCAAACTTGGAGTCTTCCTTAAAGAAAACTATAGCTACTCTACAGTTCTCATCAAACTATTGACTACACTATCGATAGTTAAAATTTGTACTCATCGCATGTGTTTTGGTCATATTAAAATAGGATTTAAGAACTCCTTCCCTAGGGAGTCTTAAGATTGGCAAATAAAAGAAATCGGAGAGCTAAGACTTACCTGTGTGCATGCAGCTTATAATCTGTTAATACATAGTGTGTGTATAGCAATACCTCGGTTAACGAAGTAAATGCATTCCATGACGTCACTTTGTTATCAGAAACGTCGTTACCAGAGTTAGGTGTAACATCTGAGGCATAGGGGATGCGTTTCCGGACTTCAGAGAAGGGGGTACAATAGGAAAACATTGCTGCACAGTCGCCTTCACTTCGTCTGCTTGGTTTAAAATGGTCCTGAAGGTGCATGGCACCAACCCCAATGAATGGGTCACTTTACTTTTCATCTTTCCCGCCTCTACCCCTCCTCTTTATCATCTGCATTTTCCTTTCCAAATATGAATAACACAATTCATATGGCGATATATAGTTAACGTAATTGTATAGTGAATATACAGCAGTGTGGCATATAGTGGGGTTGATAAAATAAGACAGTGTAAAATTACAAGTCTAATATTTTATAGTCTAAAGTATAGGGCAGTGTAGAGTAACGCATTGTATAATTCAAAGGTGAATTTTTTGTCTATGGATATGATATTATACCATGTAGTTTAGATTGAAGGTATAATATTACATTGTATAGTAGTCCAGTTTATAGCATAGTTATCAACGCAATACAGGACAGAGCAGCGCACCTATCCTATTCCTTTTTTCTTTCCGTTTTTCTGTGTACCCGCCCTCCCCCGATCCGGTGGTGCTGGTGCTGGTAACATGCTAATTCATATGTTAATTCCGCCCACACAGCTTAAAAAGACGCGGTCCAGGCTTGGCAATGTTCACTCGAGCGCTGTCTTCTGGACAGTCCTGTTTATTCACCTGAAGAAGGCTACTTGTTTCGTGGCCGAAACGTCGTGAGAATCTTATTTTATTATGTTTTATTTTTATTATTTTATTTCCATTCTACGTGACTTTACTGAAAGAACCAAGAAGATGAATCCCTGCAGTCACGAAAGCTTTAAATCGAAAGTGTAATGTTTAACATACTTCATAAGGCAATATATAGTACCGTAATTGTATAGTGAATATACAGCATTGTGGTATACAATAGGGTTAGTAGAATAATACATAGTGTAGATGGACTCGTCTGTCTGAACAAAGCTCATCGCTCTCCGTGGTGCTAATCCTTCACACCAACATCATGGTAATCCCCCAGTTACATGCTAATGTATATGTAAACTCCTCTCCCCCCTCCTCCGGTCCGAGCTCGTCGCTCTCCGTGGTGCTAATCCCTCACACCAACATCATGCTAATCCCCCAGTTACATGCTAATGTATATGTAAAACTCCTTTGTCAAGGCGCTCTGTTCCTTCCACTCAGCTTAAAAGACGCTTCCAAGCTTGGCAGGGTTCACTCAAGCGCTGTCTTCCGGACAGTCCTGTTTCTTCACCTGAGGAAGGCTACTTGTGTTGTGGCCGCAACGTCGTGAGAATTTTATTCTGTAATTATTATTTTTATTATTATTTTATCTCCATTCTACGTGACTTTACCGAAAGAACCCAGAAGATGAATCCCTGCAGTCATGAAAGCTTTAAATATTAATTTGAGCTCTAGCACTGGCTAGCGGGATGAGGGAAGACTGGTGAAACTTGCTGATGACTGGTCCAAGTGAGGCAGACTTGCACAGCTCTTCACTGGCTGCTGACACAGTCAGAATCAGAATATTAATTTATCCTGGAGGAATCCAATGATCTATAAAGCTCTTCACAGATGTCCAAATGTCCAAAGTGATGTGCACGCACAACATTCAACCTTTTACTCTTAAATCACTGTGCATTATTTCTGAAGATATTTTTGTTCATTTTTTTTTGCAAAAATAGAAGGGCAGAAGGGGCCCTGCACGGTTGACTTCATTATGAAGGAATTAGTTTCCCAGATTATTTGTTAACAGAGGTATCACTGTGTATCAATTGTAGTGTTGTATTTTAAAACTGTTTAAACCGATTACATTGTTGTATGTCTCAAGGTGGCTGCTTTTTTTGTTTCCACAGACATCCAGACTACTCCTTCTACCCCTCGGTCTGCTGCTGTTGTTCCTTGTCAGGGCACTCAATGCCTTTCATTTGATGTTGGCATTGGCATTGGAATCCTTATTGAAGTTGTTGTTGGCATTTTCATGACTCGGTGCATAAAACGTCTTCTGAGATGGTATAAAAACCGATGCAAGTAAATATATTTAGCCTATTTGCAATTGTTCACTTTTGATTTTGTATTTAAATTGAAAAAACAACTGTTATACTGAGATATGTATTTTTATGTTCAGGTCATCTCCTGTTGTGGAATCTACTCCCCCAGGTTCCCAGGATGTGAATGCTAGTTATCACCAGGTACAAATGTCAAAGTGTTAACTCCTAGGTCAAATCAAAATACATTTTTATCCATGCCCATCAGTTAATCCTGACCCTCTCATGATACTAGTGGCTATCTGATCCCTTTTTTCGATGGGTGATCGAGGAAATGCAATAACCCCATGTTGGCCACAATACATTGGCTGCATTCTGATTATGACAAGTCGCAAACCTACAGTGAAAGCTAATTATAGATGAGCGACCTCACCCTTGATCGGGCTCATCAGCATGACCTTCCCTGCATAGCTATACAGGAGAGATGGGTGCTTATTTATCAATGTGTATGCTGGCTCTTTTGGGCTTATTAGTTCCTGTGAATTTTCCCGTAAAGATTTATGGTCTCAACATTTGTAGCATTGGTATGTTTATCTTGTTAGTGTGTGTGACTTAAAAATAAGCAAGAGATCAATTTACATTGCTATGTACCAATCGGTATTTTGTAGGCTGTAATTTTAGTTTAAAGGCAATTTTTGAACTTGCTGATGTGGCCACAAGTGGCAACTGGTACTAACATTCACTTTCTACTTTGTTTCTGAGAATATTTTTTTGTTTTATGGGGATGCATGACCCCGGCAGTATCTGTGTATAATACCTGTTATGACTTCTATCTTTTACCCATAATATGACACATTTCTATTTACGCGCTCTAACCCAAAAAACCTCTCATGGATAATATTGGTCGTGTAAAGCCTATGTGTTAATTTTTTTATTTTTACGTCTGCAATCACAACCGCTAAATCTTTAGAACACTTTAACACTGAGGATGTGATTTTAACTTGTTTCTTATTAGTTGGCTGCAACGGACCAAAATAACATCAACATGGGGAAAATGTACGTACTTTGCATTTATTGTAGTTTACAATATTTCCATTGCCATTATAAACAAGGTGAATATTTTTCTCCATGTTTCATTTTTGTAACTATTTGACCAGATGGTGTCAGTAAATACAAGTGATAGCAAGGAACTCGCATAAAAAGGCAGATTTAGCCACTTCACAGAGCTTCATATAGGGAAACAATACACCGCATTCCCATATTTATTTAATAGCGGACTGACCTATGTTTGGGAACTGGAAAAGTGGGTCAAGTCGGGGTTCCCACGGCAGTGGGGCACGAGGTCAAGAAAGCTGTGATCGGGCCACTCGACCTGCTTTAGCTAGGATGGAAACAGTGGTGACTTCATAGTAAACATTTTCAAAACATTGAGACAACCCAAACATACGTTCTTTATATATTTTTTCATGGATTGTTGCCTTCCAGCCATGCAGGGGATGGCAGGGAAGGGGTTTAATCCAAGTCAATCAATCTTCTTGGGAGAAGAACCAAGCCAATCAATTCCAGGAACAGCGCAGCTTGCGTCTCGTTTGTAATCGCAGAGACGTAGCATCAGTTTGCTTTTAGGGCAGCGGTGAGGAACTTACGGCCTGTGGGCAACATATTGACCACAAATTAATTTTATATGGCTAGCAGCCACATGATGCTGACCACTTCAAAACTACCCACAAATCATACTTATCCATAACGGCAAGCATTTTAGCCTCACTTATCCGGTGCTGCAGGGGAATATTTTTGACCGGGAAACACTTTCTAATTCTAGCACACTCAATCAGTGCAGTCTTTGTTATGCTTGGTCAGCGTGCACTTTGTTTTCCCTGTTATTTTATATAGCTAAGGTGTGTGCTGATGTGTAGCCAGCCAAAGTTATTTGAGAGCTCTTAATTGGTGTTTCATAAAGAAAAGGTTCAATATGAAATCCAAATGTAGACCTTCAGGGTCGATATCAAGGCTTTTAATCTGTTTCTGGTCTATAACCAATTGCCTTGGATGCATCTGATCTCAGAAGCGAAGTAGTGTTGTTGAGCCTGGTGGATAGCGCTTGAAAGAGCACCCACCACAGCAGGTTCTTTAGAAGAAGCTGGAGTGCTGCGTGATTTGCAGCAGAGGGCAGTGCAGCAACATCCATTTCCACGCTCCCACATCTATATACTGGAAGCCTTCACTAACCTGCACCGACTAGCCTGGTGAAGTATGGTCAATTAACTCACACGACCCCCACTTTGTGTGGAGGTCCTCATCCAGCAGAAAATGTTGGAAAGGGTTACAAATCTATATTAATATTTTGTTGTATCCATGTTTATTACATGATAGTGCGTGCCCCATTCATGTTTAAACTGCATACTTTGGTAAACATGCAAATAAATGTGTTTCATCGCACATTTAATTCCATTGAGCAATGGCCATTTCACATCGGTAATTAAAAACTGTCCCGAATGTACCTTATTTAATACATACAGTACCTCATGGCTTTCAGTGTGAACCGTTACAGGAAGAGCGCTTATGAAATGGATGAGAATTGTGATGAAATTCAGTCTTCAGCTACGTGCCAGAGCAACGATCTAAATTAGACCAATTTAATGAATGGCTGTAACTCTTTAAGGTAAGTTTATATCACTCCACGGGTCTCTTCTGACATAACTGTGGTGTTTATGAGCAGGGTGGTGTGTAAAGTTTTCGCATTTGGCTCATCCATTTCTCTGCATAAGCAACCACCCTGCTGTGGAAGGAGTCATATTTCATTCCCAATTGTGATGTTCACCTTTTATCCATACTTACATGTATTAAGCCAATCCACAGTTTCTGAATGAATGTATTTCTGTGGTTAATGACCAGCAAGGGTGCTTTCTGTGGTGCATTGTGGTTTTCTAGGCTGCTTGTCATCCTATTACACTGCCTTGTGTTGGCTTTAGGGAATGTCTCGGATGTGACAACTACAACAGTATTTATTGTATTTGATGTCTCATCCTAGAGCCGCAAACATGTTTACCGATACTATGTTATTCTGTATATTTTCGGTTTGGTTAATTATCAGAATTCATTTTAAAAAAATGCATTGGAAGTGTTTTGTATTAAAATATATATGATTTAACTTTAATGTCTATTAACCTATGTATTCACTTTGGATGTTTAAGTATGTCTTACTGATCTAATACAAACGGGACACGTTTTGACACATCTCAGATAATAAAGTTCAATGTCAAAGTAGTTTCCCACTCAAAAATGGGGTGGAGTTTCTATGCTACAATACGATTTTGCGTCTGAATGCATCTCAAGATGTTGTTTTATTTCCTTGTATCTTCAAGCTCGTGCTAAACACTCCGCATTTATAGCGGGCCCATGCGATTCCAACGGAGGTTGACTTGTCTCTTCCCACAAGGTCGTAAAAAATTGTTCTCAAACCCCGAGGGATAAATTGCTGAGTCAGCTTTCAGTTTAATTCTGAACACATAGAATTATAACAGACAGCCATGCACTCTAACCACTGGACCACCCTGCCAAATTAATATATTAGTTAAATTGATACACTCACTGAAATAATATTTTAACTTTATTGAATTATCCACTATTTAAGGTTAAACAAAATAAAATAATAGTTGCATCACTAATTTCATCCTTGGCAAACCACACACTTGCTGCACACTGATATTTTTGTGCGGTTGATGTTTATTAATGGTCATTCTTACGACTTAGTTTATTTTAGTTTCACCTTAACAATGGGCAGGAGTAACTCGGATCCATGCACGGAAAATGCTGATACCTAAATCACCGACTCTTTTCTGTGTGCAACTATGGCTATTGAACTCCAAACCATGGACCGGGTAACTTCGCACTCCCCCAAATATGAATTCGCAATTTCTCAAAGCAATTAAATGGCAAAATCACGTAACTTCTGATTCTCTGCATTGTTGCTGTTTGTAAACCATAGGAAATAATATGGATAAACTTGATTATACTACACTATTCTGGTCAATACAGGTTGGGGGAGCATACACTTTGGAGTATAAGTATTTAATTTAGTTAATTGGATTAATTAATCAATTCCATCATTGTGGGTATTTTCTTTCGGGAGGAAATTAAAAAGTTGGAATTGCAAACTATTCTTAAAGTAATAATGATTGTTTTTTTACAGTTCATCTTATCACTGTGAACGGTTGAATCGGGTTTCTAATTCTATAAACTGAGGTGAGTAAATCCTCCATAAATGATTGCAATTAAATGCTTATTTATGTAAATACATGTTTTTAAATGAATGTGTTATAAAAAGAAAACAAATCGGTGGCAGAATAGCTTCGTGGTTGGCAAGTTTACCACTCCACAAGTTTTAAGTGAATTGTTAAATGCTGCCAGCCTCCAGGAATACGTGGGTTATTACCAAACCATGGATTGTGTAGTAACATAGACAAGAACCCTGATATCGCTTGCTAGCAAGAGCATACTTTTAACATGGTTTTATACAATCATAATGTATTGTATTTCGAAATAGCTCTTACACAATGCTATAAAATATACGGTTTTTTTGTGACTGAATACTAGTCAATAATTAAATTAACTGTCAGGATTTGTGGTCACAATATAATTCAATAACCATTATTTTTTTACTTTTGTGCAGGAAGATTTGGCTACACCTGCTTCTTACATAGTGCGGGTCATCACCAAGAATTGGAACCCTAAACAAATGCAGCACTTACTGATTCAATCCAGTCCGTGTCTTTTTCTGCTTCTTCCAGAGCACTGCTCGACTTTGGAATTATCCCATCTCTTTTCGAAAGTTCATATAATCTTTGGTTCTATTGGGTAAAGTCACGTAGGTGAAAATAAAATAACAATTTTTATTTTCACCTACCAATAGAACCAAAGAGTATGGATCCTAGCAGTCACGAAAGCTTTAAATCTAGAATTCATATAATCTTACTCAAATAAAAAAATGTTTTACCTTTCATTAATGCTAACTTTTACTTGAACTTATTTTTGCATTGAAAAAAGAGGCCGGTACAGAGCACAAGCAATGAAAAAAGGAGTAGAGATCTACCGAGTAAACTAACATACACACCGAGTTAACGTGTCACCATCAATATAAATCTCGTAGGGCAACCAACTACCTTATGTCATGTCCATGGAGTGGTGCATCAAGAGTCTGTCCCCTCCACCGGTCTCCTCGACCATGCACACCTTCACGGCAGGTTCAATAGGGACAGGGACCATTTAGCCTTAAGTTCCCGTTCCCTGCCCCTAAACTTATGGCTAAGTTGCTCTGTTCCTGTAAGGGCTAGGAAGGCGTTGGGCCACATTTTCCAGGAGGGAGGTTCATGATTCGTCCGATTTGCCAGGATAGTCTTCCTTACAGTGAGATGAACGATTTTTAGTCATGCGTGCTGGTGTTTTAATGCACCGTTTGGTTTGAGGCCCCATCGCGTTGATTTGATTCAGGGGCTAAGGTTGGTGCCACAGATGTTATTTAAAATAATTGGTAATGTCGGAGTAAAATTTCAGTATATCTGGGCATGACCAAAAGGCATTAAGGTCTGTCTGAGCCATGCCTGGAGGGAATCAAGGGCAGTCTAGGGAAGCTTATGTGAATTTGCTCTTTCATTGGTCAAATAGGTGCCGTGCATACATTTTAATTGGATAAGCTTTATTGGTAGCGATCTAGGGCCTGACACAGCGGCCTGGCAGATTTGAATTAATTTCTGTTGGAGGATGTCCTGGCCCAGGAGCTTATTCCAGAGTGTTCTAGTGTCACATGGTACAAGTAACAAGGGAAAATATAATGGGGAGGATGTGGTCCACCTGTATAGGGAAAGGGAGTAATTGAAAATTATGAAAGTGTGCAGCAAACAAGGTGTCAATCACAATTGAGTGTGCCCAGCTTCCGATAAATATGGACCACCCCACCACACAAAGCCCAAAGTGGGTGGTGAACGTCATCTAAGGCTAAAAGTGCCTTAAGGGTGTGTGAGTGTTTGGGAACGTGTAGGCTTAGGTGTGTCGGGATAAAGGGGTCATCCTGTAACATTGTGAGCGCACCGTGTTGTCCCAGAGATACGCTACTGCGTGACAACTGGCAGGGTGGCTTGTCTAAAAATTTAAGACAGACCAACCCTATTGAATCGCCTCAGGTGAATGGGCACGACTGTTCTCACTAGACTTGACCCACAATACACAGGAGTGACTTGGCTTACCGAAAATATAATAGTAACACCGATAAAGGTGAGCCTGGAACAGCAGGCAAGAGACTAGGTGCCACACCTAATGCTGCGTATAATCAAAAATCCCTCACTGTCCACAAGACGGTATGCTTCTAGTCTATAATTAAGTGTCGGTGCCTCTAGCCGGTCGAGGATATTGGTGTGCAGAGTGATCAAAGTTCTTGTCTGGGGTTTTGGTGATGGCATCCCACTAATCTGTCGGTTCCTTAAGAAATGCGACCAAGGGATGTTATAACTTGCCTGTACTTGCTCAAAGGATAACAATCCTACTTAGATAAGGGGTTGTCAACTTTTTCCACTCCTGCCACTTTCCAGCTGGGCCATTTGATGCCCTTACCCCTTATTCTCAACGAAGTGTTTACCCCATAGCGGGGATCATTACATCAGCCATACGAAAGAAGATGATATTACTGGTTTTTAAAAATCCAAAAAATGTATTTTTATTATTTTACGAGTGTTTTTAAGTCTGTACGCTCTCCCGTTTTATGTACGTTAACAAGAACGTACCCAACTTATTTATACTCTATCCCGTTTTACGTACTGTGGCACGTTGTGATAACATACTCGAGATTTACGAACTTTACCATTTAGACCCAACATTGTTTACGCTGTTTAGCGACATTTACGTGCCAGGTGGCGCCGAAGCGTTCGCGTCCCTGACTGATCCACCATCCCATCTCTTTACTTCGATAAAATTTCTGTTTTTTAGGGATGCATCCTGGGCGTAAATCGGGGAATGTCTGTTCGTAGAAGTATGGTCTTAACTTTGCCGAAGTGCCTTAAACTTTGTGGATGACATGTGATCGACAATAAAGATTTTAGAAATGTCGGACTTGTGTATTCACCCATTACTTAAAGGATACACAATACTGCATTACTTTGGCTGTTGAAAATCACTTGTTTTTCTTGTAAAGGATGATGGCCTATTTAGGTTGTTTTGCATAGAGTAGAGGGTAGCCCTGGCCTTTCTCCACTCTACTTACTGGTTGTTATTCCACCATTAGTGTCACCCTTGCTATGTTGCCCACCCTCAACAATCACCAGACATCATGGGACCTCCCTTGCCAGTATCAAAATATAAGAATAGGTTTTACCCTTTCTGGCAATAAAACAGGTGTTAAGATTTTGATTTAAAGCTTTCGTGACTGCAGGAATTCATATAATAAAAGGTGTTAAAATGTTAAAACACCAAACTGAAATATTTTGCAAGCATCCATGTCTGCATCAAGCACATACTTGTGGTGAGCATGCAAACAAACACGTGCTCTGATAGTATATGCATTGTCTTTGAAACGGATTGATCCACACCAGAGATCGCTTTCTTTAAAGCCAAGTCTCAAACAGTAAGACAGAAGAAGCCAAAGGGCGAACAGCACAAAGACAAAATATAAGAATTTGTTTTATTGCCAGAAAGGGTCAAACCTATTCTTATATTTTGATAGTGGCAAGGGAGGTCCCATGATGTAGCTGCTCCCCCCGAGCTCTCAATGTCCTGATAGTGGCATTGTCTTTGTGCTGTTCGCCTTTTTGCGTCCTCTGGTCTATCACTGAGATTTTGGTCTCCACTTCCATGCTGGGGCAGACATGTTGGAAGAGGTGGGAGTACCTCTCAGAAGCCAAATGGCACGGGGGGTTCCACAAACTCCCAACATTTCTGTCAGGCTGCGCCTATACAGCTGTGCAGTATACTATAATAAAATTTCACATAATACCACCAGATTTGGGCATACATCACAATGCCTGACCACTTCCTACACAGTATACACTTTTATTATATGATACACTAGCTTTAATACCCGGCTTCGCTCGGGACTTGGATTCACCACGCCCGGCCGCCTTTGTCTCCCTACACCAGTAACTCGTTTGAGGCTGAGTCGACCTAGGGGAGGCCTAGGATCGGTTCAAATAATCGTCACCGGTGGTGGCCATGAGCGGGAATCGAACTCAGGTCGCCGGGTTCGTAGCGCAGCGCGCTAACCATAGGTACACATACACGCGCTTGCTGCAGACACACACAACTTTCAGGGTGCGTTCGGCAGCAAACGACTGAAATAATAAAGCAATGCTGCGCGAAGAACGCCTTAGACCTGCAACACATTTGTATTTCACTTCAGCCGCGATCAGCAGGCACACTCCGTTTCGCTTCCGCACACGGGTCACATGACAGATGTGACATCACAGCTCACTTGCCGTGCAAAAAATACATGCATTATTGAGCCCCCCCCCCCCCAAAATACAAAAGTCTGTTTTATACTTTTTGCATAGTGTACAGTCTGGAAAGTACCCACATGGCAAATTTAAAGTTTGTTGCATGTCGGGAAGAACGCTAAACATTTTGAACAGACACACAATCACAAATTTCCATTTTATATATATGGAGATGACAGCACTTAGGGTGAAGCAATACACAATCACAGTGCAAACTGGAGAAAAATACCAAGCTGGAACTAATGCCAAAGTTTCCAATCAAATAAACGGCAGCGGCAGCAAGACCATTTTCAATCCAGAAAAACGCATGTCAAAAATGTTATAAATTGATTTGCATTTTAATGAAGGAAATAAGTATTTGACTCCTCTGCAAAAGATGACTTAAACATGAGTAATTGGTGACAAAATCCTTGTTGGCAATCACAGAGGTCAGACGTTTCTTGTAGTTGGCCACCAGGTTTGCACAGATCTCAGGAGGGATTTTGTCCCACTCCTCTTTGCAGATCTTCTCCAAGTCATTAAGGTTTCGAGGCTGACGTTTGACAACTCGAACCTTCAACTCCATCCACAGATTTTCTATGGGATTAAGGTCTGGAGACTGGCTAGGCCACTGCAGGACCTTAATGTGCTTCTTCTTGAGCCACTCCTTTGTTGCCTTGGCCGTGTGTTTTGGGTCATTGTCATGCTGGAATACCCATCCACGACCCATTTTCAATGCCCTGGCTGAGGGAAGGAGGTTTTCACCCAAGATTTGACGGTACATGGCCCCGTCCATCGTCCCATTGATGCGGTGAAGTTGTCCTGTCCCCTTAGCAGAAAAACACCCCCAAAGTATGTTTCCACCTCTATGTTTGACGGTGGGGATGGTGTTATTGGGGTCATAGGCAGCATTCCTCCTCCTCCAAACACGGCGAGTTGAGTTGATGCCAAAGAGCTCCATTTTGGTCTCATCTGACCACAACACTTTCACCCAGTTGTCCTCTGAATCATTCAGATGTTCACTGGCAAACTTCAGACGGGCATGTATATGTGCTTTCTTGAGCATGGGGACCTTGCGGGCGCTGCAGGATTTCAGTCCTTCACGGCGTAGTGTGTTACCAATTGTTTTCTTGGTGACTATGGTCCCAGCTGCCTTGAGATCATTGACAAGATCCTCCCGTGTAGTTCTGGGCTGATTCCTCACCGTTCTCATGATCATTGCAACTCCACGAGGTGAGATCTTGCATGGAGCCCCAGGCCGAGGGAGATTGACAGTTCTTTTGTGTTTCTTCCATTTGCGAATAATCGCACCAACTGTTGTCACCTTCTCACCAAGCTGCTTGGCAATGGTCTTGTAGCCCATTCCAGCCTTGTGTAGGTCTACAATCTTGTCCCTGACATCTTTCTGATTGAGAAGGGGTCAAATACTTTTTTCCCTCATTAAAATGCAAATCAAATTATAATATTTTTGACATGCGTTTTTCTGGATTTTGTTGTTATTCTGTCTCTCACTGTTCAATTAAACCTACCATTAAAATTATAGACTGATAATTTCTTTTGTCAGTGGGCAAACGTACAAAATCAGCAGGGGATCAAATACTTTTTTCCCACTTTTTTCCCTTACTCGTTCAGCACACCGGTTGTGTGTTGGAGAGTAATCAAAAAGTCGAGTACGACGTTTCGACAGTAATTACAACCAGCCTCATCAGGTGACAGCCAGAATTGGCTGTGTTTTGTAAATAACATCGCATCAGTTCATCTTACATGATAAGTCATCTCTCCAGGTAGCAGAGCACCCATCCCACAACAGGCAGATAGATCATATGCTAGTCGGAAGTTGACTCAACCCATCGTCCATTCTGGGGTAAGACAAGGAGCACTTGGATAAGAATGAGTATCAGTGGCCCTTTGAAGAGACTATGTGGTGCCACAACAGCGAAGCCGCTCCGTCGGAGCCGTTCCTGCAACGCCACCACGGGAGAGCGTCCGGGCCGACGCTGCTTCTCCCTCACCACCCCCCAAATGAGCACACACAACACACACACCCCCACGTAGGACCTCGTGGGGAAGTCACCTGGCCTCCAGGTTTTCACCCAGGGGCCCTCTTCGTAGGGACATCCCCCACGGTTTCCTGGGGCCAGGGAATTGGACGACTTCCCCCAGGTTGAATTACACCGCGGAGCCATGAATTGACGTGCAATTGCATGGTCACGACGAGGCTACTCAGTCACCACGGCTAGGTCCACACGAGCACAAGGGGAAGCATCCGATTGGCCGTAAAAGTATGCTTGCACGCCGTGGCCAATGGCAACGACCCAACGGCGGCCCCTGTTGATGGGGAGAGAAGGAAGCGGATGTCTGTGAAGGCACCGAGGCGGGCACACCAATGGCGGTGGGGTATCGTGGGTTAGCCGGGCAGACCTTTGATGTAGAGAAGGATCAAATGAGAGAGGAGAGCGACGATGGGGGTTCGCATTCTCCTCAAGTGAGCGATCGGAGCAGTCAGCTTGCCGGCCACTGGGTCGTCCGTGGGACGAGTCTCAGCGAAGCCAGGCCCCGCTCCCCGCAAGAACCTCGTGCAGCCTCATTTCTCCGCGATGGCCCGCGCATCCGAGGCGAAACGTGAGTACGAAAGAGAGAGTGGGGAGTTTAATTTCAAAGGGACGAGGTAGATCGGGTTTAGACCAATGGGAGATAGGTTAGACCTGCCCTGCTGACTCGGACTGACTCGGGTAATGGTAGCCCGCAGACACGCCGGAAATAAATCGTCAGTGATCAATAAACCTTGTCATGTGGTTTCTGCGAGTGTGAAACGGGCGCATGGGGGTGTGAGTCCACTCGTCGTGGTACGGGGAGTTGCGCGTGGGTAACTCTGTTGAGGCGGCAATTGTGTGCACCCCCGACCGGGGTTCCTGCGTCGTACCCTGTGTTTGCGCGCGAGTGTGTATTTACCCACGTGTTTGCGCTCGCCCCTGCGCGTAGCTCGTGGTTAGCGTGTGTGTGTGGCGAGCGGCGGCGGACTCGTACAGGGGCACGTGAGGTTACTCATACGCCCTTGTGTTTAACGTGTGCGTGAGGTAGACGGGCGGCGTACACGCGAGATTATTCATACGGCTTTTGTTTAGCGTGTGCCCGCGGTGAGTGACGGTGGACTCGCCTGGGTACACGTGGGATTATTCCTACAGCCCTTTAAACAATCTCCATTGCCCGCCCTCGGTCGTAACGCGTGTGCGAAGGACGTCATTGCCCTCTGACCCATGACCCTCGGTTCAGCGCGTGCGAGTGGTGCGCGGGGTTGTGTGAACGGATACGTCGCGTTTGAGTGGCTGAGAAGCGACAGATTGACTCCAGGCAGCCGTGCACCAGCCCCGAGCTATGCCCCCCAAACAAAACCCGCGGACCCGAGGGGCTGCGGCACGAGGAGAGTAGCCGGGGAGCGGCAGCCTTCTCCCCACGAGTGAGGAGTTGGATAGCGGCGGTTCTCACACGAGCGAGGAGTCCGGAACCTGCAGCCCTCCCGAGATCAACCCTCCCCCGGAGGGGGAGCCGGGGGCCCGTGTCCCTCACAACTACCCTCCAGCACAGGAATGTGCAACGGTGCATTACGCGGTCACTCGGGGCTGCCAATGGACATGAGCAATGCTCCAGCAAGCATCGGAGCATGGAGACATTTTGACTGGTTTACAAAAACTTTAAAAAGTCACCATTTGCATTCAGTAAAATGTATTCTGCCGAGAATGAAGAAAGTGTCAAATATGTGAACTTTCAACAGAAGCTGAGTTCTAAGGAGACAATTGCATGGATTATTTTATACTGTTGTATACAGTACTATTAAAGTGTTGTTTTATGTTGAAGCTTACAGGACAATTCGTTCCATTTGCATAGCTTATACATACACTCACCGTACAATTTGTACAGCATCAAAATTAGCCACGTATCTACCATAAATTAAAAGTTAGTGCCAACATTTATGTTCAACATGAGAAGATGCTATCTATTTGTCTGTCTAAATGGGACGAATTTATATCATTTATTTCAATTTCTCCACCTTAGCTGTTAATCCTATAGATGTGCAAAGTATTCTTGTAAAATAATTTCATGGAATCAGATGTAAATGATTCTCATCTTTGCTGTAGGTAACTCCAGATTTAGAGGCTAAATGTTTTGCTTTTCCAGCTTATGTTGTTTATAAGTGACTCACGTGATAATGCTTCTCACGCGTGTCACAGTTTTCAAGTTTGATCTATTTTAACTTTAGAGGTACGGCGGCATTAATTAGACGATAGAAACGTGTCAAATCTGATGTGGCGATTGCACTAGGCATGCCAATACAGTAATTCTAATATTTGCATTTTTAGAATACTGTACTCGGAAAACAAAAATGCATTCCTCAAGTTTTGTCCTCTAAAGATATGCCAAGGGTTTGTGTTCACGGTGACACAACACGTGCATACAATGCCTTGCACCTCCTCTTAAATACTATGCAGTTTAACAGTAAGGTTTGTACAGGATATAAATGATGGGATAGTTCAATACGTATTTATAAAAAAAATATTAAAGGAGTTAACATTGTTTCATCAGGTGATGCTAACAGTTTAGCAATACTGTATTGTGAACTAAATACTTGTTGTGGGTTGTCTCAGGCCACGGGTGAATAAAATAGGTACCAATTTGCCCTCATGTAATCCAGCACTGTGGAGCCAGTGAGGGTTGGTGGGTCAGACAAATGTTGCGAAATTCCCTTCCCGTGAGGGTAGAGGTTGCAGTACCCTGACTGGCCAGGAGAAGGCGTTACAGCAAGAGTAGACTAATCTCCATCTGTCCCATCTGTACGGGATCGAGTGTTGCGTCCTCGCATGGGTGGATTTTCTCCAGGAGCCCCGGTTTCCTCCCACACGTGTAATCACTCATTAATTGGCTGAAAACATCCGAATATATATGCCGCTCCATGTGTTATGTGTTGTGCAGAGTTGTGAGATGCTGTTTGCATGAATGATGCTTCGATATAAAAACACATTTATATCTCAAACAGCTGTAGGAATTAATCCATTGTACTCTATCACCAATTTTATAAATGTAACGTTTTTGCAATGGTCATTTTGTAAATACACATTATTACTATTGTAACAAGGCCTTGTTTAAGGCCTATTCACTGTCCATTTATTTAACACTACTGGAGTGATAATTGTTTTTTTTACCCTTTTATCTGGCAACAAAACTGACACATTTTTTACAAGGAGTCATGTTTGCATTGACCACAATACCTGCGGTCGGAGTTCAAACAAAAAACATAACTCTGATAATCTATGCACTATCCTTGAAATTGATTGGTTCACACCCGAGACAGCTTTCCTTAGAAGCCTAGTCTCACATGGTGTTGGACCAGATGACGCCAAAAGGCGCACGGCGCCTTTTGGCGTCAAAACTGACACAAAAAAATGTGACTTATCATATTTTGCTACTGGCAAAGGAGGTTCCAATGGTACAGTACTGGAGGTCAGTGTACAACACTTTTACATTTATGCGACCTAATCCAAGAGTTCCCAGTATTGATCAATATAGAGCATTTTCAAAATAAATGTTATCACGATTTGGCATGTGTTTTGATATTATACACATGTTACGTCTCATTTCATAGGCTTGAATGATACATACAATCAACATTTCATCCAGACAACACAAGAAAACACATCTGAAGACTGGGCAACTAGTGAACAGACCACAGCATCCCAGCTACAATCCAAAAGGCCTACTTTGCCCACTCCACAAATTACTCCAAGTACTAGGACACTAATCCTTCTGTGTGCACGTTTCCTGTTCATAACGATCATAGGACTTGCAGCAGTCATTCTCTATGTGGCTGAACAAGGCGCGGATCTGGTGGTTAGTGAACACTTAGAAAACACTGCATTTACACATTTATAGCAAGTGGTTGTATATGTTTAAAAACAACACTTAGAAATGTGTACAAGTACTCAGCCTTGATGCGTCATGCAAAATAATCAATTGGTAGTTCCTAAATAAGTAATGGGGGGTTTCTAGTCAATATATTTGAATATATTTTATTTGCTGTTCTATGCTCTGTCATATCTTTGTCAATGAATGCACGTTAAAGGAAAACGTCACATCAAGCTAACACACAGTCCCTCAATAATATGTCACATTAACAGTGACAAACTAAAACGAGGCTCAACATGCCGATGAATATAACAATAGCTGTACTTAACTCAGCCCAATTGGTCTCTATGGTCAAAGACTTTGTACTGTCCCCTGACGATATCCTTGTCAGCTTCGATGTGGTCTCTCTGTTCACCAAGGTCCCAGTACCTGATACCATTGAATAATTGAAAATTTGGTCCAACATGGACTAGACCCCGATACACCTGCGCTGGTTAGGCACTGCCTCACCAATACCTACTTTACTTGGAATGGCACCTTCTACAAACAAAATGAGGGTCCCCCCATGGGTTCCCCCTTGTCACCAGTGATAGCCAATGTTTGCATGGAGAAATTTGAATCAGACGCCATCCAGACTTCCACCCTCAGACCTTCCCTGTGGAAGAGATATGTAGACGACACTTTCGTCATTTGGCCACATGGCCTCCAGGCTTTGAACCTTTTCCTAGACCACATTCATGCCAGACGCCCCGCCATCAAATTCACCATGGAAGTGGAGAAAGATGGCAAGCTGCCATTCTTGTATGTTCTGTTTGAGAGGAGACCTGATGGCTCATTGGGACATTCTGTCTACAGGAAACCCACCCACACAGATTCCTACTTGAAACCTGATTCCCACCACCACCCGACGCAAAATAATTCTCTCATCAAAACGTTATACCACAGGGCTCATTGCATTTCGGACCAACACCACCTGACCAGTGAATTAAAACATGTACCTCTGGCCCTCAAAAAGAATGTATACTCTGACCGTACCATCCGCCAAGCTGTTTCTCCCTCCATACAGCAACAACCACTTGATACTCCGATCAATACCATCACACTACCATATATAGCAGGCGTTACTAAAAATATCTCCAAAATTCTAAACAAACACAAGATCCTGGTCCGGTTCAATACAGTACACAAAATCCGTGACCTGATCCCTTCCGTGAAGGATGTCATTCCTGACTTACAGTACCCCGGGGTTTACAAATTGATCTGCACCTGTGGTGACTCCTATATCGGGGAGACGAAACGACATGTCTCTGACCGAATTCGCGAGCACAAATCAGATTTGAAACACGGCAGAACGAATCCTGCCGTAGCTGATCACGGTTACAACCCTGTGGGTGATCACGATATAGTTTTCTCCGATACCAAGGTCCTCTGCAAACCCACGGGTTATTATCAGATATTTGTCCACGAAGCAATTCAGATTTACAAACACAGACACAATTTCCACCGAGAAGATGGTTTCAAATTAAGCAACCATTGGAAAGATGTTCTAAATCGAACCAAACATTAAACACATTTTCAATGGTACAGTATATTTATTCAAGTAGTGGCATTCCAAACTCTCACGGTGTTGTAATGTCATTTTATACTTATTCCAAGCTTTCACAGTAGTACATTTTATGCTAATTCCTTTTTCAAGGCGTTTTCTGTTTACCCCCTCACAGCTTAAAGGAGGCGACCTGCGCTTGGCTTTCTTCACTCGAACGCTGTCCTCATGACAGCACGGTCCCTTCACCTGATGAAGGCCACTTGTGTTGTGGCCGAAACGTCGTGATTTTTGTATTTTTTTATTTTTTACCTACGTGACTTTACCGAATAGAACCAAAGAGTATGGATCCTTGCAGTCACGAAAGCTTCAAATCTAGAATTGACTGCCAGTTTGCGTTGCAGCGTCTGCGACAGCGTGTGGTGGAGACGCGTGCCACAGCGGAAAATGGTCTGAACTTTAATCCCATCACAAGACTCTTCTGCACCATGCTTTAACTCGCCTATAAATGTATGTTGAACTTCTTTTGCACCATATGAAGCCAACTATGCTCATCGTATGTGCGGGGGAAGGACAACAAACTAAACACAAAAAGCAGTTTAAAAAAATTCGATTTAAAGCTTTCGTGACTGCAAGGATTCATCTTCTTTGGTTCTTTCGGCAAAGTCACGTAGAATGAGAATAAAATAATAAATTGATAAAATAAAATAACACAATAATATTCTCACGACGTTTCGGCCACAACACAAGCGGCCTTCATCTGCCCTTCACCTGATGAAGGCCGCTTGTGTTGTGGCCGAAACGTCGTGAGAATATTATTGTGTTATTTTATCAATTTATTATTTTATTCTCAGTTAAAAAAAAGTTTCCAATCGAGTTGATTTAAGAGCGCATAGCTCTAGTGGCTTCCGTATATCGGAAGCCAGAGCATTCCAGACGGTTGCAGAAGCGCATCTGAAAGCGTGCAATGCAGTGAGCGTATTTGTTCGATGGCCAGCCAAAAGCCACTGCGACGAAATCAGCAAGGTATTGTGGTTCATTTGTGGCAAGCACTTTGTGTGTAATGAGTGCGAGCGCATCACCCCAATCTTCAGATCTCTTCACTGGCTGCCAAGCCACTGCCAGATCAGCTACAAGACTGCCCTCACTGTTTCAAGATCAATCATGAATTGATTCCCAATTGGCTTATTTGTCATCTTCTCCAGTAAATCTCACCCACTCTGTCGCTTCTTCTCCTTTGTTGCCTCCACTGTCTAGAAGTAATTCCACCTGCCACCCACACTGCTCACTCCACTTCTCTTTTCAAATCTTTCATCGTCACTGAACTAATTTTCCCTTTTTTCCCGTCATGTATTATTTACTAGTCTTTCCCTCGAAGCCCATACCTTAGGACAGGGGTGGGGAACGTCCGGCCCGTGGGCTGTATGAGGCCCGCGAAATCATTTGGTCTCTGGCCCTGCCAAGGCAACCGTAGGCGGGACTCGAAATTCAATAAATCTAGGAGCAAACCTGGAAAAGCAGTTGCGAGTAGCAACATCGTCAATACCAGCTAACATCATCACACGCCTCGCCAAAGAGAAGCAGTTCCAGCCATCACATTAGGGGGCGAGTTAATTAAATGTTTGACCAAATATAACAGGCTAATTTTTAAGTTGATAATTTTGTATGGCCTGCGAATGATGTTATAAATATACAAATGGCCCTTGGCAGAAAAAAGGTAACCCACCCCTGCCTTAGGTGAACGCCAATAGTGAGTGTGCAGTGAGTTGGAACCTTGCCTCATATAAATTAGCTCGAGTAGGATTTGCAGTTCCATTTATAAGGTGCTTGCCTCAGAAACTCGCATCTTCCATCTCATCTCAATCATTCCAATACTTAACTTTATTTTTAACCCAGGAGAGCCCCTGATGGCAGCTGTCCCCATATGGCACAAGGTGAACACAGCCCCAGGCTGCAAGTGGGTAGTAGTTTGCCAGTTGCCCGAAATGTTTCTATGGGTTTTATCAATTGGGTAATCTGCAAATATTTGTATTTATTTGAACCATGACCCTAGTGCACGTGGCCTACTCTTTTTCCTAATCGCGTCACGGGATTTGTCACATCCACTGTGGAGCATACGGCATATATTTTCTGGTAATACACCCACGGCATTAACCAGGGTGGCCACGGGGATGAATCGTGAACCTTGCCAACGAGCGGCAAAGCCACCGCCAACAACAACTTCTGTTGCTTCCACCGTTGCTGATCGGGGTGTGGATCATTCGTTGTCTTTGCTGTGCAGGTGTCCCAGTGCAGGAACTGCAACAGGAAGTACCAGCCAGTGCCACGGGACAGGGAGTGGGGGAGTGGAGCGCTCTTCAACTGCACAACCTGCGATAACACCTTCAGGTTGACGGCGATAAAAGGGACAGCTTGTATGTGTGTATTGATGCATTGATTCGCAAAGCTTACGCGAGTTGTGCGCGTGTGCGCATGAGATTCGGTGTTTTATAAATAAAAAATGTATATCGTAATACGAGAGGAGCAAACCATTTAAAAGGATGTCGCCACTCAAATACATTTGCATAGTGATGTAGAGTATAAAGTGGGGGGTGTGAAAGCGAACTGAGAGCAAATCCTCTGGAACCACAAAAGCCGTGTTGAGGACAGATAGTGGCAGCAGGCAAGGAATGAAACGCATCTCAGAGAGCGTCCACTGCGGAGATGGAGCGACGACATTGGCTCGCGCACAGGTGCTCGTGTTCGGTGGATTATTAAATTGTTTGGGGGAGGCCTTCATCCGGCAGTGGATTGAACATGGCTGCTGATGATGAGAACGAAAATAATTGAAAATAATTAGCGCAATGTATTTTGTATACGATTACGAAGTAGTAAATATAGAGAATTATCAAAATAAACAACAGATGAATAATGAAGACGTATCAAATAAACCTTCTGAAGTGATCACAAGCATGGAACAAATCGATGGGGTCGTCAAGACCTTCCCCAAGCGTGGCACGTATTCTGATGCCCTGGGCGCTCATGGCTCAGAAGGCCTTACCAACTATATATTGTTTTAAACTGCCCCTAATTTGTCCTGCTGTCGTGTTTTGTATTATTTGTGGTTGTAACGTTCTGATCCGCCCCTAACTGGACATCTGTGAAAAAGAGTTTCATAGCTCATGGGATTCCTCCAGTATAAATCAATATTCTGCTTGTTTGTGAGCAGCGGCTGGGGACAGATGGGCGTGCCCACATCGCCGTGCTCGCGGTGCCAGGCGGCGTGTGGCCCACGCGCGTGCAGCGCCCCGACACGCACAGCGCTGCGCGCCCTTCCGGGCAGCAGCTCAGCTGCATGGCCGAGGACTGCTATAACCCCCAGGGTGAGCGCAGCTGGAGGGCCACAGCGCCACTCCGCCGACTCTCGCGATCGCCAGCCACGAGCATTAATAAGCGACGATCCAATTCTCTCTGTCTCGCAGACCCGCAGGAGTTTTGCGGGGGGGAGTGGAAGGGGGGGTGATGTTGCTGTGCATTTCTCCCAATGAGTGGCTTTTGCAGACAATTTGCACAATTTGGACCGTGACGCCGACATTCCCTCCCATCGTCTCTTTCCCAAGATAAACCATAAACCATTTCAGGTCTTAATTGATTGTTCACGCTTACAGTGGCTTTCAGACAGCATACATTAATTTTTCGTCTCCCCCCTCCTCTTTTCAGAACATAGATGGACTAGTCCTTCTAAATAAACTGCCAAATCGCTGTGCGTGGCGCTGACGTTTTTTTTTATAAATAAATAAATACACCGTTTAAAAATAAATACATTTATGCAAACCGACACACCTGATGACGACCGTTTGTGTTATGGTCGAAACGTCGTGAGAATTTTGTATTGTTTTATATATTTCATTATTTTATTGTTTCCCTTCAACGTGACTTTACCGAAAGAGCTAAGAATATGAATTACTGCAGTCACGAAAGCTTTAACTCAAAATTTGCTCTTGTAATTGTTTTGATTTTAACCGTGTTTTTGACTTTTTGTGTGTATTCACATAAACAGTGATGCGCACGAGGTGAAAAATGTTACGAAAAAAAAGTATTTACAGTCGGCATGTGAGACGTGACAACAATGGCTCTTTCATGCATCATGCTATCGTGCTGTGTAGTCAGAGAGAAATTCAGTAGGTACCTTGAAACACGCCGTAATTGTTTCTGAGGTGGGGTGGTTTATTTGAAATGTATCGGTTAGTGGAGGTCCACTGGCCAACTGGAGGGCATCTACTCTATAAGTGGCTAATCTGTATGCTTGGCTGTACGTTTGTTTCTATAATCTCCACGAAATTCAATTAACAATGAGTCATTTTAAAACTAAAGTAGTTTATATTATATTAAAACAATACAAATACTTTTTACCTGATCAATCTTCTAATTTGGCGTTTCGGGCCCCTCGGACTGCTTAGCTGCTCTATCATTTACAATAGCTTGGCATGTGATGTCAAGCTATTGTAAATTCGTACAATATATAGGGTTATAGAGGGCGGGGTGGCACAGAGAGCTGTTGAAACTCAATGGCTTCTCTTTAGTCTCCAATAAAACCACCTCCATAACAAGGATCAACAACTTATATACAGCACAGCATATCTCAATGTAAAATCAAATACACTTGTATGTACGTGTAGCGCAGGGACGTGCGGTCAGGGGAGGCACAGCCTCACCTGTCATACTCCGATGAGAATAGCTGTTACGAAAAAAAAGAATAATCAAATAAAAATTTACATTTTCCCACTGATCTGTGTTATAAATGTCATTTCTGTACTATTCCAAACATTTTTATAGTCAAAGTCGCCAAATTTGCGGAGCTCCGCTGCAAATGCAGGAAGAGACGAGAGGTGAGGCAGCGACGCGCTCAGCCTCCCCTCTGATTGCGCAACCCCTGTTCTGTAATGCTGCGTGTTTTCATAAGGCGAATTGGATATAATTATATGAATGTATTAGGGAACACATTTTTATAACGCGCATACGAATTGGTTATAAAGCAATCGAGTGAACAGAACTACGTTGCGCGAGTAGGAACAAGCAGTTGTAAGGCGACCTCGGTGTAGCATCACACAAGGTGGGATGCTGCTGGATGCTCTTGATGCTACCCACACGCCTCAGTCTTTGTTCAGGCTGCGTACGCACATCACGTGTTATCGCAGACATTGCTTTACCCTATATTATGCAGGGTGCTTCAACATGTTTTTAACACTTATATGGGACTATCGTTTTTAATGGAAAAAGAACGGATAATACACTGTAACATGATAAAGAAATGTATGTTAATAGCTGCAAAAAGTCACAAAGAGTCTCCACTTGCTCGCCATCATTGTCAACACATGCCTGGAATCTTCTCTAGGTGATCTCCAGAGCCCGGAGGCTGGTATTGTTGCACATTCTCACAAGTATTAAAACAATTTAAGCACCCCGTACATTATTTATTGTAACGCGATTTTCCATAACGCGGTGTTCTTCAGGAACGCAACTACCGCGTTATAGGGGAATAGAACTGTATAATCATGCAGGGTCTTGAACTCAGGACACTAGAGGTCGACTAAATTTAAGCTCGATTTCAATTTCGAAGGAATATTTAAAAAAGCGATTCAATATAAAACTGCTACATCTTCCGTGTCGCCTCACAATGAGTTTATGGATAGGAAAGGGGTAGGGGCAAAACCATTTCTGCTCGGGGTCACCAAATAGGCCAGCACCACCACTCAAGGGTGGGAAAAACCCGATTTTTTTGCCCGACAAATCGGGTTATTGCTTTTAATGGAATTAAACCCGATTTTGCCGATTAAAACCTGGTTGTATTATCGGCGTCTCGTGCACACTTCAATCCTGCTCCTCCTCCTCGTCGTCGTCGTCCGCCGCCGCGTCGTCTTCGTCGTCGCTCTCGCCGCTGGACTCGGTGTTGTCGTGGCCGTCGCCGGGCGTGGGGTAGTCGTAGAACGCGTTGAGGTTCGACTTAATGAAGACGAGCTTCTCGACTGTGCTGGGCGCCAGGCTGTTCCTCAACTTGGAATGGATCAATCCCATCGTCGAGAAGTTTAGCTCAGACGCAGCAGCAGCAGCGGCGGTCGACGTGGCCATGCCGCCGTGCGCACGGCGGCTGAGCCCGGGCCCCGGCCCGAACGCCGCTAATGGGTGCGTGCGACTGAAATCCCGACTTCACTTTAATAAAACCGAATAAAACCGGATTTGGGCAGGATCCAGGTGCTCCGGTTTTATATAAAAACCGATTAAAGCCCGAATGAATAAAACCGGGCCGTGCCAGCCTTGCAAACCACTGCCTGCATGTACCACGAGGAGACGTTTCAATGTCTTGCGCTCGCAGTCTCAGTCTCGCATACTAGACATGCCCCTCACCCATCGCCCACAAACACCGCCTTGTTGTGAAAGAGCCAACGCAAGAAGATCCCTGGGTTTGATCTTCCACGAAGCTCATGGTCCACCCTAACTGTATCCACTGCACAAACCACGACAGTAGATGCGGATACCTGATGCACAAGTGGAAAATTAAAAACTCCCCAGTAGTGTGTGACTGTGGTCATCCAGAACAGACCGTACAGCATATAACGACGCAACGCCCGTTCCACAAATACGAAAGAGACATCTCAGTGATGATACACTCCACTGCTCTTGGCGCGGTTGTCTGGCTTGACCACCTGAATGTGAGATTGCAGTTGTTGCTCTGCGTCTACATTAGCCATGCGAAAGAAGATGAAGACCCATCGCCCAGCTTGAGGGCGGGGTGGGGGTCTAAATCAGGAATTCACTATAAAAACACATGATTTCAGTAAAACAAATCCATATGATCTCGCAAGTGCGTGTCACATAACGGCATATCAAACACAATGTGACAACGAACTCACCTGCGATATAGCAAACTCAAGGTATCCGTGTGCTACCGATTTTGTCTTTATAGTACTGTATTCGCTATTCATGGTTTCCTGCTGCAACAAAAAAATGTTACAGCAATTGTTTTTACCTTTAGCTGGATCCAAGATAATGGATGGAGTGATGATGCAGTGGTTCATGCACTGCGCCATCTGAGTTTGATTCCTGGCCATGGCTGACATCGGTGACATCTGAACAGATCCTGTACCCCCCAACCCATACCGAGCAGCATGGTCAAGTATGGTCGAACAACAAAAATGTCCGACACGGTGTGTGGAGGCCCTTGTACAGCAGTGGACTCGCAAATGAGCTGTAAGGTTTGCTTTTGTAAATGAAAGTGTGTTTTGGCATAAACTGAAAAATCTGAGTCTTGCTGCTCCAAACGAGCATGGGGTGCAATGCCATTCTGTATGCATCTCAGCAAGGTGGTCAATATTCCACATTCCTTTGGGAGGGGGAAACTCGATGTAACCACCACTTCTGCCCCGCCCACTCTCGTCCTAGGCTCTGTGTTCGATGTGTTCAATACTCACGTGGGTCTCATTCCTTTGACATTTGATGGTGCTGTTTGTTGCTGGACGCTTGGCGTCTTTGGGACTCTGCACAGATCAACTTGAATATTTTGATTGTGTGGAATAACCTCCAATATTTGCAATTAATCAATTACACTAATATTCGATTCTGAAGATTGCAATTTAACCGCACTGTATAGCAGCACTTTCAAAACAATTTTGCAATATGACCCTATTTGAATACAAAATTCCTATTAAACTGACAATAACTATAATTTAAAAACATTTCAAGTGACAGGATATTCTGTACGTTAATTTTGTGTCGGTATTATAGAACAACAAATATTATTTTTTTATATATAAAAAAATGAAGCAATAATTTGGACTCACCAGGTCGAGTGTCGAGACGCGTGTTGCTTGAGGCATGCGACACAGCTTCTCAAAATCTTGCGGTGTGGCTGACATTGCACATCCCACCTTCAGCGGTCACATCCAAAGTCAGTGCGCTCACTCACGTGTACACTACATGCTTGCAAAGGGCACCATCGGTTTCGAGGCACGCGTTAAGATGTCGGGGTTTGCGGATTCTCTCTTTTCCGTGAGAAAAAAAAAACTAATCACGTGACATTTCAACGAGTTGTTTCGTTTCAGCCGCGGTCACATCCATTGTTTTAGGCTGGGCATTGAAATGGGTTTCGTGCCTAGTGACACCTTTTCACGTCGAAATCAGGGAAATTGCTTGCGAAGTGTGCGTCCAGGCAGCTGAGGTGGTGAGTCTTCGCCCAAGTGGAAAGACACTTTGGAAATTGAGTGGAGCCGGCAGTTCAACTTCAACAAACTCATCTTGCACACACCATCTCTCACGGATGCTGTGATTTGATCGCTCATTTGTATATTTGTGGTTTCATTGCAACATTTGCATTCACGTCGTTTCGTTTCCCAACCACAGGCGCGTCTCGCTTAACGAGCGTTCTCCTTCACGAGAGTCTGCTATAACGCTCAATTTGTTCGCAACACGAGAACATGTTCCCGAAACAAGCGGAGGCCGATCAACCAAACGCGTCCCATGTTGGCAAGGGCCGCTACGCTACAACAATGGGATCGTATTACCACGTGCCCTGCGCCCAGCCGTCAGATTCTCACTCTCCTGTGCTGCGCGTGCTGCCTGAGCACGTGACCCAGGTGGGGGCCACGTGGTGTTGGTGGCGGCACTGTCATGGCGGCGCGTGGGGAGCTACTCGCGACTCCCGCTCACGGCCAACACGGGTGACGATTGTACGAGGTGGTCCTGGGACACTCCGAGGTCGACTCGGCATCAAATGAGTACGGTGTGTAAACATCGCCACCGGGGAGACAAAGGCGGCCGGGCGTGGTGTGAGCCACCCCACCCACACCCGAGGATCGGCGGGCGGGGCCGCCATCGCAAATTGCCAGCCCGCGCAAACAACAGCGGTCGGTAAGTAAGCTCTTGACTATGCATATATTATTGTTGTGTTACATATAGATTTTATATATCAGGTATGTAGCCTTCTCTTTGTGCCCGGCGCTTAAGGGCTGCAGTTTTTGATAGCGGCAAGTTTGAGTAACTCACGTGTACAGTATTTTGGCGGGACAAATGCTACTGTACTAACATTCGTGGAAATATCACAGAATCGTTTTGCGCGTTACCCCCTCCCCCCACCTATAGGTTCACTCAATGTTTATTTTACTTTCTATCGAAAACAAGTGTTAAGATAAGCGTTTAAAAGTCAAACTTAACCAAGTCGTCAATTTAAGTGTCTTTTGTACATTTATGTTCGTAGGTTTGAATATATTCTGTCTAGATTCGTTGATAAAGAATGCAACCTTCTCTGGCTACTATTAGCCCTCTTGTAGAATTGTGTTTCAACCGATTACCCTCGCTTGCCTGACCCGTCACGGCTCTGAGAAATAAATGTATGACTAATGGACATCAATGTTAACCAGTTGTCCATTTTGTGAGGTATCCCTAACTAGCCAGTAACTTGTAAGCGGATAAAAAAATCAACGGCGTAATTTGTTCGCGCTCGCTGGTTACTTTTGGAAACAACATTGTTGATAATTAATTTAGAAAGGTCTTTTATACCGATCTAGGTCACGATATGGACTTCGATGTTAGCGTGGCAGATTCATACGTGATTATTCACCAGTGACTCATGTTTGCTATAATTTCACACATTTATAAATCACCTCACGTACCCCCCCCGGTTGCGAGCCACTGGCCTAGAGAAGCCATTAGTGACAGACATTACCATCACATCGACAGTGAGGATGGCTTTATGAGACCCAAGGCGACATGGAATGCACAAAAGACGTTTGAACTGCCAATGTGTTCTTTGCGCAGCATTGACCTGCAAGGCTGTGAGCCTGAAATCGGTGAAATAATGCAAAACGATCCCACCCAGTTGTGTCGCGTCATTGAAAATGACCCTGAAGAAGAATGCAGTCGTGTATTTTGACGGTACACTATATGAAATGCACAATCGATGATTCATCTAGATGAAGGGTGAGCAGTCAGATTCATTCCCTCACCCATGGTAACAATGTTGGTCTACCGCACCGACTGTTTGCTCTCATGTACACAGCGCACAGCGAATGACTTGGTGTTTCTACTTTGGCAGTGGTACACAAGCACAACAACAAATACATGGACGCATTCGTCAATAACACTGGCTTCTTCCAGGATAAAATATGGACAGTAAACCCTCTCAAACCACAAGGGTTATGTTCTTGAAAACGCGCGCGAATGTAGAAACCTTGTTGACCAGGAAAAATGGGGTTACGTTCCTGGCACGAGTGAACAAAGGGGGGAATAGTAAATGTTTAATACCACTGACTACAATAAATAATAAAATATGAATGACAATTCGTTTTTATTACCTTTCATGATGATTTGATGACAATGGAGATGGTGAGGAATTCAGGTGGACGACTCATCGGGAGATGCAGGCGTTTGATAACAACGCACAGTTATCATTTTAGCACTCGAGAGCACGTCTGTGATAGGCCGACATTTTGGCGTGGACTGTGAGATCCATCAAGAATGAGGCGAATGCAATCGGGGAAAGTGTTGCGGCTATCGCCACCCAGTGCTGTGTTCTCTTATCAATAACTTATCACATTTTTACTGTGAACAAGATTTCTACATATTCTTGGTTCTTTCGGTAAAGTCACGTTGAAGGGAAACAATAAAATATATATAAAACAATACAATTCTCGCGACGTTTCGACTGCAACACAAGGCTGTAACCCTCGTGAATAGAGAAGGTTTACTATATTGGCATAGTCACTCTGGTTTGTTAGTGCGTCGTCAACCGCGAGCCGGTGGGGAGTGTCAGGGAAAGCTGTCCCAGGTAGTCCAGGAAGCCGGTAACATGACTTCTATGATTTCATGGGTGCCACACATTTCTATTTACAGCGATGTTCAATGTACTGCTGGATCACGGCTTTTCTACTGGAGCTCCTTCTACTGGAGGCCCCTTCCACCAACAGTGACGTGAGCAAGCAATTCCAGGGTTGCACCTTTACATTTTTAAAATTAATGTATTTATTTGGTAAGAGCGTGTGTGTGTGTGCGAGTGAGTATCAGAGCATGTGGATTCTGTATGTTCGCCCGCTATTCCGCAGTGTGAGTATGCAAGAGGTTGAGTGAGTGAATATAAGAGTGAGTATAAGAGAGCGTGTGGAGTTTGTATGTTCTCCCCCATTAACATTGCATTTTACTGTATCAACATTGATAAATGGTAACATTTTACAATACAGTAGCCTCTTGATTATCCGTGCTAATGCCGAGGAGGACAGCCGTGGCTAATTTAAAAATTGCGGACCATCCAAAAATATCCATTTTACGTGGATCTCTTTGCCAAAAAACACTAATATAGATATACATTATGTTTAAGTTAAGGAAATTGAGTTTGTTAATGAACAACATTTTTTATAATCTTAGCTCTTTCGGTAAAGTCACGTTGAAGGGAAACAATTAAAATAATAAAATATATATAAAACAATAAAAATTCTCACGAGTGAACATAGGGGGGAATAGTGAGAATTTTTAAAAGTGACTTTACCGAAAGAGCTAAGAATATGAATTACTGCAGTCACGAAAGCTTTAAATAATTTTTTTTACATTTTTTTAGTAAAGAATGTATTGATCTTGTTTTTTGTTACAAAAGTATTTGATTTAGAACGAATGCTAACGATCGACCGAACGATGCACATGCTCAGGGATAACTTTCCTGCTCCCGCGCAGAAGACTCGGCCCACTAAGTGGACAGAAGCAGAGCCACGCCAATCAATATCAAACTCCGCCCACTGTTGTAAAGATATGCAACTACTGTACCGTAGGGGCGATCACATGGATTTCAGATTAACCGGAGCACGTGACTTGTAATAAACACTTCCATGAATAAGTGTATCACTGTTTTTAGAATATTAATTTGGGATTAAGGGAAACATCCATGAGTTTTTAATTTGTGTCAATATCAGGTGCGTGGTTAATCCTCAAATCGGATAAATCGCAAGCGGATAATTGAGTCAACTTTATTATGAACTAAATCGACATTAACAACATTGCATTCTTCTATATCAACATTGACAACCTTTATAACATTCTTAACATTGTTTAGAACAATAAACTATGATAAAATGAACAACATTGCATTCTACTTGATAAACAACGATAATATTTCGAAGATGGTAACATTATTCATGACTATAATAAACTGTTATAACAATTTCTGTGCTCCCCTCTGTCACGCGCGCTCCTTTATGGCGTGCCTTCCTCTACTACTGCTGCCACTAAACACTGAGGGGTTAGCATCTACATCATTAGACCTCCTTTGCCAGTACCAAAATATAATAATAGGGTTTTTCCCCTTTTTTCTGGCAACGAAACTGAAACCTTTTTACAAGGATTCATGTCTGCATTAACCACAATACTTGCAGTCAAAATGCAAACAGGAAAACATACTATGATAATATATGCATTGTCCTTGAAACTGATTGGTCCACACCAAGGGACGGCTTTCTTTCGAGCCTCGACCCAATTGGTGCTCGACCAGACATGAATCCTTGTAAAAAGGTTTCAGTTTCGTTGCCAGAAAAAAGGGGAAAAACCCTATTACACTGAGGGGTTGTTTTCATGGAGGTGGACACCACCTGCATTATGAACACGGCGAGTCCACCTCATCGGAAGCCAAGTTCGCATTTCTTCCTGAGAAGTGGAGCTGCTTTGGCTGCATCTGCTGCTGCTATAGCAGACGGACAGAGAATACTACATCCGTGCAGGCCGCCCCGTCTGAAACCACACTCGGGCACTGCAAGCCTTCAGTGTGTTTGGCGAGAGGGTGATGTTGAACATTTTTTTGCTAGGACCTTTCCCGGCACGCTGAGTAGGAAGATGCTCCGGTAGTACGATCCCCCTTATAGAAGGGGACCACTAAGGTATCCTTCCAATCCTGCAGCACGCGTCCTCTGTGGTCCAGAAAGTTGTGATTATATCATCGGGCAATCTGCAGACAAACGCTACCTGGGAAAAGTGCTGTTCGAGAGCACCTGTGAAGGTCGACACATCACACGTGAGGGTGGGTGGCCAACACCACACCTGACTTAGTCTCCCCAGTGCTGATGTTTTACACACAGCACCAGGTACATGTCGTCCCCGGGTTACGAAAGGGGGTTCCTGAGAACGATCCGTAACCCGAATTTTCCATATGTCAGTAACTGAACAATTTTTCCCTGAAATAAAGCTAAAATCCAATAGCCAGAAATAGTTGTGCCTCCCCTACCTGAATACTAGTTCGTTTTCCCTCAGGACTGTATTGTGCTGTTTTCTATTGCTACCTATATTCTATTGCTGTACATACTCTGCACTTCATATTCGTTTTTAATTTAATCGAATAACACTACCCATAATTAAACTAATGGAACATATTCTGGATCCAATTGTTTCTGAATACCACGAAACATTTTAATAAAAATCGTTAACAGAAAGCAGTCACTTCCGAATGTTTGTTTACCGTGCATTAGGCTAGGCCTAGACTTTACATACACACGAACACACATGCACGCACATTAAATACAGTAAAAACCTAACAATAGAAACATGGGGGAAAAGATAATTCGAAGCATAGGAAACAAACAATAATGTAATGGTATACAAAAATTACATTGCCCATAATCGTGGTGGGGCTTGGTGAAGGACGTGTTTTGGTGGAGTGAGGTGTAAGGCGGCGTGCCTTATGCGTCCCTCCGCGGTATTCATCTGCAACCTCACCGCGCTGCACTATTTGCGCTTGCTTAACTTATGCGAACATTTCTTCTGCATCTTAAATTTTTCATGCATTTATCAGAGCATTTTCATAAAACAATAGAATTCTCACTAAAAGAACCAATAATATGAATCCCTGCAGTCACGAAAGCTTTAAATCAAAATTCATTTTCATAAAGTCGGGTCTTCCGTAACCCAGGAACTGCCTGTACTCATTTAAGGCTGATTTAGGGGAGGCTCGGAACAGGTTTGTATATTTGTCACTGATAATGGTCGTGAGCAGGAATAGAACTCGGTTCGCTGGGTTCACGCCACTACGCTACTGCTCCCCACTCGCAAACATTTGTACATTATCACACACTCAGACACGCTCCCAAACACATATATACTCGCTCACACTCTACACTCTGCAAAAAAGGGAGACACCATACAGACTCAGCAAGTGGTTTCAACTCGGCACTTGCCCCAACGTAGCATTGAGGCTATGGGGGAACCTGCAGTCACGAAAGCTTTAAATCGAAAGTGTAATGTTTAACATACTTCATAAGGCAATATATAGTACCGTAATTGTATAGTGAATATACAGCAGTGTGGTATACAGTAGGGTTAGTAGAATAATACATAGTGTAGATAGACTCGTCCGTCTGAACAAAGCTCATCGCTCTCCGTGGTGCTAATCCTTCACACCAACATCATGGTAATCCCCCAGTTACATGCTAATGTATATGTAAAACTCCTATGTCAAGGCGCTCTGTTCCTCCCACACGGCTTAAAAGACGCTTCCAAGCTTGGCAGGGTTCACTCAAGCGCTGTCTTCCGGACAGTCCTGTTTCTTCACCTGAGGAAGGCTACTTGTGTTGTGGCCGAAACGTCGTGAGAATTTTATTCTGTTATTATTTTTATTATTATTTTATCTCCATTCTACGTGACTTTACCGAAAGAACCCAGAAGATGAATCCCTGCAGTCACGAAAGCTTTAAATATAAATTTGAGCTCTAGCACTGGCTAGCGGGATGAGGGAAGACTGGTGAAACTTGCTGATGAATGGTCCAAGTGAGGCAGACTTGCACAGCTCTTCACTGGCTGCTGACACAGTCAGAATCAGAATATTAATTTATCCTGGAGGAATCCAATGATCTATAAAGCTCTTCACAGATGTCCAAATGTCCAAAGTGATGTGCACGCACAGCATTCAACCTTTTACTCTTAAATCACTGTGCATTATTTCTGAAGATATTTTTTTCATTTTTTGGCAAAAATAGGGCAGAAGGGGCCCTGCACGGTTGACTTCATTATGAAGGAATTAGTTTCCCAGATTATTTGTTGACAGAGGTATCACTGTGTATCAATTGTGGTGTTGTATTTTAAAACTGTTTAAACCGATAACATTGTTGTATGTCTCAAGGTGGCTGCTTTTTTTGTTTCCACAGATATCCAGACTACTACTTCTACCCCTCGGTCTGCTGTTGTTCCTTGTCCTTGAAGTTTACAATATTTCCATTGCCATTATAAACAAGGTGAATATTTTTCTCCATGTTTCATTTTTGTAACTATTTGACCAGATGGTGTCAGTAAATACAAGTGATAGCAAGGAACTCGCATAAAAAGGCAGATTTAGCCACTTCACAGAGCTTCATATAGGGAAAAAATACACCGCATTCCCATATTTATTTAATAGTGGACTGACCTATGTTTGGGAACTGGAAAAGTGGGTCAAGTCGGGGTTCCCACGGCAGTGGGGCACGAGGTCAAGAAAGCTGTGATCGGGCCACTCGACCTGCTTTAGCATGGATGGAAACAGTGGTGACTTCATAGTAAACATTTTCAAAACATTGAGACAACCCAAACATAAGTTCTTTATATATTTTTTCATGGATTGTTGCCTTCCAGCCATGCAGGGGATGGCAGGGAAGGGGTTTAATCCAAGTCAATCAATCTTCTTGGGAGAAGAACCAAGCCAATCAATTCGAGGAGCAGCGCAGCTTGCGTCTCGTTTGTCATCGCAGAGACGTAGCATCAGTTTGCTTTTAGGACAGCGGTGAGGAACTTACGGCCTGTGGGCAACATATTGACCACAAATTAATTTTATATGGCTAGCAGCCACATGACGCTGACCACTTCAAAACTACCCACAAATCATACTTATCCATAACGGCAAGCATCTTAGCCTCACTTATCCGGTGCTGCAGGGGAATATTTTTGACCGGGAAACACTTTCTAATTGTAGCACACTCAATCAGTGCAGTCTTTGTAATGCTTGGTCAGCGTGCACTTTGTTTTCCCTGTTATTTTATATAGCTAAGGTGTGTGGTGATGTGTAGCCTGCCAAAGTTATTTGAGAGCTCTTAATTGGTGTTTCATAAAGAAAAGGTTCAATATGAAATCCAAATGTAGACCTTCAGGGTCGATATCAAGGCTTTTAATCTGTTGCTGGTCTATAACCAATTGCCTTGAATGCATCTGATCTCAGAAGCGAAGTAGTGTTGAGCCTGGTGGATGGTGCTTGAAAGAGCACCCACCACAGCAGGTTCTTTAGAAGAAGCTGGAGTGCTGCGTGATTTGCAGCAGAGGGCAGTGCAGCAACATCCATTTCCACGCTCCCACATCTATATACTGGAAGCCTTCACTAACCTGCACCGACTAGCCTGGTGAAGTATGGTCAATTAACTCACACGACCCCCACTTTGTGTGGAGGTCCTCATCCAGCAGAAAAAGTTGGAAAGGGTTACAAATCTATATTCATATTTTGTTGTATCCATGTTTATTACATGATAGTGCGTGCCCCATTCATGTTCAAACTGCATACTTTGGTAAACATGCAAATAAATGTGTTTCATCGCACATTTAATTCCATTGAGCAATGGCCATTTCACATCGGTAATTAAAAACTGTCCCGAATGTACCTTATTTAATACATACAGTACCTCATGGCTTTCAATGTGAACCGTTACAGGAAGAACGCTTATGAAATGGATAAGAATTGTGATGAAATTCAGTCTTCAGCTACGTGCCAGAGCAACGATCTAAATTAGACCAATTTAATGAATGGCTGCAACTCTTTAAGGTAAGTTTATATCACTCCACGGGTCTCTTCTGACATAACTGTGGTGTTTATGAGCAGGGTGGTGTGTAAAGTTTTCGCATTTGGCTCATCCATTTCTCTGCATAAGCAACCACCCTGCTGTGGAGGGAGTCATATTTCATTCCCAATTGTGATGTTCACCTTTTAACCAAACTTACATGTATTAAGCCAATCCACAGTTTCTGAATGAATGTATTTCTGTGCTTAATGACCAGCAAGGGTGCTTTCTTAATACTACGAGGGGAAGCTCCTATCTTTTACTGTTTTCGTATTCAAATTTGAACATCAATGTGTCCGAAATATGTAAAAAAAACAATAAAAGATGAAACAATGGTTCTCGATTAAATGTTATTTGATGTTTAATGCTCTATCAAACGAAAAAACCGCAATCTTATATTTTGAACGGTTTCTGAATGACAAACATTTTTAGGGGGTACTTTTATGGGGCCTTCAAATGAAAAATCTCAGATTCTCATATTTCCTGTCATTTGTCCTCAAAGCTACCTTTGTGCCTAATTTCAGATGTTTACCATGTCGAGAAGTACCCTCGAGGTTTTTGAGACATGCAGATTAAGGTCTTTATATAGATATTTTAGTGCAATCATTGATCTCTAGGTTGCAACCATAAACTCACTACCTTGAGAACCTAGATTTAGTTAAAGGCATTAAAACCCAGGATCTGAGTGGTGTTAACTCAACACTAACATCTGCGTCATCTCGTTTTCTAATTTAATTTGTAAATTTCCTGAACATGATCCTTAATATCTACTCAGGAATGGTGCTCTGTAGCCATATATCTATCCATTTTCAATGAAGAGCATTACCAACATTGCTGTTGGATGCTCACGTTTTTCTTAAAGTAAAACATTGACAATTACTATGATTAGTTTTAGCACGTGCATTATTTTGCGTGTCTTTAACAGTGCACTTAATATTTTATACCACAATTCACATTTCAAAGACCGTTAATGAGTAAATAAAAAAAATGTTCTTTGCTTAGGTCCTTGGTTACCTTGAACACCTATGATCTGCTCGAAAGAATACTGCATGGTCTGGATACATCCTTAAGGGCAAAGCAACAATAACGTTGAGCAACGTTCAGAAGAATGAAAGTGGGGAATATATTTTCCAAAAAACACTTCCAAAACCTTGCAGTGGTGAAAGATAATATAATTCTTGATGTAAATCCCAGAGGTGAGCAAAAACTCCTGCTTCATGACATAGGGGCTATTGTTATGTGCAGACTGTTGGGGAGAAGTTTTAATCATATGCAGTGGATTTATGAAAAAAACTGAATAGATGCAGAAATAATGGCATATAAACGGTACTTAATGTTTTAAATAACTACACTGATTGTTAGTTTATAATTGTGATGGATAGTTTGTTGATGATCTTTAAAAAATGTGTCACTTTGGTATAAACGTTTTATTTCACAGAAATGTATTTCGTCAACATTTGTCATCCAAACCTCCTCCAACTGCCCACGATGCCCCCCGGATACCCCTCGGATACCCCTCAAACATACAGGCATGCCTTTTGGGAATGTCCAGACATTAACAAGTTTTTTCAAATCAACACTTGCTACTTTAACCACATTCACAAAACGAGTGTCTCACCCTCACCAGACACATCCCTATTGAGGTTGAAACCTCAAGGCCTTTCCAGGGGGGCAAATACATTACTGTATTCCAAATGTTCAATGTTTTGGCAAAACGCACCATTACAGCCAACTGGAAAGAGCATGCTCCCCCAACAGTGCAGGAATGGGCCAATAAACTTTCAAAATTTGCCACTAGAGCATCTAAGTGCCAAACTCAGAAGCTTACCACCAACCATGGAACCCTTTCACGACCTCTCCTCCAGTGGACATTGATTCTTAAGAGTATTCATTAGGACATTTAGGCACTTCCCCCCCTACCTTTTTTTCCTACAGGGGTATCAGAGCTTAGGAAGACTGGGGTTGTCGATTTTATTTAAACATGTAGTTTAGACAGGTTTCCATTGAACTGTAATTCGTAACGTGTGTTTGTACTGGTGTCAACCCCCTTTCACATCCTCTGTACCTGATATCGTTTTGTTGATTAAATACTTTTGGGAGGAAAAAAATCGAGCCATCTACGCTCCTTCATACTGGGGTCAACAAGGGTCCTTGGCACAATCGGCAAATACGAAATCCACAAACTCTGAGGCATAAGAAAATTAGGGTTTGATTTGTAATACGACAACTGCTCATTTTGTTTTATGTTACCCTACATTAACCCAACCATGGAGCGGGAAGTATTTATTTAAATGTAAAATATGATTAATATGTTTTTAGTGTAATGTCTAGTGCTGTACTGTACACGCTAAAGTAAATATGAAAATTAAGATGAGGAGGTTAATAACATGTACTTTTTTTGCAGTTTAAAACATGAACTAAAAATACTTTTATATACTATGAAAGATGATTTCATGTGTATTTCATGGTCTCATCATCGGGAGCAGTGCAGTTAGAGTATAGTACTTGTTTATGATGCATAAAGGAATCTCATGGTCAACTGTGGATGGTCAAGCCACAGGGGCACGATGGGCAAGCTATACCTCAATAAATTTGGCAACGGTCAAATCCGCGAAGGCTGAAATTAGAGTGGGCAAAGTAGCTCTTCGTTGGTGATGGAGCAATGCCTGTCATGTTGTACGCTTGCTCGCGAAATTTAATTCTTAATTTTATAGAGGGCCGAAGGCCCTGCAATCGAATCTGTATTTGTTAAACCATGCTATTGGATTTCAATAATTCAAATTTGGAGTCTTCCTTAAAGAAAACTATAGCTACTCTACAGTTCTCATCAAACTATTGACTACACTATCGATAGTTAAAATTTCTACTCATCGCATGTGTTTTGGTCATATTAAAATAGGATTTAAGAACTCCTTCCCTAGGGAGTCTTAAGATTGGCAAATAAAATAAATCGGAGAGCTAAGACTTACCTGTGTGCATGCAGCTTATAATCTGTTAATACATAGTGTGTGTATAGTAATACCTCGGTTAACGAAGTAAATGCATTCCATGACGTCACTTTGTTATCAGAAACGTCGTTACCAGAGTTAGGTATAACATCTGAGGCATAGGGGATGCGTTTCCGGACTTCAGAGAAGGGGGAACAATAGGAAAACATTGCTGCACAGTCGCCTTCACTTCGTCTGCTTGGTTTAAAATGGTCCTGAAGGTGCACGGCACCAACCCCAACGAATGGGTCACTTCACTTTTCATCTTTCCCGCCTCTACCCCTCCTCTTTATGATCTGCATTTTCCTTTCCAAATATGAATAACACAATTCATATGGCGATATATAGTTATCGTAATTGTATAGTGAATATACAGCAGTGTGGCATATAGTGGGGTTGATAAAATAAGACAGTGTAAAATTACAAGTCTAATATTTTATAGTCTAACTCTAAAGTATAGGGCAGTGTAGAGTAACGCATTGTATAATTCAAAGGTGATTTTTTTTGTCTATGGATATGATATTATACCATGTAGTTTAGATTGAAGGTATAATATTACATTGTATAGTAGTCCAGTTTATAGCATAGTTATTAACGCAATACAGGACAGAGCAGCGCACCTATCCTATTAATTTTTTCTTTCCGTTTTTCTGTGTACCCACCGCCACCCTCCCCCGATCCGGTGGTGCTGGTAACATGCTAATTCATATGTTAATTCCGCCCACACAGCTTAAAAAGACGCGGTCCAGGCTTGGCAATGTTCACTCGAGCGCTGTCTTCTGGACAGTCCTGTTTATTCACCTGAAGAAGGCTACTTGTTTCGTGGCCGAAACGTCGTGAGAATCTTATTTTATTATGTTTTATTTTTATTATTTTATTTCCATTCTACGTGACTTTACTGAAAGAACCAAGAAGATGAATCCCTGCAGTCACGAAAGCTTTAAATCGAAAGTGTAATGTTTAACATACTTCATAAGGCAATATATAGTACCGTAATTGTATAGTGAATATACAGCAGTGTGGTATACAGTAGGGTTAGTAGAATAATACAGTGTAGATGGACTCGTCCGTCTGAACAAAGCTCATCGCTCTCCGTGGTGCTAATCCTTCACACCAACATCATGGTAATCCCCCAGTTACATGCTAATGTATATGTAAACTCCTCTCCCCCCTCCTCCGGTCCGAGCTCGTCGCTCTCCGTGGTGCTAATCCCTCACACCAACATCATGCTAATCCCCCAGTTACATGCTAATGTATAAGTAAAACTCCTTTGTCAAGGCGCTCTGTTCCTCCCACACAGCTTAAAAGACGCTTCGAAGCTTGGCAGGGTTCACTCAAGCGCCGTCTTCCAGACAGTCCTGTTTCTTCACCTGAGGAAGGCTACTTGTGTTGTGGCCGAAACGTCATGAGAATTTTATTCTGTTATTATTTTTATTATCATTTTATCTCCATTCTACGTGACTTTACCGAAAGAACCCAGAAGATGAATCCCTGCAGTCACGAAAGCTTTAAATATAAATTTGAGCTCTAGCACTGGCTAGCGGGATGAGGGAAGACTGGTGAAACTTGCTGATGACTGGTCCAAGTGAGGCAGACTTGCACAGCTCTTCACTGGCTGCTGACACAGTCAGAATCAGAATATTAATTTATCCTGGAGGAATCCAATGATCTATAAAGCTCTTCACAGATGTCCAAATGTCCAAAGTGATGTGCACGCACAGCATTCAACCTTTTACTCTTAAATCACTGTGCATTATTTCTGAAGATATTTTTTTCATTTTTTTGCACAAATAGGGCAGAAGGGGCCCTGCACGGTTGACTTCATTATGAAGGAATTAGTTTCCCAGATTATTTGTTGACAGAGGTATCACTGTGTATCAATTGTAGTGTTGTATTTTAAAACTGTTTAAACCGATTACATTGTTGTATGTCTCAAGGTGGCTGCTTTTATTGTTTCCACAGATATCCAGACTACTAATTCTACCCCTCGGTCTGCTGTTGTTCCTTGTCCTTGTAGTATTTCCATGGAGAATATTTTTCTCCATGTTTCATTTTTGTAACTATTTGACCAGATGGTGTCAGTAAATACAAGTGATAGCAAGGAACTTGCATAAAAAGGCAGATTTAGCCACTTCACAGAGCTTCATATTGGGAAAAAAAACACCGCATTCCCATATGTATTTAATAGTGGACTGACCTATGTTTGGGAACTGGAAAAGTGGGTCAAGTCGGGGTTCCCACGGCAGTGGGGCACGAGGTCAAGAAAGCTGTGATCGGGCCACTCGACCTGCTTTAGCTAGGATGGAAACAGTGGTGACTTCATAGTAAACATTTTCAAAACATTGAGACAACCCAAACATAAGTTCTTTATATATTTTTTTTATGGATTGTTGTCTTCCAGCCATGCAGGGGATGGCAGGGAAGGGGTTTAATCCAAGTCAATCTTGGGAGAAGAACCAAGCCAATCAATTCCAGGAACAGCGCAGCTTGCGTCTCGTTTGTAATCGCAGAGACGTAGCATCAGTTTGCTTTTAGGACAGCAGTGAGGAACTTACGGCCTGTGGGCAACATATTGACCACAAATTAATTTTATATGGCTAGCAGCCACATGACGCTGACCACTTCAAAACTACCCACAAATCATACTTATCCATAACGGCAAGCATCTTAGCCTCACTTATCCGGTGCTGCAGGGGAATATTTTTGACCGGGAAACACTTTCTAATTCTAGCACACTCAATCAGGGCAGTCTTTGTTATGCTTGGTCAGCGTGCACTTTGTTTTCCCTGTTATTTTATATAGCTAAGGTGTGTGGTGATGTGTAGCCTGCCAAAGCTATTTGAGAGCTCTTAATTGGTGTTTCATAAAGAAAAGGTTCAATATGAAATCCAAATGTAGACCTTCAGGGGCGATATCAAGGCTTTTAATCTGTTGCTGGTCTATAACCAATTGCCTTGGATGCATCTGATCTCAGAAGCGAAGTAGTGTTGAGCCTGGTGGATAGTGCTTGAAAGAGCACCCACCACAGCAGGTTCTTTAGAAGAAGCTGGAGTGCTGCGTGATTTGCAGCAGAGGGCAGTGCAGCAACATCCATTTCCACGCTCCCACATCTATATACTGGAAGCCTTCACTAACCTGCACCGACTAGCCTGGTGAAGTATGGTCAATTAACTCACACGACCCCCACTTTGTGTGGAGGTCCTCATCCAGCAGAAAATGTTGGAAAGGGTTACAAATCTATATTCATATTTTGTTGTATCCATGTTTATTACATGATAGTGCGTGCCCCATTCATGTTCAAACTGCATACTTTGGTAAACATGCAAATAAATGTGTTTCATCGCACATTTAATTCCATTGAGCAATGGCCATTTCACATCGGTAATTAAAAACTGTCCCGAATGTACCTTATTTAATACATACAGTACCTCATGGCTTTCAATGTGAACCGTTACAGGAAGAACGCTTATGAAATGGATAAGAATTGTGATGAAATTCAGTCTTCAGCTACGTGCCAGAGCAACGATCTAAATTAGACCAATTTAATGAATGGCTGCAACTCTTTAAGGTAAGTTTATATCACTCCACGGGTCTCTTCTGACATAACTGTGGTGTTTATGAGCAGGGTGGTGTGTAAAGTTTTCGCATTTGGCTCATCCATTTCTCTGCATAAGCAACCACCCTGCTGTGGAGGGAGTCATATTTCATTCCCAATTGTGATGTTCACCTTTTAACCAAACTTACATGTATTAAGCCAATCCACAGTTTCTGAATGAATGTATTTCTGTGCTTAATGACCAGCAAGGGTGCTTTCTTAATACTACGAGGAGAAGCTCCTATCTTTTACTGTTTTCGTATTCAAATTTGAACATCATAATGTGTCCGAAATATGTAAAAAGAATAAAAGATGAAACAATGGTTCTCGATTAAATGTTATTTGATGTTTAATGCTCTATCAAACGAAAAAAACCTCAATCTTATATTTTGAACGGTTTCTGAAAGACAAACATTTTTAGGGGGTACTTTTATGGGGCCTTCAAATGAAAAATCTCAGATTCTCATATTTCCTGTCATTTGTCCTCAAAGCTACCTTTGTGCCTAATTTCAGATTTTTACCATGTCGAGAAGTACCCTCGAGGTTTTTGAGACATGCAGATTAAGGTCTTTATATAGATATTTTAGTGCAATCATTGATCTCTAGGTTGCGACCATAAACTCACTACCTTGAGAACCTAGATTTAGTTAAAGGCATTACAACCCAGGATCTGAGTGGTGTTAACTCAACACTAACATCTGAGTCATCTCGTTTTCTAATTTAATTTGTAAATTTCCTGAACATGATCCTTAATATCTACTCAGGAATGGTGCTCTGTAGCCATATATATATCCATTTTCAATGAAGAGCATTACCAACATTGCTGTTGGATGCTCACGTTTTTCTTAAAGTAAAACATTGACAATTACTATGATTAGTTTTAGCACGTGCATTATTTTGCGTGTCTTTAACGGTGCACTTAATATTTTATACCACAATTCACATTTCAAAGACCGTTAATGAGTAAATAAAAAAAATGTTCTTTGCTTAGGTCCTTGGTTACCTTGAACACCTATGATCAGCTCGAAAGAATACTGCATGGTCTGGATACATCCTTAAGGGCAAAGCAACAATAACGTTGAGCAACGTTCAGAAGAATGAAAGTGGGGAATATATTTTCCAAATAACACTTCCAAAACCTTGCAGTTGTGAAAGATAATATAATTCTTGATGTAAATCCCAGAGGTGAGCAAAAACTCCTGCTTTATGACATAGGGGCTATTGTTATGTGCAGACTGTTGGGGAGAAATTTTAATCATATGCAGTGGATTTATGAAAAAAACTGAATAGATGCAGAAATAATGGCATATAAACGGTACTTAATGTTTTAAATAATTACTCTGATTGTTAGTTTATAATTGTGATGGATAGTTTGTTGATCTTTAAAAAATGTGTCACTTTGGTATAAACGTTTTATTTCACAGAAATGTATTTCGTCAACATTTGTCATCCAAACCTCCTCCAACTGCCCACGATGCCCCCCGGATACCCCTCAAACATACAGGCATGCCTTTTGGGAATGTCCAGACATTAACAAGTTTTTTCAAATCAACACTTGCTACTTTAACCACATTCACAAAACGAGCGTCTCACCCTCACCAGACACATCCCTATTGAGGTTGAAACCTCAAGGCCTTTCCAGGGGGGCAAATACATTACTGTATTCCAAATGTTCAATGTTATGGCAAAACGCACCATTACAGCCAACTGGAAAGAGCATGCTCCCCCAACAGTGCAGGAATGGGACAAAATAAACTTTCAAAATTTGCCACTAGAGCATCTAAGTGCCAAACTAAGAAGCTTACCACCAACCATGGAACCCTTTCACGACCTCTCCTCCAGTAGGCATTGATTCTTAAGAGTATTCATTAGGACATTTAGGCACTTCCCCCCTCTCCCTTTTTTTCCTACAGGGGTATCAGAGCTTAGGAAGACTGGGGTTGTCGATTTTATTTCAACATGCAGTTTAGACAGGTTTCCATTGAACTGTAATTCGTAACGTGTGTTTGTACTGGTGTCAACCCCCTTTCACATCCTCTGTACCTGATATCGTTTTGTTGATTAAATACTTTTGGGGGAAAAAAAATCGAGCCATCTACGCTCCTTCATACTGGGGTCAACAAGGGTCCCTGGCACAATCGGCAAATACGAAATCCACAAACTCTGAGGCATAAGAAAAATAGGGTTTGATTTGTAATACGACAACTGCTCATTTTGTTTTATGTTACCCTACATTAACCCAACCATGGAGCGGGAAGTATTTATTTAAATGTAAAATATGATTAATATGTTTTTAGTGTAATGTCTAGTGCTGTACTGTACACGCTAAATTAAATATGAAAATTAAGATGAGGTTAATAACATGTACTTTTTTTTGCAGTTTAAAACATGAACTAAAAATAATTTTATATACTATGAAAGATGATTTCATGTGTATTTCATGGTCTCATCATCGGGAGCAGTGCAGTTAGAGTATAGTACTTGTTTATGATGCATAAAGGAATCTCATGGTCAACTGTGGATGGTCAAGCCACAGGGGCACGATGGGCAAGCTATACCTCAATAAATTTGGCAACGGTCAAATCCGCGAAGGCTGAAATTAGAGTGGGCAAAGTAGCTCTTCGTTGGTGATGGAGCAATGCCTGTCATGTTGTACGCTTGCTCGCGAAATGTAATTCTTAATTTTATAGAGGGCCGAAGGCCCTGCAATCGAATCTGTATTTGTTAAACCATGCTATTGGATTTCAATAATTCAAATTTGGAGTCTTCCTTAAAGAAAACTATAGCTACTCTACAGTTCTCATCAAACTATTGACTACACTATCGATAGTTAAAATTTCTACTCATCGCATGTGTTTTGGTCATATTAAAATAGGATTTAAGAACTCCTTCCCTAGGGAGTCTTAAGATTGGCAAATAAAATAAATCGGAGAGCTAAGACTTACCTGTGTGCATGCAGCTTATAATCTGTTAATACATAGTGTGTGTATAGTAATACCTCGGTTAACGAAGTAAATGCATTCCATGACGTCACTTTGTTATCAGAAACGTCGTTACCAGAGTTAGGTATAACATCTGAGGCATAGGGGATGCGTTTCCGGACTTCAGAGAAGGGGGTACAATAGGAAAACATTGCTGCACAGTCGCCTTCACTTCGTCTGCTTGGTTTAAAATGGTCCTGAAGGTGCACGGCACCAACCCCAACGAATGGGTCACTTCACTTTTCATCTTTCCCGCCTCTACCCCTCCTCTTTATGATCTGCATTTTCCTTTCCAAATATGAATAACACAATTCATATGGCGATATATAGTTATCGTAATTGTATAGTGAATATACAGCAGTGTGGCATATAGTGGGGTTGATAAAATAAGACAGTGTAAAATTACAAGTCTAATATTTTATAGTCTAACTCTAAAGTATAGGGCAGTGTAGAGTAATGCATTGTATAATTCAAAGGTGATTTTTTTTGTCTATGGATATGATATTATACCATGTAGTTTAGATTGAAGGTATAATATTACATTGTATAGTAGTCCAGTTTATAGCATAGTTATTAACGCAATACAGGACAGAGCAGCGCACCTATCCTATTCATTTTTTCTTTCCGTTTTTCTGTGTACCCACCGCCACCCTCCCCCGATCCGGTGGTGCTGGTAACATGCTAATTCATATGTTAATTCCGCCCACACAGCTTAAAAAGACGCGGTCCAGGCTTGGCAATGTTCACTCGAGCGCTGTCTTCTGGACAGTCCTGTTTATTCACCTGAAGAAGGCTACTTGTTTCGTGGCCGAAACGTCGTGAGAATCTTATTTTATTATGTTTTATTTTTATTATTTTATTTCTATTCTACGTGACTTTACTGAAAGAACCAAGAAGATGAATCCCTGCAGTCACGAAAGCTTTAAATCGAAAGTGTAATGTTTAACATACTTCATAAGGCAATATATAGTACCGTAATTGTATAGTGAATATACAGCAGTGTGGTATACAGTAGGGTTAGTAGAATAATACATAGTGTAGATGGACTCGTCCGTCTGAACAAAGCTCATCGCTCTCCGTGGTGCTAATCCTTCACACCAACATCATGGTAATCCCCCAGTTACATGCTAATGTATATGTAAACTCCTCTCCCCCCTCCTCCGGTCCGAGCTCGTCGCTCTCCGTGGTGCTAATCCCTCACACCAACATCATGCTAATCCCCCAGTTACATGCTAATGTATAAGTAAAACTCCTTTGTCAAGGCGCTCTGTTCCTCCCACACAGCTTAAAAGACGCTTCGAAGCTTGGCAGGGTTCACTCAAGCGCCGTCTTCCAGACAGTCCTGTTTCTTCACCTGAGGAAGGCTACTTGTGTTGTGGCCGAAACGTAATGAGAATTTTATTCTGTTATTATTTTTATTATCATTTTATCTCCATTCTACGTGACTTTACCGAAAGAACCCAGAAGATGAATCCCTGCAGTCACGAAAGCTTTAAATATAAATTTGAGCTCTAGCACTGGCTAGCGGGATGAGGGAAGACTGGTGAAACTTGCTGATGACTGGTCCAAGTGAGGCAGACTTGCACAGCTCTTCACTGGCTGCTGACACAGTCAGAATCAGAATATTAATTTATCCTGGAGGAATCCAATGATCTATAAAGCTCTTCACAGATGTCCAAATGTCCAAAGTGATGTGCACGCACAGCATTCAACCTTTTACTCTTAAATCACTGTGCATTATTTCTGAAGATATTTTTTTCATTTTTTTGCAAAAATAGGGCAGAAGGGGCCCTGCACGGTTGACTTCATTATGAAGGAATTAGTTTCCCAGATTATTTGTTGACAGAGGTATCACTGTGTATCAATTGTAGTGTTGTATTTTAAAACTGTTTAAACCGATTACATTGTTGTATGTCTCAAGGTGGCTGCTTTTATTGTTTCCACAGATATCCAGACTACTAATTCTACCCCTCGGTCTGCTGTTGTTCCTTGTCCTTGTAGTATTTCCATGGAGAATATTTTTCTCCATGTTTCATTTTTGTAACTATTTGACCAGATGGTGTCAGTAAATACAAGTGATAGCAAGGAACTTGCATAAAAAGGCAGATTTAGCCACTTCACAGAGCTTCATATTGGGAAAAAAAACACCGCATTCCCATATGTATTTAATAGTGGACTGACCTATGTTTGGGAACTGGAAAAGTGGGTCAAGTCGGGGTTCCCACGGCAGTGGGGCACGAGGTCAAGAAAGCTGTGATCGGGCCACTCGACCTGCTTTAGCTAGGATGGAAACAGTGGTGACTTCATAGTAAACATTTTCAAAACATTGAGACAACCCAAACATAAGTTCTTTATATATTTTTTTTATGGATTGTTGTCTTCCAGCCATGCAGGGGATGGCAGGGAAGGGGTTTAATCCAAGTCAATCTTGGGAGAAGAACCAAGCCAATCAATTCGAGGAACAGCGCAGCTTGCGTCTCGTTTGTAATCGCAGAGACGTAGCATCAGTTTGCTTTTAGGACAGCAGTGAGGAACTTACGGCCTGTGGGCAACATATTGACCACAAATTAATTTTATATGGCTAGCAGCCACATGACGCTGACCACTTCAAAACTACCCACAAATCATACTTATCCATAACGGCAAGCATCTTAGCCTCACTTATCCGGTGCTGCAGGGGAATATTTTTGACCGGGAAACACTTTCTAATTCTAGCACACTCAATCAGGGCAGTCTTTGTTATGCTTGGTCAGCGTGCACTTTGTTTTCCCTGTTAGTTTATATAGCTAAGGTGTGTGGTGATGTGTAGCCTGCCAAAGCTATTTGAGAGCTCTTAATTGGTGTTTCATAAAGAAAAGGTTCAATATGAAATCCAAATGTAGACCTTCAGGGTCGATATCAAGGCTTTTAATCTGTTGCTGGTCTATAACCAATTGCCTTGGATGCATCTGATCTCAGAAGCGAAGTAGTGTTGAGCCTGGTGGATAGTGCTTGAAAGAGCACCCACCACAGCAGGTTCTTTAGAAGAAGCTGGAGTGCTGCGTGATTTGCAGCAGAGGGCAGTGCAGCAACATCCATTTCCACGCTCCCACATCTATATACTGGAAGCCTTCACTAACCTGCACCGACTAGCCTGGTGAAGTATGGTCAATTAACTCACACGACCCCCACTTTGTGTGGAGGTCCTCATCCAGCAGAAAATGTTGGAAAGGGTTACAAATCTATATTCATATTTTGTTGTATCCATGTTTATTACATGATAGTGCGTGCCCCATTCATGTTCAAACTGCATACTTTGGTAAACATGCAAATAAATGTGTTTCATCGCACATTTAATTCCATTGAGCAATGGCCATTTCACATCGGTAATTAAAAACTGTCCCGAATGTACCTTATTTAATACATACAGTACCTCATGGCTTTCAATGTGAACCGTTACAGGAAGAACGCTTATGAAATGGATAAGAATTGTGATGAAATTCAGTCTTCAGCTACGTGCCAGAGCAACGATCTAAATTAGACCAATTTAATGAATGGCTGAAACTCTTTAAGGTAAGTTTATATCACTCCACGGGTCTCTTCTGACATAACTGTGGTGTTTATGAGCAGGGTGGTGTGTAAAGTTTTCGCATTTGGCTCATCCATTTCTCTGCATAAGCAACCACCCTGCTGTGGAGGGAGTCATATTTCATTCCCAATTGTGATGTTCGCCTTGTATCCATACTTACATGTATTAAGCCAATCCACAGTTTCTGAATGAATGTATTTCTGTGGTTAATGACCAGCAAGGGTGCTTTCTTAATACTACGAGGAGAAGCTCCTATCTTTTACTGTTTTCGTATTCAAATTTGAACATCATAATGTGTCCGAAATATGTAAAAAGAATAAAAGATGAAACAATGGTTCTCGATTAAATGTTATTTGATGTTTAATGCTCTATCAAACGAAAAAAACCGCAATCTTATATTTTGAACGGTTTCTGAAAGACAAACATTTTTAGGGGGTACTTTTATGGGGCCTTCAAATGAAAAATCTCAGATTCTCATATTTCCTGTCATTTGTCCTCAAAGCTACCTTTGTGCCTAATTTCAGATTTTTACCATGTCGAGAAGTACCCTCGAGGTTTTTGAGACATGCAGATTAAGGTCTTTATATAGATATTTTAGTGCAATCATTGATCTCTAGGTTGCGACCATAAACTCACTACCTTGAGAACCTAGATTTAGTTAAAGGCATTAAAACCCAGGATCTGAGTGGTGTTAACTCAACACTAACATCTGAGTCATCTCGTTTTCTAATTTAATTTGTAAATTTCCTGAACATGATCCTTAATATCTACTCAGGAATGGTGCTCTGTAGCCATATATATATCCATTTTCAATGAAGAGCATTACCAACATTGCTGTTGGATGCTCACGTTTTTCTTAAAGTAAAACATTGACAATTACTATGATTAGTTTTAGCACGTGCATTATTTTGCGTGTCTTTAACGGTGCACTTAATATTTTATACCACAATTCACATTTCAAAGACCGTTAATGAGTAAATAAAAAAAATGTTCTTTGCTTAGGTCCTTGGTTACCTTGAACACCTATGATCAGCTCGAAAGAATACTGCATGGTCTGGATACATCCTTAAGGGCAAAGCAACAATAACGTTGAGCAACGTTCAGAAGAATGAAAGTGGGGAATATATTTTCCAAAAAACACTTCCAAAACCTTGCAGTGGTGAAAGATAATATAATTCTTGATGTAAATCCCAGAGGTGAGCAAAAACTCCTGCTTCATGACATAGGGGCTATTGTTATGTGCAGACTGTTGGGGAGAAGTTTTAATCATATGCAGTGGATTTATGAAAAAAACTGAATAGATGCAGAAATAATGGCATATAAACGGTACTTAATGTTTTAAATAACTACACTGATTGTTAGTTTATAATTGTGATGGATAGTTTGTTGATGATCTTTAAAAAATGTGTCACTTTGGTATAAACGTTTTATTTCACAGAAATGTATTTCGTCAACATTTGTCATCCAAACCTCCAACTGCCCACGATGCCCCCCGGATACCCCTCAAACATACAGGCATGCCTTTTGGGAATGTCCAGACATTAACAAGTTTTTTCAAATCAACACTTGCTACTTTAACCACATTCACAAAACGAGCGTCTCACCCTCACCAGACACATCCCTATTGAGGTTGAAACCTCAAGGCCTTTCCAGGGGGGCAAATACATTACTGTATTCCAAATGTTCAATGTTATGGCAAAACGCACCATTACAGCCAACTGGAAAGAGCATGCTCCCCCAACAGTGCAGGAATGGGCCAATAAACTTTCAAAATTTGCCACTAGAGCATCTAAGTGCCAAACTCAGAAGCTTACCACCAACCATGGAACCCTTTCACGACCTCTCCTCCAGTGGACATTGATTCTTAAGAGTATTCATTAGGACATTTAGGCACTTCCCCCCCTACCTTTTTTTCCTACAGGGGTATCAGAGCTTAGGAAGACTGGGGTTGTCGATTTTATTTAAACATGTAGTTTAGACAGGTTTCCATTGAACTGTAATTCGTAACGTGTGTTTGTACTGGTGTCAACCCCCTTTCACATCCTCTGTACCTGATATCGTTTTGTTGATTAAATACTTTTGGGGGGAAAAAAATCGAGCCATCTACGCTCCTTCATACTGGGGTCAACAAGGGTCCTTGGCACAATCGGCAAATACGAAATCCACAAACTCTGAGGCATGAGAAAATTAGGGTTTGATTTGTAATACGACAACTGCTCATTTTGTTTTATGTTACCCTACATTAACCCAACCATGGAGCGGGAAGTATTTATTTAAATGTAAAATATGATTAATATGTTTTTAGTGTAATGTCTAGTGCTGTACTGTACACGCTAAAGTAAATATGAAAATTAAGATGAGGAGGTTAATAACATGTACTTTTTTTGCAGTTTAAAACATGAACTAAAAATACTTTTACATACTATGAAAGATGATTTCATGTGTATTTCATGGTCTCATCATCGGGAGCAGTGCAGTTAGAGTATAGTACTTGTTTATGATGCATAAAGGAATCTCATGGTCAACTGTGGATGGTCAAGCCACAGGGGCACGATGGGCAAGCTATACCTCAATAAATTTGGCAACGGTCAAATCCGCAAAGGCTGAAATTAGAGTGGGCAAAGTAGCTCTTCGTTGGTGATGGAGCAATGCCTGTCATGTTGTACGCTTGCTCGCGAAATTTAATTCTTAATTTTATAGAGGGCCGAAGGCCCTGCAATCGAATCTGTATTTGTTAAACCATGCTATTGGATTTCAATAATTCAAATTTGGAGTCTTCCTTAAAGAAAACTATAGCTACTCTACAGTTCTCATCAAACTATTGACTACACTATCGATAGTTAAAATTTCTACTCATCGCATGTGTTTTGGTCATATTAAAATAGGATTTAAGAACTCCTTCCCTAGGGAGTCTTAAGATTGGCAAATAAAATAAATCGGAGAGCTAAGACTTACCTGTGTGCATGCAGCTTATAATCTGTTAATACATAGTGTGTGTATAGTAATACCTCGGTTAACGAAGTAAATGCATTCCATGACGTCACTTTGTTATCAGAAACGTCGTTACCAGAGTTAGGTATAACATCTGAGGCATAGGGGATGCGTTTCCGGACTTCAGAGAAGGGGGTACAATAGGAAAACATTGCTGCACAGTCGCCTTCACTTCGTCTGCTTGGTTTAAAATGGTCCTGAAGGTGCACGGCACCAACCCCAACGAATGGGTCACTTCACTTTTCATCTTTCCCGCCTCTACCCCTCCTCTTTATGATCTGCATTTTCCTTTCCAAATATGAATAACACAATTCATATGGCGATATATAGTTATCGTAATTGTATAGTGAATATACAGCAGTGTGGCATATAGTGGGGTTGATAAAATAAGACAGTGTAAAATTACAAGTCTAATATTTTATAGTCTAACTCTAAAGTATAGGGCAGTGTAGAGTAACGCATTGTATAATTCAAAGGTGATTTTTTTTGTCTATGGATATGATATTATACCATGTAGTTTAGATTGAAGGTATAATATTACATTGTATAGTAGTCCAGTTTATAGCATAGTTATTAACGCAATACAGGACAGAGCAGCGCACCTATCCTATTCATTTTTTCTTTCCGTTTTTCTGTGTACCCACCGCCACCCTCCCCCGATCCGGTGGTGCTGGTAACATGCTAATTCATATGTTAATTCCGCCCACACAGCTTAAAAAGACGCGGTCCAGGCTTGGCAATGTTCACTCGAGCGCTGTCTTCTGGACAGACCTGTTTATTCACCTGAAGAAGGCTACTTGTTTCGTGGCCGAAACGTCGTGAGAATCTTATTTTATTATGTTTTATTTTTATTATTTTATTTCCATTCTACGTGACTTTACCGAAAGAACCCAGAAGATGAATCCCTGCAGTCACGAAAGCTTTAAATATAAATTTGAGCTCTAGCACTGGCTAGCGGGATGAGGGAAGACTGGTGAAACTTGCTGATGACTGGTCCAAGTGAGGCAGACTTGCACAGCTCTTCACTGGCTGCTGACACAGTCAGAATCAGAATATTAATTTATCCTGGAGGAATCCAATGATCTATAAAGCTCTTCACAGATGTCCAAATGTCCAAAGTGATGTGCACGCACAGCATTCAACCTTTTACTCTTAAATCACTGTGCATTATTTCTGAAGATATTTTTTTCATTTTTTTGCAAAAATAGGGCAGAAGGGGCCCTGCACGGTTGACTTCATTATGAAGGAATTAGTTTCCCAGATTATTTGTTGACAGAGGTATCACTGTGTATCAATTGTAGTGTTGTATTTTAAAACTGTTTAAACCGATTACATTGTTGTATGTCTCAAGGTGGCTGCTTTTATTGTTTCCACAGATATCCAGACTACTAATTCTACCCCTCGGTCTGCTGTTGTTCCTTGTCCTTGTAGTATTTCCATGGAGAATATTTTTCTCCATGTTTCATTTTTGTATCTATTTGACCAGATGGTGTCAGTAAATACAAGTGATAGCAAGGAACTTGCATAAAAAGGCAGATTTAGCCACTTCACAGAGCTTCATATTGGGAAAAAAAACACCGCATTCCCATATGTATTTAATAGTGGACTGACCTATGTTTGGGAACTGGAAAAGTGGGTCAAGTCGGGGTTCCCACGGCAGTGGGGCACGAGGTCAAGAAAGCTGTGATCGGGCCACTCGACCTGCTTTAGCTAGGATGGAAACAGTGGTGACTTCATAGTAAACATTTTCAAAACATTGAGACAACCCAAACATAAGTTCTTTATATATTTTTTTTATGGATTGTTGTCTTCCAGCCATGCAGGGGATGGCAGGGAAGGGGTTTAATCCAAGTCAATCTTGGGAGAAGAACCAAGCCAATCAATTCGAGGAACAGCGCAGCTTGCGTCTCGTTTGTAATCGCAGAGACGTAGCATCAGTTTGCTTTTAGGACAGCAGTGAGGAACTTACGGCCTGTGGGCAACATATTGACCACAAATTAATTTTATATGGCTAGCAGCCACATGACGCTGACCACTTCAAAACTACCCACAAATCATACTTATCCATAACGGCAAGCATCTTAGCCTCACTTATCCGGTGCTGCAGGGGAATATTTTTGACCGGGAAACACTTTCTAATTCTAGCACACTCAATCAGGGCAGTCTTTGTTATGCTTGGTCAGCGTGCACTTTGTTTTCCCTGTTATTTTATATAGCTAAGGTGTGTGGTGATGTGTAGCCTGCCAAAGCTATTTGAGAGCTCTTAATTGGTGTTTCATAAAGAAAAGGTTCAATATGAAATCCAAATGTAGACCTTCAGGGTCGATATCAAGGCTTTTAATCTGTTGCTGGTCTATAACCAATTGCCTTGGATGCATCTGATCTCAGAAGCGAAGTAGTGTTGAGCCTGGTGGATAGTGCTTGAAAGAGCACCCACCACAGCAGGTTCTTTAGAAGAAGCTGGAGTGCTGCGTGATTTGCAGCAGAGGGCAGTGCAGCAACATCCATTTCCACGCTCCCACATCTATATACTGGAAGCCTTCACTAACCTGCACCGACTAGCCTGGTGAAGTATGGTCAATTAACTCACACGACCCCCACTTTGTGTGGAGGTCCTCATCCAGCAGAAAATGTTGGAAAGGGTTACAAATCTATATTCATATTTTGTTGTATCCATGTTTATTACATGATAGTGCGTGCCCCATTCATGTTTAAACTCTGCATACTTTGGTAAACATGCAAATAAATGTGTTTCATCGCACATTTAATTCCATTGAGCAATGGCCATTTCACATCGGTAATTAAAAACTGTCCCGAATGTACCTTATTTAATACATACAGTACCTCATGGCTTTCAGTGTGAACCGTTACAGGAAGAGCGCTTATGAAATGGATGAGAATTGTGATGAAATTCAGTCTTCAGCTACGTGCCAGAGCAACGATCTAAATTAGACCAATTTAATGAATGGCTGTAACTCTTTGAGGTAAGTTTATATCACTCCACGGGTCTCTTCTGACATAACTGTGGTGTTTATGAGCAGGGTGGTGTGTAAAGTTTTCGCATTTGGCTCATCCATTTCTCTGCATAAGCAACCACCCTGCTGTGGAAGGAGTCATATTTCATTCCCAATTGTGATGTTCACCTTTTATCCATACTTACATGTATTAAGCCAATCCACAGTTTCTGAATGAATGTATTTCTGTGGTTAATGACCAGCAAGGGTGCTTTCTGTGGTGCATTGTGGTTTTCTAGGCTGCTTGTCATCCTATTACACTGCCTTGTGTTGGCTTTAGGGAATGTCTCGGATGTGACAACTACAACAGTATTTATTGTATTTGATGTCTCATCCTAGAGCCGCAAACATGTTTACCGATACTATGTTATTCTGTATATTTTCGGTTTGGTTAATTATCAGAATTCATTTTAAAAAAATGCATTGGAAGTGTTTTGTATTAAAATATATATGATTTAACTTTAATGTCTATTAACCTATGTATTCACTTTGGATGTTTAAGTATGTCTTACTGATCTAATACAAACGGGACACGTTTTGACACATCTCAGATAATAAAGTTCAATGTCAAAGTAGTTTCCCACTCAAAAATGGGGTGGAGTTTCTATGCTACAATACGATTTTGCGTCTGAATGCATCTCAAGATGTTGTTTTATTTCCTTGTATCTTCAAGCTCGTGCTAAAAAACTCCGCATTTATAGCGGGCCCATGCGATTCCAACGGAGGTTGACTTGTCTCTTCCCACAAGGTCGTAAAAAATTGTTCTCAAACCCCGAGGGATAAATTGCTGAGTCAGCTTTCAGTTTAATTCTGAACACATAGAATTATAACAGACAGCCATGCACTCTAACCACTGGACCACCCTGCCAAATTAATATATTATTAGTTAAATTGATACACTCACTGAAATAATATTTTAACTTTATTGAATTATCCACTATTTAAGGTTAAACAAAATAAAATAATAGTTGCATCACTAATTTCATCCTTGGCAAACCACACACTTACTGCACACTGATATTTTTGTGCGGTTGATGTTTATTAATGGTCATTCTTACGACTTAGTTGTTTATTTTAGTTTCACCTTAACAATGGGCAGGAGTAACTCGGATCCATGCACGGAAAATGCTGATACCTAAATCACCGACTCTTTTCTGTGTGCAACTATGGCTATTGAACTCCAAACCATGGACCGGGTAACTTCGCACTCCCCCAAATATGAATTCGCAATTTCTCAAAGCAATTAAATGGCAAAATCACGTAACTTCTGATTCTCTGCATTGTTGCTGTTTGTAAACCATAGGAAATAATATGGATAAACTTGATTATACTACACTATTCTGGTCAATACAGGTTGGGGGAGCATACACTTTGGAGTATAAGTATTTAATTTAGTTAATTGGATTAATTAATCAATTCCATCATTGTGGGTATTTTCTTTCGGGAGGAAATTAAAAAGTTGGAATTGCAAACTATTCTTAAAGTAATAATGATTGGTTTTTTTACAGTTCATCTTATCACTGTGAACGGTTGAATCGGGTTTCTAATTCTCCTATAAACTGAGGTGAGTAAATCCTCCATAAATGATTGCAATTAAATGCTTATTTATGTAAATACATGTTTTTAAATGAATGTGTTATAAAAAGAAAACAAATCGGTGGCAGAATAGCTTCGTGGTTGGCAAGTTTACCACTCCACAAGTTTTAAGTGAATTGTTAAATGCTGCCAGCCTCCAGGAATGCGTGGGTTATTACCAAACCATGGATTGTGTAGTAACATAGACAAGAACCCTGATATCGCTTGCTAGCAAGAGCATACTTTTAACATGGTTTTATACAATCATAATGTATTGTATTTCGAAATAGCTCTTACACAATGCTATAAAATATACGGTTTTTTTGTGACTGAATACTAGTCAATAATTAAATTAACTGTCAGGATTTGTGGTCACAATATAATTCAATAACCATTATTTTTTTACTTTTGTGCAGGAAGATTTGGCTACACCTGCTTCTTACATAGTGCGGGTCATCACCAAGAATTGGAACCCTAAACAAATGCAGCACTTACTGATTCAATCCAGTCCGTGTCTCTTTCTGCTTCTTCCAGAGCACTGCTCGACTTTGGAATTATCCCATCTCTTTTCGAAAGTTCATATAATCTTTGGTTCTATTGGGTAAAGTCACGTAGGTGAAAATAAAATAATTTTTATTTTCACCTACCAATAGAACCAAAGAGTATGGATCCTAGCAGTCACGAAAGCTTTAAATCTAGAATTCATATAATCTTACTCAAATAAAAAAATGTATTACCTTTCATTAATGCTAACTTTTACTTGAACTTATTTTTGCATTGAAAAAAGAGGCCGGTACAGAGCACAAGCAATGAAAAAAGGAGTAGAGATCTACCGAGTAAACTAACATACACACCGAGTTAACGTGTCACCATCAATATAAATCTCGTAGGGCAACCAACTACCTTATGTCATGTCCATGGAGTGGTGCATCAAGAGTCTGTCCCCTCCACCGGTCTCCTCGACCATGCACACCTTCACGGCAGGTTCAATAGGGACAGGGACCATTTAGCCTTAAGTTCCCGTTCCCTGCCCCTAAACTTATGGCTAAGTTGCTCTGTTCCTGTAAGGGCTAGGAAGGCGTTGGGCCACATTTTCCAGGAGGGAGGTTCATGATTCGTCCGATTTGCCAGGATAGTCTTCCTTACAGTGAGATGAACGATTTTTAGTCATGCGTGCTGGTGTTTTAATGCACCGTTTGGTTTGAGGCCCCATCGTGTTGATTTGATTCAGGGGCTAAGGTTGGTGCCACAGATGTTATTTAAAATAATTGGTAATGTCGGAGTAAAATTTCAGTATATCTGGGCATGACCAAAAGGCATTAAGGTCTGTCTGAGCCATGCCTGGAGGGAATCAAGGGCAGTCTAGGGAAGCTTATGTGAATTTGCTCTTTCATTGGTCAAATAGGTGCCGTGCATACATTTGAATTGGATAAGCTTTATTGGTAGCGATCTAGGGCCTGACACAGCGGCCTGGCAGATTTGAATTAATTTCTGTTGGAGGATGTCCTGGCCCAGGAGCTTATTCCAGAGTGTTCTAGTGTCACATGGTACAAGTAACAAGGGAAAATATAATGGGGAGGATGTGGTCCACCTGTATAGGGAAAGGGAGTAATTGAAAATTATGAAAGTGTGCAGCAAACAAGGTGTCAATCACAATTGAGTGTGCCCAGCTTCCGATAAATATGGACCACCCCACCACACAAAGCCCAAAGTGGGTGGTGAACGTCATCTAAGGCTAAAAGTGCCTTAAGGGTGTGTGAGTGTTTGGGAACGTGTAGGCTTAGGTGTGTCGGGATAAAGGGGTCATCCTGTAACATTGTGAGCGCACCGTGTTGTCCTAGAGATACGCTACTGCGTGACAACTGGCAGGGTGGCTTGTCTAAAAATTTAAGACAGACCAACCCTATTGAATCGCCTCAGGTGAATGGGCACGACTGTTCTCACTAGACTTGACCCACAATACACAGGAGTGACTTGGCTTACCGAAAATATAATAGTAACACCGATAAAGGTGAGCCTGGAACAGCAGGAAAGAGACTATGTGCCACACCTAATGCTGCGTATAATCCAAAATCCCTCACTGTCCACAAGACGGTATGCTTCTAGTCTATAATTAAGTTTCGGTGCCTCTAGCCGGTCGAGGATAGGTGTGTGCAGAGTGATCAAAGTTCTTGTCTGGGGTTTTGGTGATGGCATCCCACTAATCTGTCGGTTCCTTAAAAAATGAGACCAGGGGATGTTATAACTTGCCTGTACTTGCTCAAAGGATAACAACCCTACTTAGATAAGGGGTTGTCAACTTTTTCCACTCCTGCCACTTTCCAGCTGGGCCACTTGATGCCCTTACCTCTTATTCTCATCGAACTGTTTACCCCATAGCGGGGATCATTACATCAGCCATATGAAAGAAGATGATATTACTGGTTTTTAAAAATCCCAAAAATGTATTTTTATTATTTTACGAGTGTTTTTAAGTCTGTATGCTCTCCCGTTTTATGTACGTTAACGAGAACGTACTCAACTTATTTATACCCTATCCCGTTTTACGTACTGTGGCACGTTGGGATAACATACTCGAGATTTACGAACTTCACCATTTAGACCCAACATTGTTTACGCTGTTTAGCGACATTTACGTGCCAGGTGGCACCGAAGCGTTCGCGTCCCTGACTGATCCACCATCCCATCTCTTTACTTCGATTAAATTTCTGGTTTTTAGGGATGCATCCTGGGCGTAAATCTGGGTATGTCTGTTTGTAAAAGTATGGTTTAAACTTTGCCGAAGTGCCTTAAACTTTGTGGATGACATGTGCTCGACAATAAAGTTTTTAAAATGTCGGACTTGTGTATTCACCCATTACTTAAAGGATACACTATACTGCATTACTTTGGCTGTTGAAAATCACTTGTTTTTTCTTGTAAAGGATGATGGCCTATTTAGGTTGTTTTGCATGGAGTAGAGGGTAGCCCTGGCCTTTCTCCACTCTACTTACTGGTTGTTATTCCACCATTAGTGTCACCCTTGCTATGTTGCCCACCCTCAACAATCACCAGACATCATGGGACCTCCCTTGCCAGTATCAAAATATAAGAATAGGTTTTACCCTTTCTGGCAATAAAACAGGTGTTAAGATTTTGATTTAAAGCTTTCGTGACTGCAGGAATTCATATAATAAAAGGTATAAAGATGTTAAAACACCAAACTGAAACATTTTGCAAGCATCCATGTCTGCATTAAGCACATATACTTGTGGTGAACATGCAAACAAACACGTGCTCTGATAGTATATGCATTGTCTTTGAAACGGATTGATCCACACCAGAGATCGCTTTCTTTAAAGCCAAGTCTCAAACAGTTAGACAGAAGAAGCCAAAGGGCGAACAGCACAGAGACAATCAAAATATAAGAATTTGTTTTATTGCCAGAAAGGGTCAAACCTATTATATTTTGATACTGGCAAGGGAGGTCCCATGATGTAGCTGCTCACCCCGAGCTCCCAATGTCCTGATAGTGGCATTGTCTTTGTGCAGACACACACAACTTTCAGGGTGCGTTCGGCAGTAAACGACGGAAATAATAAAGCAATTCTGCGCGAAGAACGCCTTAGACCTGCAACACATTTGTATTTCACTTCAGCCGCGATCAGCAGGCACACTCCGTTTCGCTTCTGCACACGGGTCACATGACAGATGTGACGTCACAGCTCACTAGCTGTGCAAAAAAATACATGCATTATTGAGCCCCCCCCCCCCCCCCCAAATACCAAAGTCTGTTTTATACTTTTTGCATGGTGTACAGTCTGGAAAGTACCCACATGGCAAATTTAAAGTTTGTTGCATGTCGGGAAGAACGCTAAACATTTTGAACAGACACACAATCACAAATTTCCATTTTATATATATGGAGATTACAGCACTTAGGGTGAAGCAATACACAATCACAGTGCAAACTGGAGAAAAATACCAAGCTGGAACTAATGCCAAAGTTTCCAATCAAATAAACGGCAGCGGCAGCAAGACCATTTTCAATCCAGAAAAACGCATGTCAAAAATGTTATAAATTGATTTGCATTTTAATGAAGGAAATAAGTATTTGACTCCTCTGCAAAAGATGACTTAAAACATGAGTAATTGGTGACAAAACCCTTGTTGGCAATCACAGAGGTCAGACGTTTCTTGTAGTTGGCCACCAGGTTTGCACAGATCGCAGGAGGGATTTTGTCCCACTCCTCTTTGCAGATCTTATCCAAGTCATTAAGGTTTCGAGGCTGACGTTTGGCAACTCGAACCTTCAACTCCCTCCACAGATTTTCTATGGGATTAAGGTCTGGAGACTGGCTAGGCCACTCCAGGACCTTAATGTGCTTCTTCTTGAGCCACTCCTTTGTTGCCTTGGCCGTGTGTTTTGGGTCATTGTCATGCTGGAATACCCATCCACGACCCATTTTCAATGCCCTGGCTGAGGGAAGGAGGTTTTCACCCAAGATTTGACGGTACATGGCCCCGTCCATCGTCCCATTGATGCGGTGAAGTTGTCCTGTCCCCTTAGCAGAAAAACACCCCCAAAGTATGTTTCCACCTCCATGTTTGACGGTGGGGATGGTGTTCTTGGGGTCATAGGCAGCATTCCTCCTCCTCCAAACACGGCGAGTTGAGTTGATGCCAAAGAGCTCCATTTTGGTCTCATCTGACCACAACACTTTCACCCAGTTGTCCTCTGAATCATTCAGATGTTCACTGGCAAACTTCAGACGGGCATGTATATGTGCTTTCTTGAGCATGGGGACCTTGCGGGCGCTGCAGGATTTCAGTCCTTCACGGCGTAGTGTGTTACCAATTGTTTTCTTGGTGACTGGTCCCAGCTGCCTTGAGATCATTGACAAGATCCTCCCGTGTAGTTCTGGGCTGATTCCTCACCGTTTTCATGATCATTGCAACTCCACGAGGTGAGATCTTGCATGGAGCCCCAGGCCGAGGGAGATTGACAGTTCTTTTGTGTTTCTTCCATTTGCGAATAATCGCACCAACTGTTGTCACCTTCTCACCAAGCTGCTTGGCAATGGTCATGTTGCCCATTCCAGCCTTGTGTAGGTCTACAATCTTGTCCCTGACATCTTTCTGATTGAGAAGGGGTCAAATGCTTATTTCCCTCATTAAAATGCAAATCAAATTATAATATTTTTGACATGCGTTTTTCTGGATTTTGTTGTTATTCTGTCTCTCACTGTTCAATTAAACCTACCATTAAAATTATAGACTGATCATTTCTTTTGTCAGTGGGCAAACGTACAAAATCAGCAGGGGATCAAATACTTTTTTCCCACTGTTTTCCCTTACTCGTTCAGCACACCGGTTGTGTGTTGGAGAGTAAACCCACACCATTAAAAAGTCGAGTACGACATTTCGACAGTAATTACAACCAGCCTTATCAGGTGACAGCCAGAATTGGCTGTGTTTTGTAAATAACATCGCATCAGTTCATCTTACATGATAAGTCATCTCGCCAGGTAGCAGAGCACCCATCCCACAACAGGCAGATAGAGCATATGCTAGTCGGAAGTTGACTCAACCCATCGTCCATTCTGGGGTAAGACAAGGAGCACTTGGATAAGAATGAGTATCAGTGGCCCTTTGGAGAGACTATGTGGTGCCACAACAGCGAAGCCGCTCCGTCGGAGCCGTTCCTGCAACGCCACCACGGGAGAGCGTCCGGGCCGATGCTGCTTCTCCCTCACCACCCCCCAAATGAGCACACATAACACACACACCCCCACGTAGGACCTCGTGGGGAAGTCACCTGGCCTCCAGGTTTTCACCCAGGGGCCCTCTTCGTAGGGACATCCCCCACGGTTTCCTGGGGCCAGGGAATTGGACGACTTCCCCCAGGTTGAATTACACCGCGGAGCCATGAATTGACGTGCAATTGCATGGTCACGACGAGGCTACTCAGTCACCGCGGTTAGGTCCACACGAGCACAAGGGGAAGCATCCGATTGGCCGTAAAAGTATGCTTGCACGCCGTGGCCAATGGCAACGACCCAACGGCGGCCCCTGTTGATGGGGAGAGAAGGAAGCGGATGTCTGTGAAGGCACCGAGGCGGGCGCACCAATGGCGGTGGGGTATCGTGGGTTAGCCGGGCAGACCTTCGATGTAGAGAAGGCTCAAATGAGAGAGGAGAGCGACGATGGGGGTTCGCATTCTCCTCAAGTGAGCGATCGGAGCAGTCAGCTTGCCGGCCACTGGGTCGTCCATGGGACGAGTCTCAGCGAAGCCAGGCCCCGCTCCCCGCAAGAACCTCGTGCAGCCTCATTTCTCCGCGACGGCCCGCACATCCGAGGCGAAACGTGAGTACTAAAGAGAGAGTGGGGAGTTTGATTCCAAAGGGACGAGGTAGATCGGGTTTAGACCAATGGGAGATAGATTAGACCTGCCCTGCTGACTCGGACTGACTCGGGTAATGGTAGCCCGCAGACACGCCGGAAATAAATCGTCAGTGATCAATAAACCTTGTCATGTGGTTTCTGCGAGTGTGAAACGGGTGCATGGGGGTGTGAGTCCACTCGTCGTGGTACGGGGAGTTGCGCGTGGGTAACTCTGTTGAGGCGGCAATTGTGTGCACCCCCGACCGGGGTTCCTGCGTCGTACCCTGTGTTTGCGCGCGAGTGTGTATTTACCCACGTGTTTGCGCTCGCCCCTGCGCGTAGCTCGTGGTTAGCGTGTGCGTGTGGCGAGCGGCGGCGGACTCGTACAGGGGCACGTGAGGTTACTCATACGCCCTTGTGTTTAACGTGTGCGTGAGGTAGACGGGCGGCGTACACGCGAGATTATTCATACGGCTTTTGTTTAGCGTGTGCCCGCGGTGAGTGACGGTGGACTCGCCTGGGTACACGTGGGATTATTCCTACAGCCCTTTAAACAATCTCCATTGCCCGCCCTCGGTCGTAACGCGTGTGCGAAGGACGTCATTGCCCTCTGACCCATGACCCTCGGTTCAGCGCGTGCGAGTGGTGCGCGGGGTTGTGTGAACGGATACGTCGCGTTTGAGTGGCTGAGAAGTGACAGATTGACTCCAGGCAGCCGTGCACCAGCCCCGAGCTATGCCCCCCAAACAAAACCCGCGGACCCGAGGGGCTGCGGCACGAGGAGAGTAGCCGGGGAGCGGCAGCCTTCTCCCCACGAGCGAGGAGTTGGATAGCGGCGGTTCTCACACGAGCGAGGAGTCCGGAACCTGCAGCCCTCCCGAGATCAACCCTCCCCCGGAGGGGGAGCCGGGGGCCCGTGTCCCTCACAACTACCCTCCAGCACAGGAATGTGCAACGGTGCATTACGCGGTCACTCGGGGCTGCCAATGGACATGAGCAATGCTCCAGCAAGCATCGGAGCATGGAGACATTTTGACTGGTTTACAATAAATTTAAAAAGTCACCATTTGCATTCAGTAAAATGTATTCTGCCGAGAATGAAGAAAGTGTCAAATATGTGAACTTTCAACAGAAGCTGAGTTTTAAGGAGACAATTGCATGGATAATTTTATACTGTTGTATACAGTACTATTAAAGTGTTGTTTTATGTTGAAGCTTACAGGACAATTCGTTCCATTTGCATAGCTTATACATACACTCACCGTACAATTTGTACAGCATCAAAATTAGCCACGTATCTACCATAAATTAAAAGTTAGTGCCAACATTTATGTTCAACATGAGAAGATGCTATCTATTTGTCTGTCTAAATGGGACGAATTTATTTCAATTTCTCCACCTTAGCTGTTAATCCTATAGATGTGCAAAGTCTTCTTGTAAAATAATTTCATGGAATCAGATGTAAATGATTCTCATCTTTGCTGTAGGTAACTCCAGATTTAGAGGCTAAATGTTTTGCTTTTCCAGCTTATGTTGTTTATAAGTGACTCACGTGATAATGCTTCTCACGCGTGTCACAGTTTTCAAGTTTGATCTATTTTAACTTTAGAGGTACGGCGGCATTAATCAGACGATAGAAACGTGTCAAATCTGATGTGGCGATTGCACTAGGCATGCCAATACAGTAATTCTAATATTTGCATTTTTAGAATACTGCACTCGGAAAAAAAATGCATTCCTCAAGTTTTGTCCTCTAAAGATATGCCAAGGGTTTGTGTTCACGGTTACACAACACGTGCATACAATGCCTTGCACCTCATATTAAATACTATGCAGTTTAACAGTAAGGTTTGTACAGGATATAAATGATGGGATAGTTCAATGCGTATTTATAAAAAAATACTAAAGGAGTTAACATTGTTTCATCAGGTGATGCTAACAGTTTAGCAATACTGTATTGTGAACTAAATATTTGTTGTGGGTTGTCTCAGGCCACGGGTGAATAAAATAGGTACCAATTTGCCCTCATGTAATCCAGCACTGTGGAGCCAGTGAGGGTTGGTGGGTCAGACAAATGTTGCGAAATTCCCTTCCCGTGAGGGTAGAGGTTGCAGTACCCTGACTGGCCAGGAGAAGGCGGTACAGCAAGAGTAGACTAATCTCCATCTGTCCCATCTGTACGGGATCGAGTGTTGCGTCCTCGCATGGGTGGATTTTCTCCAGGAGCCCCGGTTTCCTCCCACACGTGTAATCACTCATTAATTGGCTGAAAACATCCGAATATATATGCCGCTCCATGTGTTATGTGTTGTGCAGAGTTGTGAGATGCTGTTTGCATGAATGATGCTTCGATATAAAAACACATTTATATCTCAAACAGCTGTAGGAATTAATCCATTGTACTCTACCACCAATTTTATAAATGTAACGTTTTTGCAATGGTCATTTTGTAAATACACATTATTACTATTGTAACAAGGCCTTGTTTAAGGCCTATTCACTGTCCATTTATTTAACACTACTGGAGTGATAATTGTTTTTTTTTACCCTTTTATCTGGCAACAAAACTGACACATTTTTTACAAGGAGTCATGTTTGCATTGACTAGAATACCTGCGGTCGGAGTTCAAACAAAAAACATAACTCTGATAATGTATGCACTGTCCTTGAAATTGATTGGTTCACACCCGAGACAGCTTTTCTTAGAAGCCTCGTCTCACACGGTGTTGGACCAGATGACGCCAAAAGGCGCACGGCGCGTTTTGGCGTCAAAACTGACACAAAAAAATGTGACTTATCATATTTTGCTACTGGCAAAGGAGGTTCCAATGGTACAGTACTGGAGGTCAGTGTACAACACTTTTACATTTATGCGACCTAATCCAAGAGTTCCCAGTATTGATTAATATAGAGCATTTTCAAAATAAATGTTATCACGATTTGGCATGTGTTTTGATATTATACACATGTTATGTCTCATTTCATAGGCTTGAATGATACATACAATCAACATTTCATCCAGACAACGCAAGAAAACAAATCTGAAGACTGGGCAACTAGTGAACAGACCACAGCATCTCAGCTACAATCCAAAAGGCCTACTTTGCCCACTCCACAAATTACTCCAAGTACTAGGACACTAATCCTTCTGTGTGCAGGTTTCCTGTTCATAACGATCATAGGACTTGCAGCAGTCATTCTCTATGTGGCTGAACAAGGCGCGGATCTGGTGGTTAGTGAACACTTAGAAAACACTGCATTTACACATTTATAGCAAGTGGTTGTATATGTTTAAAAACAACACTTAGAAATGTGTACAAGCACTCAGCCTTCATGCGTCACGCAAAATAATCAATTGGTAGTTCCTAAATAAGTAATGGGGGGTTTCTAGTCAATATATTTGAATATATTTTATTTGCTGTTCTATGCTCTGTCATATCTTTGTCAATGAATGCACGTTAAAGGAAAACGTCACACCAAGCTAACACACAGTCCCTCAATAATATGGTACATTAACAGTGACAAACTAAACGAGGCTCAACATGCCGATGAATATAACAATAGCTGTACTTAACTCAGCCCAATTGGTCTCTATGGTCAAAGACTTTGTACTGTCCCCTGACGATATCCTTGTCAGCTTCGATGTGGTCTCTCTGTTCACCAAGGTCCCAGTACCTGATACCATTGAAATAATAAAAAATTTGGTCCAACATGGACTAGACCCCGATACACCTGCGCTGGTTAGGCACTGCCTCACCAATACCTACTTTACTTGGAATGGCACTTTCTACAAACAAAATGAGGGTACCCCCATGGGTTCCCCCTTGTCACCAGTGATAGCCAATGTTTGCATGGAGAAATTTGAATCAGACGCCATCCAGACTTCCACCCTCAGACCTTCCCTGTGGAAGAGATATGTAGACGACACTTTCGTCATTTGGCCACATGGCCTCCCAGCTTTGAACCTTTTCCTAGACCACATTCATGCCAGACGCCCCGCCATCAAATTCACCATAGAAGTGGAGAAAGATGACAAGCTGCCATTCTTGTATGTTCTGTTTGAGAGGAGACCTGATGGCTCATTGGGACATTCTGTCTACAGGAAACCCACCCAACAGATTCCTACTTGAAACCTGATTCCCACCACCACCCAGCTCAGAAGAATTATCTCATCAAAACGTAATACCACAGGGCACATTGCATTTCGGACCAACACCACCTGACCAGTGAATTAAAACATGTACACCTGGCCCTTAAGAGAAACAGATACTCTGACCGTACCATCCGCCAAGCTGTTTCTCCCTCCATACAGAAACAACCAGTTGATACGCCGGTCAAAACCATCACACTACCATATATAGCAGGCGTTACTAAAAAGATCTCCAAAATTCTAAACAAACACAAGATCCTGGTCCGGTTCAATACAGTACACAAAATCCGTGACCTGATCCCTTCCGTGAAGGATGTCGTTCCTGACTTACAGTACCCCGGAGTTTACAAATTGAGCTGCACTTGTGGTGATTGCTATATCGGGGAGACGAAACAACATGTCTCTGACCGAATTCGCGAGCACAAATCAGACTTGAAACACGGCAGAACGAATTCTTCTGCCGTAGCTGACCACTGTTATAACGCTGTGGGTGATCACGATATAGTTTTCTCCGATACCAAGGTTCTCTGCAAACCCACGGGTTTTTTTATCAGAGATTTGTCCACGAGGCAATTCAGATTTACAAACACAGACACAATTTCAACCGAGACGATGGTTTCAAATTAAGCAATCATTGGAAAGATGTTCTAAATCAAACCAAACATTAAACTAATTTTCAATGGTACAGTAAAAAATTTTCAAGTAGTGGTATCCCAAACTTTCACAGCTGCTTATTTCTCTCCACTCACTCCACTCACTCACTCCACTCACTCACTCCACTCACTCACTCCACTCACTCCACTCACTCACTCCACTCACTCACTCACTCCACTCACCGCACTCACTCACTTCACTCACTCCGCTCACTCACTCACTCCATTCACTCACTCCACTCACTCACTCCACTCACTCCATTCACTCACTCCACTCACTCCACTCACTCCCCCCCCCCCCCCCCCCGCTGCTGGTCCATCATGGCCCATGCACCTCCTACGTACATCGTGCTCATTTTTATGCTAATTCCTTTGTCAAGCGTTTTGCTTCCTCCCACACAGCTTAAAGGACACGACCTGGGGTTGGCTGTTTTCACTCCAATGCTGTCCTCATGACAGCACGGTCCCTTCATCTGATGAAGGCCACTTGTGTTGTGGCCGAAACGTGATTTTTATTTTATTTTTTACCTACGTGACTTTACCGAATAGAACCAAGGAGTATGGATCCTTGCAGTCACGAAAGCTTCAAATCTAGAATTGACTGCCAGTTTGCGTTGCAGCATCTACGATAGCATGTGATGGAGACGCGTGCCACGGCGGACAATGGTCTGAACTTTAATCCCATCACGAGACTCATCTGCACCATGCTTTAACTCGCCTATAAATGTATGTTGAACTTCTTTTGCACCATATGAAGCCAACTATGCTCATCGTATGTGCGGGGGAAGGACAACAAACTAAACACAAAAAGCAGTTAAAAAAAGTTTCCAATCGAGATGATTTAAGAGCGCAGAGCTCCAGTGGCTTCCGTATATCGGAAGCCAGAGCATTCCAGACGGTTGCAGAAGCGCATCTGAAAGCGTGCAATGCAGTGACCGTATTTGTTCGATGGCCAGCCAAAAGCCACTGCGACGAAATCAGCAAGGTATTGTGGCTCATTTGTGGCAAGGACTTTGTGTGTAATGAGTGCGACCGCATCACCCCAATCTTCAGATCTCTTCACTGGCTGCCAAGCCACTGCCAGATCAGCTACACGACTGCCTTCAACGTTTCAAGATCAATCATGAATTGATTCCCAATTGGCTTATTTGTCCTCTTCTCCAGTAAATCTCACCCACTCTGTCGCTTCTTCTCCTTTGTTGCCTCCACTGTCTAGAAGTAATTCCACCTGCCAGCCACACTGCTCACTCCACTTCTCTTTTCAAATCTTTCATCGTCACTGAACTAATTTTCCCTTTTTTCCCCTCATGTATTATTTACTCGTCTTTCCTTCGAAGCCCATACCTTAGGACAGGGGTGGGGGACGTCCGGCCCGTGGGCTGTATGTGGCCCGCGAAATCATTTGGTCTCTGGCCCTGCCAAGGCAACCGCAGGCAGGACTCGAAATTCAATAAATCTAGGAGCAAACCTGGACAAGCAGTTGCGAGTAGCAACATCATCAATAGCAGCCAACATCATCACACGCCTCGCCAAAGAGAAGCAGTTCCAGCCATCACATTAGGGGCGAGTTAATTAAATGTTTGACCAAATATAACAGGCTAATTTTTAAGTTGATAATTTTGTATGGCCCGCGAATGATGTTATAAATATACAAATGGCCCTTGGCAGAAAAAAGGTAACCCACCCCTGCCTTAGGTGAACGCCAATAGTGAGTGTGCAGTGAGTTGGAACCTTGCCTCATATAAATTAGATCGAGTAGGATTTGCAGTTCCATTTATAAGGTGCTTGCCTCAGAAACTCGCATCTTCCATCTCATCTCAATCATTCCAATACTTAACTTTATTTTTAACCCAGGAGAGCCCCTGATGGCAGCTGTCCCCATATGGCACAAGGTGAACACAGCCCCAGGCTGCAAGTGGGTAGTAGTTTGCCAGTTGCCCGAAATGTTTCTATGGGTTTTATCAATTGGGTAATCTGCAAATATTTGTATTTATTTGAACCATGACCCTAGTGCACGTGGCCTACTCTTTTTCCTAATCGCGTCACGGGATTTGTCACATCCACTGTGGAGCATACGGCATATATTTTCTGGTAATACACCCACGGCATTAACCAGGGTGGCCACGGGGATGAATCGTGAACCTTGCCAACGAGCGGCAATGCCACCGCCAACAACAACTTCTGTTGCTTCCACCGTTGCTGATCGGGGTGTGGATCATTCGTTGTCTTTGCTGTGCAGGTGTCCCAGTGCAGGAACTGCAACAGGAAGTACCAGCCAGTGCCACGGGACAGGGAGTGGGGGAGTGGAGCGCTCTTCAACTGCACAACCTGCGATAACACCTTCAGGTTGACGGCGATAAAAGGGACAGCTTGTATGTGTGTGTTGATGCATTGATTCGCAAAGCTTACGCGAGTTGTGCGCGTGTGCGCATGAGATTCGGTGTTTTATAAATAAAAAATGTATATCGTAATACGAGAGGAGCAAACCATTTAAAAGGATGTCGCCACTCAAATACATTTGCATAGTGATGTAGAGTATAAAGTGGGGGGTGTGAAAGCGAACTGAGAGCAAATCCTCTGGAACCACAAAAGCCGTGTTGAGGACAGATAGTGGCAGCAGGCAAGGAATGAAACGCATCTCAGAGAGCGTCCACTGCGGAGATGGAGCGACGACATTGGCTCGCGCACAGGTGCTCGTGTTCGGTGGATTATTAAATTGTTTGGGGGAGGCCTTCATCCGGCAGTGGATTGAACATGGCTGCTGATGATGAGAACGAAAATAATTGAAAATAATTAGCGCAATGTATTTTGTATACGATTACGAAGTAGTAAATATAGAGAATTATCAAAATAAACAACAGATGAATAATGAAGACGTATCAAATAAACCTTCTGAAGTGATCACAAGCATGGAACAAATCGATGGGGTCGTCAAGACCTTCCCCAAGCGTGGCACGTATTCTGATGCCCTGGGCGCTCATGGCTCAGAAGGCCTTACCAACTATATATTGTTTTAAACTGCCCCTAATTTGTCCTGCTGTCGTGTTTTGTATTATTTGTGGTTGTAACGTTCTGATCCGCCCCTAACTGGACATCTGTGAAAAAGAGTTTCATAGCTCATGGGATTCCTCCAGTATAAATCAATATTCTGCTTGTTTGTGAGCAGCGGCTGGGGACAGATGGGCGTGCCCACATCGCCGTGCTCGCGGTGCCAGGCGGCGTGTGGCCCACGCGCGTGCAGCGCCCCGACACGCACAGCGCTGCGCGCCCTTCCGGGCAGCAGCTCAGCTGCATGGCCGAGGACTGCTACAACCCCCAGGGTGAGCGCAGCTGGAGGGCCACAGCGCCACTCCGCCGACTCTCGCGATCGCCAGCCACGAGCATTAATAAGCGACGATCCAATTCTCTCTGTCTCGCAGACCCGCAGGAGTTTTGCGGGGGGGAGTGGAAGGGGGGGTGATGTTGCTGTGCATTTCTCCCAATGAGTGGCTTTTGCAGACAATTTGCACAATTTGGACCGTGACGCCGACATTCCCTCCCATCGTCTCTTTCCCAAGATAAACCATAAACCATTTCAGGTCTTAATTGATTGTTCACGCTTACAGTGGCTTTCAGACAGCATACATTAATTTTTCGTCTCCCCCCTCCTCTTTTCAGAACATAGATGGACTAGTCCTTCTAAATAAACTGCCAAATCGCTGCGCGTGGCGCTGACGTTTTTTATAAATAAATAAATACACCGTTTAAAAATAAATACATTTATGCAAACCGACACACCTGATGACGACCGTTTGTGTTATGGTCGAAACGTGAGAATTTTGTATTGTTTTATATATTTCATTATTTTATTGTTTCCCTTCAACGTGACTTTACCGAAAGAGCTAAGAATATGAATTACTGCAGTCACGAAAGCTTTAACTCAAAATTTGCTCTTGTAATTGTTTTGATTTTAACCGTGTTTTTGACTTTTTGTGTGTATTCACATAAACAGTGATGCGCACGAGGTGAAAAATGTTACGAAAAAAAAGTATTTACAGTCGGCATGTGAGACGTGACAACAATGGCTCTTTCATGCATCATGCTATCGTGCTGTGTAGTCAGAGAGAAATTCAGTAGGTACCTTGAAACACGCCGTAATTGTTTCTGAGGTGGGGTGGTTTATTTGAAATGTATCGGTTAGTGGAGGTCCACTGGCCAACTGGAGGGCATCTACTCTATAAGTGGCTAATCTGTATGCTTGGCTGTACGTTTGTTTCTATAATCTCCACGAAATTCAATTAACAAGGAGTCATTTTAAAACTAAAGTAGTTTATATTATATTAAAACAATACAAATACTTTTTACCTGATCAATCTTCTAATTTGGCGTTTCGGGCCCCTCGGACTGCTTAGCTGCTCTATCATTTACAATAGCTTGGCATGTGATGTCAAGCTATTGTAAATTCGTACAATATATAGGGTTATAGAGGGCGGGGTGGCACAGAGAGCTGTTGAAACTCAATGGCTTCTCTTTAGTCTCCAATAAAACCACCTCCATAACAAGGATCAACAACTTATATACAGCACAGCATATCTCAATGTAAAATCAAATACACTTGTATGTACGTGTAGCGCAGGGACGTGCGGTCAGGGGAGGCACAGCCTCACCTGTCATACTCCGATGAGAATAGCTGTTACGAAAAAAAAGAATAATCAAATAAAAATTTACATTTTCCCACTGATCTGTGTTATAAATGTCATTTCTGTACTATTCCAAACATTTTTATAGTCAAAGTCGCCAAATTTGCGGAGCTCCGCTGCAAATGCAGGAAGAGACGAGAGGTGAGGCAGCGACGCGCTCAGCCTCCCCTCTGATTGCGCAACCCCTGTTCTGTAATGCTGCGTGTTTTCATAAGGCGAATTGGATATAATTCTATGAATGTATTAGGGAACACATTTTTATAACGCGCATACGAATTGGTTATAAAGCAATCGAGTGAACAGAACTACGTTGCGTGAGTAGGAACAAGCAGTTGTAAGGCGACCTCGGTGTAGCATCACACAAGGTGGGATGCTGCTGGATGCTCTTGATGCTACCCACACGCCTCAGTCTTTGTTCAGGCTGCGTACGCACATCACGTGTTATCGCAGACATTGCTTTACCCTATATTATGCAGGGTGCTTCAACATGTTTTTAACACTTATATGGGACTATCGTTTTTAATGGAAAAAGAACGGATAATACACTGTAACATGATAAAGAAATGTATGTTAATAGCTGCAAAAAGTCACAAAGAGTCTCCACTTGCTCGCCATCATTGTCAACACATGCCTGGAATCTTCTCTAGGTGATCTCCAGAGCCCGGAGGCTGGTATTGTTGCACATTCTCACAAGTATTAAAACAATTTAAGCACCCCGTACATTATTTATTGTAACGCGATTTTCCATAACGCGGTGTTCTTCAGGAACGCAACTACCGCGTTATAGGGGAATAGAACTGTATAATCATGCAGGGTCTTGAACTCAGGACACTAGAGGTCGACTAAATTTAAGCTCGATTTCAATTTCGAAGGAATATTTAAAAAAGCGATTCAATATAAAACTGCTACATCTTCCGTGTCGCCTCACAATGAGTTTATGGATAGGAAAGGGGTAGGGGCAAAACCATTTCTGCTCGGGGTCACCAAATAGGCCAGCACCACCACTCAAGGGTGGGAAAAACCCGATTTTTTTGCCCGACAAATCGGGTTATTGCTTTTAATGGAATTAAACCCGATTTTGCCGATTAAAACCTGGTTGTATTATCGGCGTCTCGTGCACACTTCAATCCTGCTCCTCCTCCTCGTCGTCGTCGTCCGCCGCCGCGTCGTCTTCGTCGTCGCTCTCGCCGCTGGACTCGGTGTTGTCGTGGCCGTCGCCGGGCGTGGGGTAGTCGTAGAACGCGTTGAGGTTCGACTTAATGAAGACGAGCTTCTCGACTGTGCTGGGCGCCAGGCTGTTCCTCAACTTGGAATGGATCAATCCCATCGTCGAGAAGTTTAGCTCAGACGCAGCAGCAGCAGCGGCGGTCGACGTGGCCATGCCGCCGTGCGCACGGCGGCTGAGCCCAGGCCCCGGCCCGAACGCCGCTAATGGGTGCGTGCGACTGAAATCCCGACTTCACTTTAATAAAACCGAATAAAACCGGATTTGGGCAGGATCCAGGTGCTCCGGTTTTATATAAAAACCGATTAAAGCCCGAATGAATAAAACCGGGCCGTGCCAGCCTTGCAAACCACTGCCTGCATGTACCACGAGGAGACGTTTCAATGTCTTGCGCTCGCAGTCTCAGTCTCGCATACTAGACATGCCCCTCACCCATCGCCCACAAACACCGCCTTGTTGTGAAAGAGCCAACGCAAGAAGATCCCTGGGTTTGATCTTCCACGAAGCTCATGGTCCACCCTAACTGTATCCACTGCACAAACCACGACAGTAGATGCGGATACCTGATGCACAAGTGGAAAATTAAAAACTCCCCAGTAGTGTGTGACTGTGGTCATCCAGAACAGACCGTACAGCATATAACGACGCAACGCCCGATCCACAAATACGAAAGAGACATCTCAGTGATGATACACTCCACTGCTCTTGGCGCGGTTGTCTGGCTTGACCACCTGAATGTGAGATTGCAGTTGTTGCTCTGTGTCTACATTAGCCATGCGAAAGAAGATGAAGACCCATCGCCCAGCTTGAGGGCGGGGTGGGGGTCTAAATCAGGAATTCACTATAAAAACACATGATTTCAGTAAAACAAATCCATATGATCTCGCAAGTGCGTGTCACATAACGGCATATCAAACACAATGTGACAACGAACTCACCTGCGATATAGCAAACTCAAGGTATCCGTGTGCTACCGATTTTGTCTTTATAGTACTGTATTCGCTATTCATGGTTTCCTGCTGCAACAAAAAAATGTTACAGCAATTGTTTTTACCTTTAGCTGGATCCAAGATAATGGATGGAGTGATGATGCAGTGGTTCATGCACTGCGCCATCTGAGTTTGATTCCTGGCCATGGCTGACATCGGTGACATCTGAACAGATCCTGTACCCCCCAACCCATACCGAGCAGCATGGTCAAGTATGGTCGAACAACAAAAATGTCCGACACGGTGTGTGGAGGCCCTTGTACAGCAGTGGACTCGCAAATGAGCTGTAAGGTTTGCTTTTGTAAATGAAAGTGTGTTTTGGCATAAACTGAAAAATCTGAGTCTTGCTGCTCCAAACGAGCATGGGGTGCAATGCCATTCTGTATGCATCTCAGCAAGGTGGTCAATATTCCACATTCCTTTGGGAGGGGGAAACTCGATGTAACCACCACTTCTGCCCCGCCCACTCTCGTCCTAGGCTCTGTGTTCGATGTGTTCAATACTCACGTGGGTCTCATTCCTTTGACATTTGATGGTGCTGTTTGTTGCTGGACGCTTGGCGTCTTTGGGACTCTGCACAGATCAACTTGAATATTTTGATTGTGTGGAATAACCTCCAATATTTGCAATTAATCAATTACACTAATATTCGATTCTGAAGATTGCAATTTAACCGCACTGTATAGCAGCACTTTCAAAACAATTTTGCAATATGACCCTATTTGAATACAAAATTCCTATTAAACTGACAATAACTATAATTTAAAAACATTTCAAGTGACAGGATATTCTGTACGTTAATTTTGTGACGGTATTATAGAACAACAAATATTATTTTTGTTATATATAAAAAAATGAAGCAATAATTTGGACTCACCAGGTCGAGTGTCGAGACGCGTGTTGCTTGAGGCATGCGACACAGCTTCTCAAAATCTTGCGGTGTGGCTGACATTGCACATCCCACCTTCAGCGGTCACATCCAAAGTCAGTGCGCTCACTCACGTGTACACTACATGCTTGCAAAGGGCACCATCGGTTTCGAGGCACGCGTTAAGATGTCGGGGTTTGCGGATTCTCTCTTTTCCGTGAGAAAAAAAAAACTAATCACGTGACATTTCAACGAGTTGTTTCGTTTCAGCCGCGGTCACATCCATTGTTTTAGGCTGGGCATTGAAATGGGTTTCGTGCCTAGTGACACCTTTTCACGTCGAAATCAGGGAAATTGCTTGCGAAGTGTGCGTCCAGGCAGCTGAGGTGGTGAGTCTTCGCCCAAGTGGAAAGACACTTTGGAAATTGAGTGGAGCCGGCAGTTCAACTTCAACAAACTCATCTTGCACACACCATCTCTCACGGATGCTGTGATTTGATCGCTCATTTGTATATTTGTGGTTTCATTGCAACATTTGCATTCACGTCGTTTCGTTTCCCAACCACAGGCGCGTCTCGCTTAACGAGCGTTCTCCTTCACGAGAGTCTGCTATAACGCTCAATTTGTTCGCAACACGAGAACATGTTCCCGAAACAAGCGGAGGCCGATCAACCAAACGCGTCCCATGTTGGCAAGGGCCGCTACGCTACAACAATGGGATCGTATTACCACGTGCCCTGCGCCCAGCCGTCAGATTCTCACTCTCCTGTGCTGCGCGTGCTGCCTGAGCACGTGACCCAGGTGGGGGCCACGTGGTGTTGGTGGCGGCACTGTCATGGCGGCGCGTGGGGAGCTACTCGCGACTCCCGCTCACGGCCAACACGGGTGACGATTGTACGAGGTGGTCCTGGGACACTCCGAGGTCGACTCGGCATCAAATGAGTACGGTGTGTAAACATCGCCACCGGGGAGACAAAGGCGGCCGGGCGTGGTGTGAGCCACCCCACCCACACCCGAGGATCGGCGAGCGGGGCCGCCATCGCAAATTGCCAGCCCTCGCAAACAACAGCGGTCGGTAAGTAAGCTCTTGACTATGCATATATTATTGTTGTGTTACATATAGATTTTATATATCAGGTATGTAGCCTTCTCTTTGTGCCCGGCGCTTAAGGGCTGCAGTTTTTGATAGCGGCAAGTTTGAGTAACTCACGTGTACAGTATTTTGGCGGGACAAATGCTACTGTACTAACATTCGTGGAAATATCACAGAATCGTTTTGCGCGTTACCCCCTCCCCCCACCTAGAGGTTCACTCAATGTTTATTTTACTTTCTATCGAAAACAAGTGTTAAGATAAGCGTTTAAAAGTCAAACTTAACCAAGTCGTCAATTTAAGTGTCTTTTGTACATTTATGTTCGTAGGTTTGAATATATTCTGTCTAGATTCGTTGATAAAGAATGCAACCTTCTCTGGCTACTATTAGCCCTCTTGTAGAATTGTGTTTCAACCGATTACCCTCGCTTGCCTGACCCGTCACGGCTCTGAGAAATAAATGTATGACTAATGGACATCAATGTTAACCAGTTGTCCATTTTGTGAGGTATCCCTAACTAGCCAGTAACTTGTAAGCGAATAAAAAAATCAACGGCGTAATTTGTTCGCGCTCGCTGGTTACTTTTGGAAACAACATTGTTGATAATTAATTTAGAAAGGTCTTTTATACCGATCTAGGTCACGATATGGACTTCGATGTTAGCGTCGTAATTTTCTATTGGCAGATTCATACGTGATTATTCACCAGTGACTCATGTTTGCTATAATTTCACACATTTATAAATCACCTCACGTACCCCCCCCCCCCCCCCCGTTGCGAACCACTGGCCTAGAGAAGCCATTAGTGACAGACGTTACCATCACATCGACAGTGAGGATGGCTTTATGAAACCCAAGGCGACATGGAATGCACAAAAGACGTTTGAACTGCCAATGTGTTCTTTGCGCGGCATTGACCTGCAAGGCTGTGAGCCTGAAATCGGTGAAATAATGCAAAACGATCCCACCCAGTTGTGTCGCGTCATTGAAAATGACCCTGAAGAAGAATGCAGTCGTGTATTTTGACGGGACACTATATGAAATGCACAATCGATGATTCATCTAGATGAAGGGTGAGCAGTCAGATTCATTCCCTCACCCATGGTAACAATGTTGGTCTACCGCACCGACTGTTTGCTCTCATGTACACAGCGCACAGCGAATGACTTGGTGTTTCTACTTTGGCAGTGGTACACAAGCACAACAACAAATACATGGACGCATTCGTCAATAACACTGGCTTCTTCCAGGATAAAATATGGACAGTAAGCCCTCTCAAACCACAAGGGTTATGTTCTTGAAATCGCGCGCGAATGTAGAAACCTTGTTGACCAGGAAAAATGGGGTTGCGTTCCTGGCACGAGTGAACATAGGGGGGAATAGTAAATGTTTAATACCACTGACTACAATAAATAATAAAATATGAATGACAATTCGTTTTGATTACCTTTCATGATGATTTGATGACAATGGAGATGGTGAGGAATTCAGGTGGACGACTCATCGGGAGATGCAGGTGTTTGATAACAACAACGCACAGTTATCATTTTAGCACTCGAGAGCACGTCTGTGATAGGCCGACATTTTGGCGTGGACTGTGAGATCCAGCAAGAATGAGGCGAATGCAATCGGGGAAAGTGTTGCGGCTATCGCCACCCAGTGCTGTGTTCTCTTATCAATAACTTATCACATTTTTACTGTGAACAAGATTTCTACATATTCTTGGTTCTTTCGGTAAAGTCACGTTGAAGGGAAACAATAAGATATAAATATAAAACAATAAAATTCTTGCGACGTTTCGACTGCAACACAAGGCTGTAACCCTCGTGAATAGAGAAGGTTTACTATATTGGCATAGTCACTCTGGTTTGTCAGTGCGTCGTCAACCGCGAGCCGGTGGGTGGTGTCAGGGAAAGCTGTCCCAGGTAGTCCAGGAAGCCGGTAACATGACTTCTATGATTTCATGGGTGCCACACATTTCTATTTACAGCGATGTTCAATGTACTGCTGGATCACGGCTTTCCTACTAGAGCTCCTTCTACTGGAGGCCCCTTCCACCAACAGTGACGTGAGCAAGCAATTCCAGGGTTGCACCTTTACATTTTTAAAATTAATGTATTTATTTGGTAAGAGCGTGTGTGTGTGTGCGAGTGAGTATCAGAGCATGTGGATTCTGTATGTTCGCCCGCTATTCCGCAGTGTGAGTATGCAAGAGGTTGAGTGAGTGAATATAAGAATGAGTATAAGAGAGCGTGTGGAGTTTGTATGTTCTCCCCCATTAACATTGCATTTTACTGTATCAACATTGATAAATGGTAACATATTTTACAATACAGTAGCCTCTTGATTATCCGTGCTAATGCCGAGGAGGACAGCCGTGGCTAATTAAAAATTGCGGACCATCCAAAAATATCCATTTTACGTGGATCTCTTTGCCAAAAAACACTAATATAGATATACATTATGTTTAAGTTAAGGAAATTGAGTTTGTTAATGAACAACATTTTTTATATTCTTAGCTCTTTCGGTAAAGTCACGTTGAAGGGAAACAATTAAAATAATAAAATATATATAAAACAATAAAAATTCTCACGAGTGAACATAGGGGGGAATAGTGAGAATTTTTATTGTTTTATATATATTTTATTGTTTCCCTTCAACGTTACTTTACCGAAAGAGCTAAGAATATGAATTACTGCAGTCACGAAAGCTTTAAATACATTTTTTTACATTTTTTTAGTAAAGAATGTATTGATCTTGTTTTTTGTTACAAAAGTATTTGATTTAGAACGAATGCTAACGATCGACTGAACGATGCACATGCTCAGGGATAACTTTCCTGCGCAGAAGACTCGGCCCACTAAGTGGACAGAAGCAGAGCCACGCCAATCAACATCAAACTCCGCCCACTGTTGTAAAGATATGCAACTACTGTACCGTAGGGGCGATCACATGGATTTCAGATTAGCCGGAGCACGTGACTTGTAATAAACACTTCCCTGAATAAGTGTATCACTGTTTTTAGATTATTAATTTGGGATTAAGGGAAACATCCATGAGTTTTTAATTTGTGTCAATATCAGGTGCGTGGTTAATCCTCAAATCGGATAAATCGCAAGCGGATAATTGAGTCAACTGTATTATGAACTAAATCGACATTAACAACATTGCATTCTTCTATATCAACATTGACAACCTTTATAACATTCTTAACATTGTTTAGAACAATAAACTATGATAAAATGAACAACATTGCATTCTACTTGATAAACAACGATAATATTTCGAAGATGGTAACATTATTCATGACTATAATAAACTGTTATAACAATTTCTGTGCTCCCCTCTGTCACGCGCGCTCCTTTATGGCGTGCCTTCCTCTACTACTGCTGCCACTAAACACTGAGGGGTTAGCATCTACATCATTAGACCTCCTTTGCCAGTACCAAAATATAATAATAGAGTTTTTCCCCTTTTTTCTGGCAACGAAACTGAAACCTTTTTACAAGGATTCATGTCTGCATTAACCACAATACTTTCAGTCAAAATGCAAACAGGAAAACATACTATGATAATATATGCATTGTCCTTGAAACTGATTGGTTCACACCAAGCGACGGCTTTCTTTCGAGCCTCGACCCAATTGGTGCTCGACCAGACATGAATCCTTGTAAAAAGGTTTCAGTTTCGTTGCCAGAAAAAAGGGGAAAAACCCTATTACTCTGAGGGGTTGTTTTCATGGAGGTGGACACCACCTGCATCATGAACACGGTGAGTCCACCTCATCGGAAGCCAAGTTCGCATTTCTTCCTGAGAAGTAGAGCTGCTTTGGCTGCATCTGCTGCTGCTGCTATAGCAGACGGACAGAGAATACTACATCCGTGCAGGCCGCCCCGTCTGAAGCCACATTCGGGCACTGCAAGCCTTTCCTCGGTGTGTTTGGCGAGAGGGCGATGTTGAACATTTTTTTGCTAGGACCTTTCCCGGCACGCTGAGTAGGAAGATGCTCCGGTAGTACGGTCCCCCTTATAGAGGGGGACCACTAAGGCATCCTTCCAATCCTGCAGCACGCGTCCTCTGTGGTCCAGAAAGTTGTGATTATATCATATCGGGCAATCTGCAGACAAACGCTACCTGGGAAAAGTGCTGTTCGAGAGCACCTGTGAAGGTCGACACATCACACGTGAGGGTGGGTGGCCAACACCACACCTGGCTTAGTCTCCCCAGTGCTGATGTTTTACACACAGCACCAGGTACATGTCGTCCCCGGGTTACGAAAGGGTTAGGTTCCTGAGAACGATCCGTAACCCGAATTTTCCATATGTTAGTAACTGAACAATTTTTCCCTGAAATAAAGCTAAAATCCAATAGCCAGAAATAGTTGTGCCTCCCCTACCTGAATACTAGTTCGTTTTCCCTCAGGACTGTATTGCGCTGTTTTCTATTGCTACCTATATTCTATTGCTGTACATACTCTGCACTTCATATTCGTTTTTCATTTAATCGAATAACACTACCCATAATTAAACTAATGGAACATATTCTGGATCCAATTGTTTCTGAATACCACGAAACATTTTAATAAAAATCGTTAACAGAAAGCAGTCACTTCCGAATGTTTGTTTACCGTGCATTAGGCTAGGCCTAGACTTTACATATACACGCACACACATGCACGCACATTAAATACAGTAAAAACCTAACAATAGAAACATGGGGGAAAAGATCATTCGAAGCATAGGAAACAAACAATAATGTAATGGTGTACAAAAATTACATTGTCCATAATCGTGGTGGGGCTTGGTGAAGGAGGCGTTTTGGTGGAGTGAGGTGTAAGGCGGCGTACCTTATGCGTCCCTCCGCGGTATTCATCCGCAACCTCACCGCGCTGCACTATGTGCGCTTGCTTAACTTATGCAAACATTTCTGCATCTTAATTTTTTCATGCATTTATCAGAGCATTTTCATAAAACAATAAAATTCTTACTAAAAGAACCAAGAATATGAATCCCTGCAGTCACGAAAGCTTTAAATCAAAATTCATTTTCATAAAGTCGGGTCTTCCGTAACCCAGGAACTGCCTGTACTCATTTAAGGCTGATTTAGGGGAGGCTCAGAACAGGTTTGTATATTTGTCACTGATAATGGTCATGAGCAGGAATAGAACTCGGTTCGCTGGGTTCACGCCACTACGCTACTGCTCCCCACTCGCAAACACTTGTACATTATCACACACTCAGACACGCTCCCAAACACATATATACTCGCTCACACTCTACACTCTGCAAAAAAGGGAGACACCATACAGCAGGGGTCGGGAACCTTTTTGGCTGAGAGAGCCATGAAAGCCACATATTTTAAAATAAATTTCCGTGAGAGCCATATAATATTTTTTAACACTGAATACAACTAAAGAAATGTCAGCTAAGATTTATTTGCGAGCCAGATGCAGTCATCAAAAGAGCCACATCTGGCTCGCGAGCCATAGGTTGCCGACCCCTGCCATACAGACTCAGCACGTGGTTTCAACTCGGCACTTGCCCCAACGTAGCATTGAGGTTATGGGGGAATCTTCGTGTTTGTTGTTGTTGTTTCAGGACCAGGACCCCCCGGTGGTGGAGAGTCGATCTGCACGATCGTCGCCGGCGCGTGGAGCCACCGGCTCACCGGCTACTCCCAGAACGCGTGCGGGAAGGGCAGGTGGTGCACAGCGACACGTGATACGTGTGCAGTGGATTCCTAAATATCAGCCTCTTGTCTCCACTTACACATGGCAGGTTTTCTCCCGGGGTCTCCGGTTTCCTCCCACATGATGCTAATCTGTGACGAGTAATGGAATTTGTCGTCAAACATCCAAATGTGGCGGCACCCGCCTCACGGTGTCTTAGTTCAATCGCCGGCATGGCTGTTACGATGGGATGCAGCCGTGGAGACAGGCGTCCTCATCATATGTTGTTGTCTCGCTACTCGTGAAGCCGTCGCACCCCGATTGTCCCCGCCCACCAACACCGCCTTCCCCACAGTTCCTGCACGAGCTCCCAACACGTGGAGCAAGACGTTGCTCATCGTGCTGAACCACGCCTCGCGGCACGACCCAGAAACACACCTGTGAACCAGACACGATTCTTAAGTGTCCCAGAGTTGATTATATGTCACCAGGTGAGGACTCGAGAGAGGAGCTTGGAAGCTTTTGCAAGGGTGAAATAGAGCAAGAACAACCGTATCCCGTGAGGAATCAAGAATATTCCATGAACTCCCTGTGGTGGGAGTCTGCTTGGGCAGATCCTGATCCTGTTCCTCCCTCCTGTGCTCCCCCTCTGCACGTCGATCCGCTGCCACGTCGTCCACCCAGCAGCGAATCAATCGGCGAGCATCTGCTTCTCTCTGTGTCTGCCCCCCACCCCCACAGCGCAGCTGGGGTCTGCACCCAGCTGTGGCGCGGCGAGTGTGGTGGGAACTCAACACCAGCGGCGCCACTCGCCTACCTGAAACTGCGCGCAGGTCCTGGCGCCCCCCGGGGCAGCTGGCATGGCTACAATGCAACGCGAACTCGCAGGGAAGAAACAGGTGAGTTTGTGGAGGGGAGTAGAGTAAGATGGAAGGGGAGTGTGTGGAGGAGAGTACATTGAGATGAGGGGAGAGACTGGTGAGTGTAGAGTGGAGTAGAGTGGGATGAGAGGGGAGAGGCAGTTGAGTGTGTGGAGGAGAGTAGAGTGAGATGAGAGGAGACAGGTGATTTTTTTGAGGGGAGTAGAGAGGAATGAGAGGGGTGAGACAGGTGAGTGTGTGGAGCCAAGTCGAGGGAGGTGAAAAGGGAGAGGCAGGGGAGTGTGTGGAGGGGCACTGAGATGAGAGGTAAGATACAATTGTGTGGAGAGGAGTCGAGTGGGACGAGAGTGGGTGACAGGTGAGTGTTTGGAGAGGAGTAGCGTAAGATAGAAGGGGAGAGGCAGGGAAGTTTGTGGAGGTGGAGTACAGTGGATGAGAGGGGACAGAGGAAGCAGAGTGTGTGGAGGGGCATAGAGGGGGATTTGAGAGGAGCGACAGTGAATGTAGAGGAGAGAATATTGAGATGAGGGGAGAGACTGGTGAGTGTGGAGCAGAGTAGAGTGAGATGAGAAGGGAGAGACAGGTGAGTTTGTGGAGGGGAGTAGAGTTAGAAGAGAGGGGAGAGATTTGAAGCTTTCGTGACTGCAAGGATCCATACTCTTTGGTTCTACTCGGTAAAGTCACGTAGGTAAAAAATAAAACAACAAAAATCACGACGTTTCGGCCACAACACAAGCGGCCTTCATCAGGTGAAGGGACCAGACTGTCTCGAAGACTGCGCTGGAGTGAACACAGCCAAGCTCAGACTACGACCTTTAAGCTGTGTGAGAGGGATTAAGGTGCCTTGACAAAGGAATTAGCGTAAAAAAATAGCATTTGATTGGCGGACTTAGCATGATGAAAGGTGTAGCACAGTTATCGGCACCGGCAGTGCAACTGCCTGTGCTGCGAAAGTTTGGGGTACCACTACTTGAAAAAATATACTGTACCAATGAAAATTAGTTTCATGTTTGGTTCGATTTAGAACATCTTTCCAATGGTTGCTTAATTTGAAACCATCTTCTCGGTTGAAATTGTGTCTGTGTTTGTAGATCTGAATTGCCTCGTGAACAAATCTCTGATAAAAACCTGATTTGAAACACGGCAGAACGAATTCTTCTGCCTTGGCTGATCACTGTTACAACGCTGTGGGTGATCACGATATAATTTTCTCCGATACCAAGGTTCTTTGCAAACCCACAGGTTTTTATCACGAGGCAATTCAGATCTACAAACACAGACACAATTTCAACCGAGAAGATGGTTTCAAATTAAGCAACCATTGGAAAGATGTTCTAAATCGAACCAAACATTAAACTAATTTTCATTGGTACAGTATATTTTTTCAAGTAGTGGTACCTCAAACTTTCACAGCACAGGCAGTTGCACTGCCGGAGCCGATCACTGAGCTGCACCTTTCATCATGCTAAGTCCGCCAATCAAATGCTAATTTTTTACACTAATTCCTTTGTCAAGGCACCTTAATCCCTCTCACACAGCTTAAAGGTGCACTGCCGTGTGCTACACCTTTCATCATGCTAAGTCCGCCAATCAAATGCTAATTTTTTATGGTTATTCCTTTGTCAAGGCACCTCAATCCCTCTCACACAGCCTAAAGGTCGTAGTCTGAGCTTGGCTCTGTTTCACTCCAGCGCAGTCTTCGAGACAGTCTGGTCCTTTCACCTGATGAATGCCGCTTGTGTTGTGGCCGAAACGTCGTGATTTTTGTTGTTTTATTTTTTACCTAGGTGACTTTACCGAATAGAACCCAAGAGTAGAGGGGAGAGAGGCAGGATAGTGTGTGGAGAGGAGTAGAGAGAGATGTGCGGGGAGAGACAGGTGACTTTGTGGAGGGGAGTAGATTGGGATGAGAGGGGGAGACAGGTGAGTGTGGAGTGGAGTAGAATGAGGTGAAAGGGGAGAGGCAGGGGAGTTCGTGAGGGCAGTACAGTGGGATGAGAGGTTAGTGATTGTGAGTGTGTGGAGGGGAGTACATTGAGATGAGGGGAGAGACAGGTGAGTGTGGAGCAGATTTGAGTGGGATCAGAGAGAGAGACAAGTGAGTGTGTGGATGGAAGTAGAGTGAGGTGAAAGGGTAGAGGCAGGGGAGTGTGTGGAGGGGACTGCAGTGGTATGAGAGGGAAGTGACAGTGTGGGGTTAGGAGTAGCATGAGATGAGAGGAGAGAGACAGCTGAGTGTGGCCTCGAGTGAGATGAGAGGAGAGAGAGACCGCTGAGTGTGGCCTAGAGTGAGATGAGAGGAGAGAGACAGCTGAGTGTGGCCTAGAGTGAGATGAGGGGAGAGAGATGGATTAGTGTGTGGAGGGGAGTAGAGTGAGATGAAAGGGGAGAGCCTAGTGAGTGTGGGGAGGGGAGCACAGTGGATGAGAGAGTACAGAGGAAGCGGAGTTTGTGGAGCGGCGTAGAGGGGGATTCAGGAGGAGCGACAGTGAGTGTGTGGCGGGGAGTACATGGAAATGAGGGGAGAGACTGGTGAGTGTGGAGTGTAGTATAGTTAAGACGATAAGGGAGAGACAGGTGAGTTTGTGGAGGGGAGTAGAGTTAGAAGAGAGGGGAGAGAGTCAGGAGAGTGTGTGGAGGGTTTCGAGTGCGATGAGTGGGGAGAGATGGATGAGTGTATTGAGGTGAGCAGAGTGGGATGAGAGGGGTGAGACAGGTGAGTGTGTGGAGGGGACTACAGTGGTATGAGAGGTGAGTGACAGTGAGTGGGGAGAGGAGTAGAATGAGATGAAAGGAGAGAGACAGGTGATTGTGGCCTAGAGTGAGATGAGGGGGGAGTGATTGTGTGTGTGGGGAGGGGAGTACAATGGGATGAGAGTGGACGATAGTTGTGTATGTGGAGTTGAGTAGAGTGAGATGAGAGGGGACAGGCAGCAGAGTATGTGGAGGGAGTAGAGTCGGATTAGAGGGGAGCGACAGTGAGTGTGTGGAGGGGCGTAGAGAGATGAAAGGGGAGAGACAGGTTAGTGTGGAGGGGAGTTGAGTAGGGTGAGTGGGGAGAGACGGATGAGTTTGTGGAGGGAAGTAGATTGAGGAGAGAAACAGGTGAGTGTGTGGACTAGAGTGATATGAGAGGGGAGAGGTAGGTGAGTGGACGAGAGTGTTGAGCAATTGAGCAATCATTGGTAGGATGTTATTAACCGAGTTAAACTTTAGCTGCCTTATAGTTTATATTCATATCTCCGGTCTTTTACTCCCAGCCTTACACACTACCATCACTATGAAATTTGACGTGCAATGTTTCAGTCGTGCAAATTTGTCGCCCATCCCACTCTCCCCCCCCCCCCATCCGTGGTACATGAGTACCATGCCCAGGAACTTCTCTAATCTCCATCCCCCAACACCCCCCCCCCCACCCTGCATCCATCCTCCCTGGCTCCTCCCCCCTTCTTACCCGATATAATCTCTTGTCACAAACAGCTCTCTCGACTCACCACAGTAATTTTGCTGTGACTGTTGCCACCTGATGACGGAAGCTTGTGTTGCCTCCGAAACGTCGTGATTTGATTTAGTTTTCATTTTTTACCTACGTGACTTTACCGAAAGAACCAAAGAGTATGGATCCTTGCAGTCACGAAAACTTCAAATCTAGAATGGGAGACAAGTCACTTTGTGGAGGGGAGTAAAGTGAGATGAGAGAAGAGAGACAGGTGAGTGTGTGGAGGGGGGTAGAGTGAGATGAGAGGGTACAGGCAGGAGAGTGGTGCTGAAGGTCACATGTCAGACTTTTGTGCCATGGGGCTGACTGGTGGTGCCAGGCTATGTGCAGGATATCACGGGACACACCCAGGTGTCAGGGGGTTGACTTATGGTGCCAGACCAGGTGCAGGATGTAACTGGTAGATCCTTGTGCCATGGGGTTTATAGATTGTGCGAGGCTATGTGCAGGAGGTCACGCTACAGACCCAGGTGTCAAGGTGTTAACTGGTGGTGCCAGACTAAGTACCGGATGTCACAGGACAACCCCAGGTGCCAAGGGGTTGTTGAAAATGCCAGGCTATGTGCTGCAGAAGATCACAGGATAGACCCAGGTACTTTGGGTTGTCTGATTGTGACATGCTTGGTGTAGGAGGTCATTGGACAGACACAGGTGCCAAGGGGTTTACTGATGATGCCAGGCAAGGTGCAGAAGGTCATTCTGCAGGCCCAGGTGGCAAGGGTTTGAGTGATGGTGCCAGGCTAGGTGTAGGAGGTTTCGTGACAGACCTAGGTGTTATGGGTTAACTGATGTTACCAGGCAATGTGCAGCAGGTCATATGACAGACCCAGGTGCCAAGGGGTTTAATGATTGTGCCAGGCTAGGTGCAGGAGGTCACGGGGGAAACCCAGGTGCCATGAGGTTTACTGATGGTGCCAGGCTAGGTGCAGAAGGTCACGGGGGAAGCCCAGGTGCCATGAGGTTTACTGATGGTGCCAGGCTAGGTGCAGAAGGTCCCGGGGGAAACCCAGGTGCCATGAAGTTGACTGATGGTGCCATGCTAGGTGCAGAAGGTCACGGGGGAAACCCAGGTGCCATGAGGTTTACTGATGGTGCCAGGCTAAGTAGAGGAGTCATTGTATCTCCAGAATAGTCTATTGTTCTCTACGTAAGTCATTGGTGATTGAGCTGAGACCATCAACTCACTGAAATGGAGAATCAGGTTTAATCACAACTCATTGGGAGTCTGTGTCTCTATGTGCACCTATGGGTGTCTTGTGCGACACACTGGGTCTCGATGTAAATCATTGGTGGCTGTGCTGAAACCATAAAATCAATACAACTCGAGGATCCATTTTAGTGACAACTCGGTCTATGTATGTGTAGGGTGTAGGTGGATTCCCGCTCACGGCCACCATCGGTGACAACTATCTTTGCCAGCCACACGATGGAGCTACGCGTGGGGGTTGACGACCTGCAGTGGCAGCCACAGCCTCGTGCCCGACCCACGCAACGGTGAGAGGGACGCTGCCTCGCTCGCGACTCACGCGCTTGCTCACTCACCTTGGTCTGTCTCACTGTCACACTCACCTCTCTAGGGTTCCCTCTAGTTGAGGCCCTGCAGCCAGCAGTGGTTTCATTCATACAGTTCAGGATTGTATCTCATCCTCCCTTAAACAATGTGTCTAATGCACTCTGCTTCCTGGTGTAGTGTTTAGTGAGTGCTGTGCGAGGGTTAATTGAGTTTTGTTTTTTGTGCCCACTATGCCATTATATTCGATGAAGCACATGAATGGACACTACACCAATATTCATTACTCTTGGGTTGCTGAGAAAGTTAGAACAATTTATCTTATTTATATAGGAACGTTTTAACCTCGGTGTAATGAGCTAAGATTGACAGTAATCGTAATGGAACAGCTGTACTCCCTCTACAGAATAAATCGTCAATGTACTGTATATGTAAATGTACATTGTCAACATCAGCCCTGGTATCTGCACTGCTGAATGAACAGATCCCCATGCCATCGGCATCCCTCATTGCCCTGCGCGGTGCCACAATCCATTGCGCTATTGAACTGATCTCATCGCTCTGTCTTGCCCTTGTTTTCTTCTTTGGCTGCAATTCCGGCACCGGTTTTGTCCATCGGCTATCATCCCATCGAGTGGTGTCCAGCCTAAGCCCCTCCTTGCTTTTCTTAACAGTTTGATTAGCGTGGTTGGCTTTATACTGTACGAAAGAAGTTGTACATACATATGTAGTGTTTATAATGATGAATACACTTCTTGAGGCACACTCTTTATTGTCTTTCTTCTCTTACACAGTCCTTAACACACAAAGGGGTATACAGTCCCATCACCTAAGAAGTTACAGCCTCCGGACTTAGCGTGACCTACCCACAGGTCTCTTGCTAACCTAAGGAGGCACAGCCTCCAGACTTAGCGTGACCTACCCACAGGTCTCTTCCTAACCTAAGGAGGTACAGCCTCCAGACTTAGCGAGACCTACACACAGGTCTCTTGCTAACCTAAGGAGGTACAGCTTCCTGTCTTGGCGGGACTTACTCTCGAGTCTACTGCTATCCTAGAGTCCTCCGGCTGGGACTTAGGGGAGGCTATCTGACCCACCGCTGGCCCGGTGGGTCTTGACCACTGGATACGCCGAGCCTTAGCCCTCAGAAGGGCTGGAAGGCTGGGTCCAGGGTCCTGGCTATCTTCAGCCCGGGCTTCGGTCTTCGTGTAGGGAGAGAACTCCCCGCGCTTCGCGCGCTCACCCTTCTTATACCAGCTTGTGGCCAGGTGTAACCAATCCTACATTCCCACGTGGAACTGTCTGATTGGTTGTTACCAAACTGTGGCTACGATCCAGTTCACCTCGTCTGACCCCAACCGTTATTCACACAGAGGTAGCGCTGCACTGCCCCTTTGATACCTAGTGGCAATGCAGGTTACCGAACAGTGAGTAGTTAGCACCTCTACATCTACAATAAGATTTCTCTGATTGTGTTTGTTCCCTGAATCACATGTTCCCCTATCTGTCTTTCACTGCAATCCCAAGAATGCAACTCTGTTCTTTGCATACGTTTCAGCTTAGTGTCATTGTTTTCTGATCATTTTCACAGTGGGTAATGTGTACCGATTGGAAACCACCTTTATTGTTCAGGCACTTTGTCATGCTGCTTTTGATGATCAAATCGATATTCCAAAAGCACTATCTCCTGCCCTAATTGTCTTTATTTCATACTTTTATTCACAATTCACCTTAAATTTCCACACCTCCGATTAGCACAGTTGACTTTGAATGGTGCAAAAGAAGTTTCAACATACATACTTACACATGGTATTCTTTTTCTTGGCAAATCAAGAAGAAGAGAGAAGAGCTGAGGATTATTACATCTGCTACTTTTGATATAGAGGTTTGAGTTGATTGTGTGGTTGATGCTAGCGTGGCTTTAAAATGCAAGTATCGATGCCGTGCTATTGCATGTGATGAGCAGGCGGTGTTGGTTCTCAGTGCTACGGTTATACTGACCCATGCTGCTTTGTTCCCATTATTGTAGGTCAACTCTGAGTAAAAGTAGTCGGTGGCTTCTGATGTATCAACAGGAGCGTTAATTTTGTTAGTTACCAAATACCTGTGGAATTTACGTAACGTCTTATTCTGTGGATTTCATTTAGTTGGCATGTTTATTTTAATGTCTAAATAAAACAGATGATGGGTTGACTAAAATGTTGCAGGTTATTGTAGACGAATACTAAACGAGTGAAATGCTGACGAAATCAACACTGATGATCACCAACCTCAGAAACACAAAGGCCTCGCCACTGCTTGGTGCACCAGCCACTGCACGGTCTCTCGAGTGGAGGCCCTTCTGCCAGCAGTGACACGAGCAAATAATTGTAGAACTGCACCATGACTTTCTACTTTTAATCCAGAAATTCCAAAGCTCTTCAACCACAAGTACACGAGCACCGTCCTAACCGTGGAGGGATGCAACCATCTCTCCGAGATGTTCTACAAGTACAGATGACTTCCCGATGATGTCTGCTTCTGCCCAGGCTAGGGGCACTTTGAGACCATGTGGAGTGACAGACTCACGGGCTGAACTCGTGCGAGTCCGATCCAAGTGTCACAGGTAAACATACCGGGTTGACCGGTAGTTGCGGTTACCTGGGTTCCCAACTATGTCAATGCAGTGGTTTGTAAGCGTTCATCGTAATTTTAATCGCAATTCACCTTCAAGTAGCACACTTTCCTATAGTATGGTTGCCTAGATCAGTCTCTGAGTGCGGAGGAGTGCAACATTCCTTCCCATACAGATGGAACAGGTGGCGTCAAGATTTGTGCTGTGCTGCATTCTAACAAACATTTGTGTGATGCCAACTCTTGCCTCCACAGTACTGGATCACAGGCTTGCGCCACCTCTGCCTGGCTGAAGTGCAAAACCAAATGTAATGTTACATGTTGCATGACAACTCTTATCTCATTGCTCCTGTCCATCTCTTGTCGTCGTCATAACCGAGGGTTGATGCCCAAGAACGATGCTCTTCATCTTTCGTGATCTTCAGGCTCTTCTCATGGAGAGTCCCGTCTAACTGTTCACATTTTTCCACCAACTGATCAGTTCCTCCCTCTTCCCCTTCTCCTTTCCATTTTTATTTGCAGCGTTATCTTCATCAAATCCCCAGCTGACCCAGGATATTTCCCACATTGCCAAATTTCTCATTATCTGCTCTTACCCGTGGACAAATACAGATAAGGCGAAAATTGAATCACAGATAATTGGATTTTGATTTGAGTCTTTCGTGACTGCAGGAATCCATACTCTTTGGTTATTTCGGTGAAGTCACGTAGGTAGAAAATTAAAAAATATATATCATGACGTTTCGATCGCAACACAAGCGGTCGTCCTCAGGCGTAAAAAATAATCCAGCAGTGGAACTGCTGCAGCAGCGCTTGTGTTGCGATCCTAACGTCGTGATATATTATTTTTTGTTTTATTTTTCTGTCTACGTGACTTTACTGAAAGAACCAAAGAATTGGATTTGAGTCACTATTCCCAATGTGTGTGTTGTGTGTCTTGTTTTCCGCTCCATCTGCGTGAGTAGGAGATGCCAACCCCGTGCATTGTGTCCGGTTTCTTCACCAATGCTGCAAAACTGCACCACAGTGAATCTTACAGGTGCAGTTTCTCCATCCTGCCTCATGTTTTAATGTGACGAAGTGGTCATGTGCCTTAAGGGTTATTGAGATTATCGCGAAGGTTAGAGAGGTTAGACTTTGATGGTATGTGTTGAGAAGAGACAAAGGAGGTGTAAGGGAAAGTTGCTATGGAGATGCTGCCGATGCAGCACCAAAGGAGTACAGCGCGACCGAGGGGGAGATGGGAGGCTGCGGTGGCACGAGACACGAGGACGGTGGATATGACGAGAAAAGAGGCACGGAATGGAAGCTCACGGAGAAAGGAAATAGAAGCAGCTGACTACATGCAATAATGGAACGTTTGGCTTAGAATAAGAAAAGTTGGTTGTGTGGTTCAGGGCAATCAGAATGGCTATGTCCTACATGAAGTGAGCACTGCTGAGCTCCTGGATTAAGAGGGGTATCTACCTGCTGCTCTGAAAGAGTTCACAATGTCCAGGGTCAGATACACTACGCTGGGACTGTTGACACCTGAGGTTGGATCCCTGGTAATTTCTGTTTGTTTTTTCAGGGGTCTGAGTGTACGTGTGTAGAAATTGGCGTATGTGTTGCAGGAGGCTAGTGGCTACAAATCCAGCGACCTAAGTTTGATTCCGTGCCATGGCTCACATCAGTGGTGAGTGATGTCTGAACCAATTCGAGTCTCCTGTATGTAGACTCAGCTCCAAATAAGTGCATGTTTCAGCGTGTATTAACATCAGCAAAGGGAGCTAGGCTTGGAACTGGCCCCATCACCCCATTGTGCACATTGCCAGTCTTAATAGGCACATGCCAGCAGCACTTGCCTGGCAGCCTGTATAAACGATGTGACTCTTTGTGTTTTTGTTTTGTGTGTGAGTGTACGTATGTGTGCAGTGGTGGGGAGTGGTATTGTAGCGCTTAGTGAGCTGCACTACGAACCTGGTGACCCAAGTTCGGTCCCGCTCATGGCCAACACCAGTGACGATTATCCGAACCGGTCTTCGGCCTCCTCTATGTCGACTCAACATGAAATCAGTACCTGGTGCGGTGTGTAAACATAACCACTTGGGAGACGAAGGCGGCCGGGCGTGGTGCTGGCCACCCAGCTCCAAGTATGCCAGCCGGACTTCATGGGTTCTTGCAAACACCACTTGTTCCAAAAGTTTGGTAAAGGCTATATGGGGTATCTTTGTCTTTGTATGTGTACATGCTTCTGGGTCAGTGTCTTTGTCAGAGAAACTGATCTAACAGTGCTGAGATTCTTCATGCCGTCCCCAGCTTTGACTGTCTCACTGGGTTCATCATGGCCATGTTGTAGACGTGGACAATTTCATGCAAATGTGCGTGTTATATATTTTTTGTTGATATTAATGGCAGTAGACGTCTGTTGACTAGTACTCTGATTTTACACTTTTTAGTGGAACAGGAAGGTATGAGATGACTTTCAGCTCCACATCCACACCCACCTCCGTGCTCAATGCCAAGAAGCCACTGTATTGGTAATAAACCCGCAATGTTTTTTATTTGTAAACCTGCATTTTTTTCCATATTTTCCCAATTTACCGCGACTGTGCTCTCGCCATCATGTCATGGGTCCCCAAGTATTCATTCGTGTCTTACAGAGCAATACAAGCCTTGTGTTAGATCATAGCCCACTAAATCTGATATCACAGAGCTACTTTGTACCCTTTAAATTGACCTTTCGTCCACATAGTAAATGGCAGGACTTTCCCACCCGTTCCTCATATGGGAGTAATGTTAGTCGTAATAATGTTGTGACTTCTCATAGCTGGAAATATATCCCAATAAAGTGCAGAATGACAGTAATGTGATGCATTATTTTGTGTAGTCAATGACGACCGGACTGAGACCATTAACTCACTCGATTGAGAACCCGCTTTAATCACAGGCAGCTGCCTGGATTCAAACTCAGGTACTCGGTGGTGCCAGTTCAGTGCTCTGGCCTCTAAACACCCACGTGTTAAATACATAAGCAACCTTTTTAATTAGTAACATTCTTTGAACACTTTGCCAAAACAATTGGGATTGCGGAGCTGTGGCACAGTCATGATATTGCTTTTTCTCATGCCTCTGCTGGCAGAATTTCCACGAGGATGCTCGTGTGAGAGCCCCTTTACAAAATATTTGGTCTACTCTTTCACACTGGTCATATGTTTTACTGCATGGTAGATAGGCAGGGGAATTTAAGATTACTTGACCATTTGTTTCAACTGCTGTGCCAGAGGGTCTAACGAGCAACCTCTCTGTTGCCAGGCCAGCGTGCTAGGCATTGCACCACAGCTGCCCCCTCCAGTATTTAATTCTAAACGAAGGTCACTCTCTGCGTGCTTGTGTGCACGCGCGTTTGGGTGGTGTTGAACGAGATGGTGCAGACGTCTTGCTTCTTCGTGAGGAAAGTGATGGCACTGGAGCCGGCCTGGCTCACAGGACTCGCTCCGCGCTTCTCCTGGCAGAGCGCCGTCTGGAGGCCCCGTTGTCGCCACTGCGCTCCGGTGACATTCACCGGGCCACGGTTCATTTGGTTCGTGAAATTAGTGGCGAAAACAAACGTCAACAAAGTGACTTGTTTTATTTCATGCAAAGATAATGGGAGGTCGAAAATCATCAAATGGGCGGTGACCGCCTAGCAGTCGTGCGTTTGCCGCTTATTACGAAGGTGCGCGGTTAGAATCCAGCGGCTGCTCGGATTTGATACTGCGGGTTTATTAACTGTAAACATACACTCGGTCTGCTTCAGAGTGGACATTAAAGATCCCGTGACGTCATTCGCAAGGTTAGGCCATTGTGTGGCGGCATCATGAGTCATGTTATTCTCATGAACAGTTGTGCCCGAATGATTCAATTGGGAATATACATAGCAATCGTAACCCCCTCCTGTGAGAACCTGGCAAGACCCTTCTGAAAAATAGTCACTGTGCTCAGTGACGCTTTGCTGGGTAAATCAGCATGATAACCACTGTGACATGAGCCTGTGAAGCAGTGGTTTGAAGTTGGGGTTTGGTGGGATTTGTGGAGATGGAGCCATCGTGTTTGCTGGGGGCACGCGCCTGCAGGGTGATGGGATGGTACCTGTAGGATTTGGTACAGCAAGTATGCTTGACATAGAGTACGTTGCATGTTCGTCCTGATCAATTCACCGGCCACACCCAGTGCAGCATCTTTGCATGTATTGACTGTCATTGTATATAGATGTTCAGTCACATATACAAACGTTTCACCGATCTGCCTATACCACACTCCCCAGCAAGTCGGATATGCGACGTAGTACTGAATGACTTAGCTTGAGTGTTATCCCGTGGTTTCTGTGGGCTTTCTCTGGTTAATTTCCATACGTATAATATTCAAAGGGACAGATTGCAAACAACATTGAAATGAAATGTTTTCCTTTTTAAACACAATAAGTTTGTACAAAATTAGTGAAAGTCATGTTCAAATACTGCTTGTAATGTATATATTGTAGGAAGATTACTTTTACGGAATGTTTTGTTGCACTATACCCATAACAAAACTCTACTAATAAGAAAAAATGTTGTGGTAATCCGTCGTGAAACATTACTCTATGCTCTCAATCAGCAGCCATGATGGTCACTGATCAAGGCTACTTACCACCCTGCACTGTCCTGTGATGCCAGGACCCGTCCCCTGCACACAGCCCATCTCATCGTTCCATTTCCACCATGGGCAACTTCCTGCGTGGCGAGTTTTCTCCCCACTGAATGTACATGACAACGTTGCAAGACCCATGCTGCAAATTTACATCTAAAATCCAAGCACATACACTTTCATAGGAAGTGTAACCTTCCGGCTACAGACAGGAGCAAATGTTCGGAATAGATTTAGGGGTAGGGTGGATAGTTTGGTTATGAGTATTAGTTGTAATAATTGTGCCTTGTATGTATCCAAAGTAAACCATAAGGGAGGGCCAATATAGGTTTGTATTAACTTAAGGCTGATTTGACCTAGGGGAGACCTAGTATAGGTTCAGACTAATTTAAGGCTGGGTTGACCTAAAGGTGAAAGCAAGTTTCCTAAATTCACAGTGCCTGTCCACCCAGCAGTAAAATAGGCGCACTGCAACGAGTTTATCGGCAATACGCATGTGGGTACTTTCCAAGACGCCTGTCCATCTTGAAAGATAATTGATAATCCTCGAGGAGCTCTTCAGAGCTCCCCCAGTTGAGTTCCTTCCGCCGGCAGTGGTGTGAGCAATCAGCTGCATGTGGATATTTCTGAGATGAGCACTTACACTAAAACAATATGAAGTTAAATGTACTTATTTTCACATTTCAAAAGAAAATTTGTGACCAAAGATGGAATTTTACTCATCGCCAATATTTGTTTTGTGATGCTGGCAGATTCGTATGTGGACGTCTCCGATTCCAAACAGTATTCCTCTTCTGTGAAGATGTGGACGACGGACTTGTCCCAGACCCCCATTCTCCACCGAGGACCACACGCGCTGCACACGAGCCACGTGTCGAGTGAACCCCAGCAGCGACGTCTCGATGTTCCTGCCTGCCCACTGAATGACACCTAGCAGCGCAACAACACTGGATTAGAGTTGCAGTGCACAGTAGTGCAGAGGCGGGTCTATAAACTTCGTAACGGGAGAGACGGTAGCGCCGACATTTTAAGCTGCTTAAAACACGTCTTACTGGTAAATATCAATAAAAGATTATTTGGGTCTTTTGGGAAAGCCACGTAGAAAGAAGAAATAACACTAGAAAATCAATTTTGGCGTCTCAAGGGGGATGCGATCGCCCCCATCGCCTCACCCTTGGATGGAACCCGCACTAATGGCGTGATCACAAAGGTGTACAGCAAGCGCCGGGCATCTTAAAAGTGTTGAGCAGCCAGTCTATGCAGACGTGGGCTCTCCCATGTTCTCTGGAGCAGGGCTCGGTGCAGCCGCACGTGACCCTTGCGTCATTCCGGTTCCTTCAGAGGCTTGTCCACCTGAACCACTTGACTGGAGAGATTGAGATGGGGAAGCCGGGAGCATCTGTTTTAGTAAAGGAGACGGTATCCAACACAGTCCCTTCACGTTTGTACCGTGATTGCTACTTTAAAGAAAGTCTCATGGTTTAAAAATGCAAGATGTTGCTCACGCACTATTCTCTCTGTTTTGTGTGGAAGAGGATGATGACGGCCCAAGATATCTGTTTTTGAAAGATGTTACATCCAGGTGCTCCAGCATTAACTAACATTATTTAGAACTGATTTAAGTACTTATTAGCATGGTTGGATATGTATGGTACGAAAGACGTTCCACATACGTCCAGCAACCTGCTGTGTCAGGATATTTCTTCAAATTCAGCCTAAAAAGTCAATAGTGCACACTTTCAATTGAGTATTAATTGAGAATTATGAATGTGGATTATGTGATAACCTATGGTTTGCATGTTGAAAGTTTTGTGCAACCCCGTAGTGAATTTGAGTGATTTTGAATAAGGCTAGTCCTTAAAGGCAACACAATTTTGTATAAAATTGTATTTCATCCAAGATGCTGTTTAGTGCAGTCCTAGTGGTACAGTACATGAGTTGGGGGAATCTCTACATGTCTGTGTCAACCATACTACGTATGCGGATTATCTGGCGATTGCTTCCCACTGAGAAAGAGTTGCAGATCCTACTGCTGAACCTGGAGCATGCTACTTCAGAAATAGCGCCTTGCCATTGGCCCCACAAAAACAAAGTACCTGCCTGGGTATTTTATGTCATCACATGCTCCCCTCCATTAACGCCTCATAAGTGATGGGATAGTTGTGGGGAGAGTAGAGAAGTCTCTGTACTTGAGCAGTGTGTTTATGACCAGCTTTGGTTTGGAAGCCGAGGTCTCTGAATCAGTCGAGTGACATCTTTTCATCAGCTGTGTAACGCTATGTAGAAGCTACCTGGCTTGTTATGCCCTCTATGCTTGTGAAACGTGTAGCCCTCTTAATGGAACATCTGCATAACTTTTAAACCTTCAGGCTAGCCATACGATCCATTCTGGATTTAACCAGACTGGATTGTGCGAGGAACCCACAGAACCTTGAAAGATCTGGACACTTCCATCGGTGACATGTAGCCTGCATACCTAGCTCCTGCATGCCAGCTTCTGTTTGGCCGGATAGATAGGGCTAAATGGGTGTGGCACATACTAGGGAGATGGAATACAGTGGTGCAGAAGGATGCGGAGCTGATTGGACTGCCGATTACTGGTACCAGCGGTGTCAAGATCGGCCACTGTGGAGGAGGTTCGTGAAGGACGCCGCTGGGGAGTTGGAGGCAGTCGCCCTCCAGTGACAACGAGCAGAGCGCTATACGGCTAAAACCCAGAAGGTTAGCAGTTGGGACCACGGTGCGTCTTCCAGTCAGTCATCTCAGCCCACGGCACCTGGGTATGTTCTGCACTTCGCCGTGGTTACGGTCGCCGCCACCTAGTGGTGAATGGCGGTAGTGCGTGCATCGTTTACTGGCGATGTTCATAAGCGGGCACGTGACCGTTGCGCGAGTCGATGGGCGTGGCCTTGTTCACCACGCCCCCTTACTACGTCGCCTAGCAACAGAATGCACAACGGCGGAAGTTGCGGCAGCTGCGGCAGCACGCAGTCGTCTCGCCGCACGGACGCGGTTTTAAGCTCTGTCGACATTCGAAACGACAGACATCCAAGTGGCGGAGCAGATGCGGGTGAGTACGTGTGAATCAGGTCACGTTGAAGGATACATCATCAATTACAAGTAGCTACAATCGCGCTACCACAGTGCGACTTATTACGTTGTACGAATACACTACATTCTACACCGCTTAACCACGCCGTTTGCTATACCCGGCCGTTGCTAGGGACGCCGTCGCTAAGGCTGGACCAACGGTCAAGCGACGGGCGGGCTCCGTACGTTAGTCGTGTTTGCATTTTATATATTTTATTATTTTGTTGTTTCCCTTCAACGTGACTTTACCGAAAAAACTAAGAATACAGTCGTGTTTGTGTCACGTCTGCTCGTGTGGTTGTTGCGCTGCAACGTTTCGTACAGCGCCCTTTGCGTCTATGGGCGTGAAGGAAGGGGGCGACGTCTACCACGCCCTCTTATTATGTCGCGGCGCAGAGCGCCAAGTTTCTGGGCGTCTCTCCGCACGCACGCGGTTTGAGCCTCGAGTGGAGTCGACGGACATCGAGGGGCGGGTGAAAGTGCGGTGGCGGGTCAAGCTTCAGGCGACATCAATTTCAAGTTGGCTCAACTGCGCGCCGCCTCACGACTGCACTGTACCACAACACTACCACACGACTATTAATTAACACGCTGTACACTTCCACCACGACCGCACAACTCTAGACACCGCTTTACCACAACATTTGCTATGGCCAGCCGATGCTAGGAATGCCGGCACTAAGGCTGTACACTCGTGTGAGTGTTTCACTAGTGTGAGTGTTTCACTAGTGTGAGTGTTTCACTCGTGCGACTGTTACACTCGTGCGAGTGTTTCACTCGTATGAGTGTTACACTCGTGTGAGTGTAACACTCGTGTGAGTGCTACACTCGTGTGATTGTAACACTCGTGTGATTGTAACACTCGTGTGAGTGCTACACTCGTTTGAGTGTAACACTAGTGTGAGTGCTACACTCGTGTGAGTGTAACACTCGTGTGAGTGCTACACTCGTGTGAGTGCTACACTCGTGTGAGTGCTACACTCGTGTGAGTGTAACACTCGTGTGAGTGCTACACTCGTGTGAGTGCTACACTCGTGTGAGAGTAACACTCGTGTGAGTGTAACACTCGTGTGAGTGCTACACTCGTATGAGTGTAACACTCGTGTGAGTGCTACACTCGTGTGAGTGCTACACTCGTGCGAGTGTTTCACTCGTGCGAGTGTTTCACTCGTGAGAGTGTTTCACTAGTGAGAGTGTTTCACTAGTGAGAGTGTTACACTCGTGTGAGTGTAACACTCGTGTTTGTGTCACGTTCACTAGTGTGAGTGTTACACTCGTGCGAGTGTTACACTCGTGTAAGTGTTACACTAGTGTGAGTGTAACACTCGTGTGAGTGTAACACTAGTGTGAGTGTTTCACTAGTGAGTGTTACACTCGTGTGAGTGTTACACTCGTGTGAGTGTAACACTAGTGTGAGTGTAACACTAGTGTGAGTGTAACACTCGTGTGAGTGCTACACTCGGGTGAGTGCTACACTCGTGTGAGTGTAACACTCGTGTGAGTGCTACACTCGTGTGAGTGTAACACTCGTGTGAGTGCTACACTCGTGTGAGTGTAACACTAGTGTGAGTGTAACACTCGTGTGAGTGTAACACTCGTGTGAGTGTAACACTCGTGTGAGTGTAACACTCGTGTAAGTGCTACACTCGTGTGAGTGTAACACTCGCGTAAGTGCTACACTCGTGTGAGTGTAACACTCGCGTGAGTGTTTCACTCGTGTGAGTGTAACACTCGTGTGAGTGTTTCAATCGCGCGAGTGAAACACTCGTGCGAGTGTTTCAATCGCGCTAGTGTAACACTCGTGCGAGTGTTTCATTCGCGCGAGTGAAACACTCGTGCGAGTGTTTCACTAGTGAGTGTTTCACTAGTGAGAGTGTTTCACTAGTGTGAGTGTTTCACTCGTGTTTGTGTCACGTTTACTAGTGTGAGTGTTACACTCGTGCGAGTGTTACACTAGTGTGAGTGTTTCACTCGTGTGAGTGTTTCACTCGTGTGAGTGTATCACTCGTGTGAGTGTAACACTCGTGTGAGTGTAACACTCGTGTGAGTGCTACACTCGTGTGATTGTAACACTCGTGTGATTGTAACACTCGTGTGAGTGCTACACTCGTGTGAGTGTAACACTCGTGTGAGTGTAACACTCGTGTGAGTGCTACACTCGTGTGAGTGCTACACTCGTGTGAGTGCTACACTCGTGTGAGTGTAACACTCGTGTGAGTGCTACACTCGTGTGAGTGTAACACTCGTGTGAGTGCTACACTCGTGTGAGTGCTACACTCGTTTGAGTGTAACACTAGTGTGAGTGTAACACTAGTGTGAGTGTAACACTAGTGTGAGTGTTTCACTCGTGTGAGTGTTTCACTCGTGTGAGTGTTTCACTCGTGTGAGTGTAACACTCGTGCGAGTGAAACACTCGTGCGAGTGTTACACTCGTGCGAGTGTTACACTCGTGCGAGTGTTTCACTCGTGCGAGTGTTACACTCGTGCGAGTGTTACACTCGAGCGAGTGTTTCACTCGTGCGAGTGTTACACTCGTGCGAGTGTTTCACTCGTGCGAGTTTTTCACTCGTGCGAGTTTTTCACTCGTGAGAGTGTTTCACTAGTGAGAGTGTTACACTCGTGTGAGTGTAACACTCGTGTGAGTGTAACACTCGTGTTTGTGTCACGTTCACTAGTGTGAGTGTTACACTCGTGCGAGTGTTACACTCGTGTAAGTGTTACACTAGTGTGAGTGTAACACTCGTGTGAGTGTAACACTAGTGTGAGTGTTTCACTAGTGAGTGTTACACTCGTGTGAGTGTTACACTCGTGTGAGTGTGACACTAGTGTGAGTGTAACACTAGTGTGAGTGTAACACTCGTGTGAGTGCTACACTCGGGTGAGTGCTACACTCGTGTGAGTGTAACACTCGTGTGAGTGCTACACTCGTGTGAGTGTAACACTCGTGTGAGTGCTACACTCGTGTGAGTGTAACACTCGTGTGAGTGCTACACTCGTGTGAGTGTAACACTAGTGTGAGTGTAACACTCGTGTGAGTGTAACACTCGTGTGACTGTTTCACTCGTGTGAGTGTAACACTCGTGTAAGTGCTACACTCGTGTGAGTGTAACACTCGCGTAAGTGCTACACTCGTGTGAGTGTAACACTCGCGTGAGTGTTTCACTCGTGTGAGTGTAACACTCGTGTGAGTGTTTCAATCGCGCGAGTGAAACACTCGTGCGAGTGTTTCAATCGCGCTAGTGTAACACTCGTGCGAGTGTTTCATTCGCGCGAGTGAAACACTCGTGCGAGTGTTTCACTAGTGAGTGTTTCACTAGTGAGAGTGTTTCACTAGTGTGAGTGTTTCACTCGTGTTTGTGTCACGTTTACTAGTGTGAGTGTTACACTCGTGCGAGTGTTACACTAGTGTGAGTGTTTCACTCGTGTGAGTGTAACACTAGTGTGAGTGTTTCACTAGTGAGTGTTCCACTCGTGTGAGTGTTTAACTCGCGCAAGTGTAACACTCGTGTGAGTGTTTCACTCGCGCGAGTGTAACACTCGTGTGAGTGAAACACTCGTGCGAGTGTTTCACTCGTGCGAGTGTTACACTCGTGCGAGTGTTTCACTAGTGCGTGTTTCACTAGTGAGTGTTTCACTAGTGAGAGTGTAACACTCGTGCGAGTGTTACACTCGTGTGAGTGTAACACTCGTGTGAGTGCTACACTCGTGTGATTGTAACACTCGTGTGATTGTAACACTCGTGTGAGTGCTACACTCGTGTGAGTGTAACACTCGTGTGAGTGTAACACTCGTGTGAGTGCTACACTCGTGTGAGTGCTACACTCGTGTGAGTGCTACACTCGTGTGAGTAACACTCGTGTGAGTGTAACACTCGTGTGAGTGCTACACTCGTGTGAGTGTAACACTCGTGTGAGTGCTACACTCGTGTGAGTGCTACACTCGTTTGAGTGTAACACTAGTGTGAGTGTAACACTAGTGTGAGTGTAACACTAGTGTGAGTGTTTCACTCGTGTGAGTGTTTCACTCGTGTGAGTGTTTCACTCGTGTGAGTGTAACACTCGTGCGAGTGAAACACTCGTGCGAGTGAAACACTCGTGCGAGTGTTACACTCGTGCGAGTGTTACACTCGTGCGAGTGTTACACTCGTGCGAGTGTTTCACTCGTGCGAGTGTTACACTCGTGCGAGTGTTACACTCGAGCGAGTGTTTCACTCGTGCGAGTGTTACACTCGTGCGAGTGTTTCACTCGTGCGAGTTTTTCACTCGTGCGAGTTTTTCACTCGTGAGAGTGTTTCACTAGTGAGAGTGTTACACTCGTGTGAGTGTAACACTCGTGTGAGTTTAACACTCGTGTTTGTGTCACGTTCACTAGTGTGAGTGTTACACTCGTGCGAGTGTTACACTCGTGTAAGTGTTACACTAGTGTGAGTGTAACACTCGTGTGAGTGTAACACTAGTGTGAGTGTTTCACTAGTGAGTGTTACACTCGTGTGAGTGTTACACTCGTGTGAGTGTGACACTAGTGTGAGTGTAACACTAGTGTGAGTGTAACACTCGTGTGAGTGCTACACTCGGGTGAGTGCTACACTCGTGTGAGTGTAACACTCGTGTGAGTGCTACACTCGTGTGAGTGTAACACTCGTGTGAGTGCTACACTCGTGCGAGTGTTACACTCGTGCGAGTGTTACACTCGAGCGAGTGTTTCACTCGTGCGAGTGTTACACTCGTGCGAGTGTTTCACTCGTGCGAGTTTTTCACTCGTGCGAGTTTTTCACTCGTGAGAGTGTTTCACTAGTGAGAGTGTTACACTCGTGTGAGTGTAACACTCGTGTGAGTGTAACACTCGTGTTTGTGTCACGTTCACTAGTGTGAGTGTTACACTCGTGCGAGTGTTACACTCGTGTAAGTGTTACACTAGTGTGAGTGTAACACTCGTGTGAGTGTAACACTAGTGTGAGTGTTTCACTAGTGAGTGTTACACTCGTGTGAGTGTTACACTCGTGTGAGTGTGACACTAGTGTGAGTGTAACACTAGTGTGAGTGTAACACTCGTGTGAGTGCTACACTCGGGTGAGTGCTACACTCGTGTGAGTGTAACACTCGTGTGAGTGCTACACTCGTGTGAGTGTAACACTCGTGTGAGTGCTACACTCGTGTGAGTGTAACACTCGTGTGAGTGCTACACTCGTGTGAGTGTAACACTAGTGTGAGTGTAACACTCGTGTGAGTGTAACACTCGTGTGACTGTTTCACTCGTGTGAGTGTAACACTCGTGTAAGTGCTACACTCGTGTGAGTGTAACACTCGCGTAAGTGCTACACTCGTGTGAGTGTAACACTCGCGTGAGTGTTTCACTCGTGTGAGTGTAACACTCGTGTGAGTGTTTCAATCGCGCGAGTGAAACACTCGTGCGAGTGTTTCAATCGCGCTAGTGTAACAATCGTGCGAGTGTTTCATTCGCGCGAGTGAAACACTCGTGCGAGTGTTTCACTAGTGAGTGTTTCACTAGTGAGAGTGTTTCACTAGTGTGAGTGTTTCACTCGTGTTTGTGTCACGTTTACTAGTGTGAGTGTTACACTCGTGCGAGTGTTACACTAGTGTGAGTGTTTCACTCGTGTGAGTGTAACACTAGTGTGAGTGTTTCACTAGTGAGTGTTCCACTCGTGTGAGTGTTTAACTCGCGCAAGTGTAACACTCGTGTGAGTGTTTCACTCGCGCGAGTGTAACACTCGTGTGAGTGAAACACTCGTGCGAGTGTTTCACTCGTGCGAGTGTTACACTCGTGCGAGTGTTTCACTAGTGCGTGTTTCACTAGTGAGTGTTTCACTAGTGAGAGTGTAACACTCGTGCGAGTGTTACACTCGTGTGAGTGTAACACTCGTGTGAGTGCTACACTCGTGTGATTGTAACACTCGTGTGATTGTAACACTCGTGTGAGTGCTACACTCGTGTGAGTGTAACACTCGTGTGAGTGTAACACTCGTGTGAGTGCTACACTCGTGTGAGTGCTACACTCGTGTGAGTGCTACACTCGTGTGAGTAACACTCGTGTGAGTGTAACACTCGTGTGAGTGCTACACTCGTGTGAGTGTAACACTCGTGTGAGTGCTACACTCGTGTGAGTGCTACACTCGTTTGAGTGTAACACTAGTGTGAGTGTAACACTAGTGTGAGTGTAACACTAGTGTGAGTGTTTCACTCGTGTGAGTGTTTCACTCGTGTGAGTGTTTCACTCGTGTGAGTGTAACACTCGTGCGAGTGAAACACTCGTGCGAGTGAAACACTCGTGCGAGTGTTACACTCGTGCGAGTGTTACACTCGTGCGAGTGTTACACTCGTGCGAGTGTTTCACTCGTGCGAGTGTTACACTCGTGCGAGTGTTACACTCGAGCGAGTGTTTCACTCGTGCGAGTGTTACACTCGTGCGAGTGTTTCACTCGTGCGAGTTTTTCACTCGTGCGAGTTTTTCACTCGTGAGAGTGTTTCACTAGTGAGAGTGTTACACTCGTGTGAGTGTAACACTCGTGTGAGTTTAACACTCGTGTTTGTGTCACGTTCACTAGTGTGAGTGTTACACTCGTGCGAGTGTTACACTCGTGTAAGTGTTACACTAGTGTGAGTGTAACACTCGTGTGAGTGTAACACTAGTGTGAGTGTTTCACTAGTGAGTGTTACACTCGTGTGAGTGTTACACTCGTGTGAGTGTGACACTAGTGTGAGTGTAACACTAGTGTGAGTGTAACACTCGTGTGAGTGCTACACTCGGGTGAGTGCTACACTCGTGTGAGTGTAACACTCGTGTGAGTGCTACACTCGTGTGAGTGTAACACTCGTGCGAGTGAAACACTCGTGCGAGTGAAACACTCGTGCGAGTGTTACACTCGTGCGAGTGTTACACTCGTGCGAGTGTTACACTCGTGCGAGTGTTTCACTCGTGCGAGTGTTACACTCGTGCGAGTGTTACACTCGAGCGAGTGTTTCACTCGTGCGAGTGTTACACTCGTGCGAGTGTTTCACTCGTGCGAGTTTTTCACTCGTGCGAGTTTTTCACTCGTGAGAGTGTTTCACTAGTGAGAGTGTTACACTCGTGTGAGTGTAACACTCGTGTGAGTTTAACACTCGTGTTTGTGTCACGTTCACTAGTGTGAGTGTTACACTCGTGCGAGTGTTACACTCGTGTAAGTGTTACACTAGTGTGAGTGTAACACTCGTGTGAGTGTAACACTAGTGTGAGTGTTTCACTAGTGAGTGTTACACTCGTGTGAGTGTTACACTCGTGTGAGTGTGACACTAGTGTGAGTGTAACACTAGTGTGAGTGTAACACTCGTGTGAGTGCTACACTCGGGTGAGTGCTACACTCGTGTGAGTGTAACACTCGTGTGAGTGCTACACTCGTGTGAGTGTAACACTCGTGTGAGTGCTACACTCGTGCGAGTGTTACACTCGTGCGAGTGTTACACTCGAGCGAGTGTTTCACTCGTGCGAGTGTTACACTCGTGCGAGTGTTTCACTCGTGCGAGTTTTTCACTCGTGCGAGTTTTTCACTCGTGAGAGTGTTTCACTAGTGAGAGTGTTACACTCGTGTGAGTGTAACACTCGTGTGAGTGTAACACTCGTGTTTGTGTCACGTTCACTAGTGTGAGTGTTACACTCGTGCGAGTGTTACACTCGTGTAAGTGTTACACTAGTGTGAGTGTAACACTCGTGTGAGTGTAACACTAGTGTGAGTGTTTCACTAGTGAGTGTTACACTCGTGTGAGTGTTACACTCGTGTGAGTGTGACACTAGTGTGAGTGTAACACTAGTGTGAGTGTAACACTCGTGTGAGTGCTACACTCGGGTGAGTGCTACACTCGTGTGAGTGTAACACTCGTGTGAGTGCTACACTCGTGTGAGTGTAACACTCGTGTGAGTGCTACACTCGTGTGAGTGTAACACTCGTGTGAGTGCTACACTCGTGTGAGTGTAACACTAGTGTGAGTGTAACACTCGTGTGAGTGTAACACTCGTGTGACTGTTTCACTCGTGTGAGTGTAACACTCGTGTAAGTGCTACACTCGTGTGAGTGTAACACTCGCGTAAGTGCTACACTCGTGTGAGTGTAACACTCGCGTGAGTGTTTCACTCGTGTGAGTGTAACACTCGTGTGAGTGTTTCAATCGCGCGAGTGAAACACTCGTGCGAGTGTTTCAATCGCGCTAGTGTAACAATCGTGCGAGTGTTTCATTCGCGCGAGTGAAACACTCGTGCGAGTGTTTCACTAGTGAGTGTTTCACTAGTGAGAGTGTTTCACTAGTGTGAGTGTTTCACTCGTGTTTGTGTCACGTTTACTAGTGTGAGTGTTACACTCGTGCGAGTGTTACACTAGTGTGAGTGTTTCACTCGTGTGAGTGTAACACTAGTGTGAGTGTTTCACTAGTGAGTGTTCCACTCGTGTGAGTGTTTAACTCGCGCAAGTGTAACACTCGTGTGAGTGTTTCACTCGCGCGAGTGTAACACTCGTGTGAGTGAAACACTCGTGCGAGTGTTTCACTCGTGCGAGTGTTACACTCGTGCGAGTGTTTCACTAGTGCGTGTTTCACTAGTGAGTGTTTCACTAGTGAGAGTGTAACACTCGTGCGAGTGTTACACTCGTGTGAGTGTAACACTCGTGTGAGTGCTACACTCGTGTGATTGTAACACTCGTGTGATTGTAACACTCGTGTGAGTGCTACACTCGTGTGAGTGTAACACTCGTGTGAGTGTAACACTCGTGTGAGTGCTACACTCGTGTGAGTGCTACACTCGTGTGAGTGCTACACTCGTGTGAGTAACACTCGTGTGAGTGTAACACTCGTGTGAGTGCTACACTCGTGTGAGTGTAACACTCGTGTGAGTGCTACACTCGTGTGAGTGCTACACTCGTTTGAGTGTAACACTAGTGTGAGTGTAACACTAGTGTGAGTGTAACACTAGTGTGAGTGTTTCACTCGTGTGAGTGTTTCACTCGTGTGAGTGTTTCACTCGTGTGAGTGTAACACTCGTGCGAGTGAAACACTCGTGCGAGTGAAACACTCGTGCGAGTGTTACACTCGTGCGAGTGTTACACTCGTGCGAGTGTTACACTCGTGCGAGTGTTTCACTCGTGCGAGTGTTACACTCGTGCGAGTGTTACACTCGAGCGAGTGTTTCACTCGTGCGAGTGTTACACTCGTGCGAGTGTTTCACTCGTGCGAGTTTTTCACTCGTGCGAGTTTTTCACTCGTGAGAGTGTTTCACTAGTGAGAGTGTTACACTCGTGTGAGTGTAACACTCGTGTGAGTTTAACACTCGTGTTTGTGTCACGTTCACTAGTGTGAGTGTTACACTCGTGCGAGTGTTACACTCGTGTAAGTGTTACACTAGTGTGAGTGTAACACTCGTGTGAGTGTAACACTAGTGTGAGTGTTTCACTAGTGAGTGTTACACTCGTGTGAGTGTTACACTCGTGTGAGTGTGACACTAGTGTGAGTGTAACACTAGTGTGAGTGTAACACTCGTGTGAGTGCTACACTCGGGTGAGTGCTACACTCGTGTGAGTGTAACACTCGTGTGAGTGCTACACTCGTGTGAGTGTAACACTCGTGTGAGTGCTACACTCGTGTGAGTGTAACACTCGTGTGAGTGCTACACTCGTGTGAGTGTAACACTAGTGTGAGTGTAACACTCGTGTGAGTGTAACACTCGTGTGACTGTTTCACTCGTGTGAGTGTAACACTCGCGTAAGTGCTACACTCGTGTGAGTGTAACACTCGCGTGAGTGTTTCACTCGTGTGAGTGTAACACTCGTGTGAGTGTTTCAATTGCGCGAGTGAAACACTCGTGCGAGTGTTTCAATCGCGCTAGTGTAACACTCGTGCGAGTGTTTCATTCGCGCGAGTGAAACACTCGTGCGAGTGTTTCACTAGTGAGTGTTTCACTAGTGAGAGTGTTTCACTAGTGTGAGTGTTTCACTCGTGTTTGTGTCACGTTTACTAGTGTGAGTGTTACACTCGTGCGAGTGTTACACTAGTGTGAGTGTTTCACTCGTGTGAGTGTAACACTAGTGTGAGTGTTTCACTAGTGAGTGTTCCACTCGTGTGAGTGTTTAACTCGCGCGAGTGTAACACTCGTGTGAGTGTTTCACTCGCGCGAGTGTAACACTCGTGTGAGTGAAACACTCGTGCTAGTGTTTCACTCGTGCGAGTGTTACACTCGTGCGAGTGTTTCACTAGTGCGTGTTTCACTAGTGAGTGTTTCACTAGTGAGAGTGTAACACTCGTGCGAGTGTTACACTCGTGTAAGTGTTACACTAGTATGAGTGTAACACTCGTGTGAGTGTAACACTAGTGTGAATGTTTCACTAGTGAGTGTTACACTCGTGTGAGTGTTACACTCGTGTGAGTGTAACACTCGTGTTTGTGTCACGTTCACTAGTGTGAGTGTTACACTCGTGCGAGTGTTACACTCGTGTAAGTGTTACACTAGTGTGAGTGTAACACTCGTGTGAGTGTAACACTAGTGTGAGTGTTTCACTAGTGAGTGTTACACTCGTGTGAGTGTTACACTCGTGTGAGTGTAACACTAGTGTGAGTGTAACACTAGTGTGAGTGTAACACTCGTGTGAGTGCTACACTCGGGTGAGTGCTACACTCGTGTGAGTGTAACACTCGTGTGAGTGCTACACTCGTGTGAGTGTAACACTCGTGTGAGTGCTACACTCGTGTGAGTGTAACACTAGTGTGAGTGTAACACTCGTGTGAGTGTAACACTCGTGTGAGTGTAACACTCGTGTGAGTGTAACACTCGTGTAAGTGCTACACTCGTGTGAGTGTAACACTCGCGTAAGTGCTACACTCGTGTGAGTGTAACACTCGCGTGAGTGTTTCACTCGTGTGAGTGTAACACTCGTGTGAGTGTTTCAATCGCGCGAGTGAAACACTCGTGCGAGTGTTTCAATCGCGCTAGTGTAACACTCGTGCGAGTGTTTCATTCGCGCGAGTGAAACACTCGTGCGAGTGTTTCACTAGTGAGTGTTTCACTAGTGAGAGTGTTTCACTAGTGTGAGTGTTTCACTCGTGTTTGTGTCACGTTTACTAGTGTGAGTGTTACACTCGTGCGAGTGTTACACTAGTGTGAGTGTTTCACTCGTGTGAGTGTTTCACTCGTGTGAGTGTATCACTCGTGTGAGTGTAACACTCGTGTGAGTGTAACACTCGTGTGAGTGCTACACTCGTGTGATTGTAACACTCGTGTGATTGTAACACTCGTGTGAGTGCTACACTCGTGTGAGTGTAACACTCGTGTGAGTGTAACACTCGTGTGAGTGCTACACTCGTGTGAGTGCTACACTCGTGTGAGTGCTACACTCGTGTGAGTGTAACACTCGTGTGAGTGCTACACTCGTGTGAGTGTAACACTCGTGTGAGTGCTACACTCGTGTGAGTGCTACACTCGTTTGAGTGTAACACTAGTGTGAGTGTAACACTAGTGTGAGTGTAACACTAGTGTGAGTGTTTCACTCGTGTGAGTGTTTCACTCGTGTGAGTGTTTCACTCGTGTGAGTGTAACACTCGTGCGAGTGAAACACTCGTGCGAGTGTTACACTCGTGCGAGTGTTACACTCGTGCGAGTGTTTCACTCGTGCGAGTGTTACACTCGTGCGAGTGTTACACTCGAGCGAGTGTTTCACTCGTGCGAGTGTTACACTCGTGCGAGTGTTTCACTCGTGCGAGTTTTTCACTCGTGCGAGTTTTTCACTCGTGAGAGTGTTTCACTAGTGAGAGTGTTACACTCGTGTGAGTGTAACACTCGTGTGAGTGTAACACTCGTGTTTGTGTCACGTTCACTAGTGTGAGTGTTACACTCGTGCGAGTGTTACACTCGTGTAAGTGTTACACTAGTGTGAGTGTAACACTCGTGTGAGTGTAACACTAGTGTGAGTGTTTCACTAGTGAGTGTTACACTCGTGTGAGTGTTACACTCGTGTGAGTGTGACACTAGTGTGAGTGTAACACTAGTGTGAGTGTAACACTCGTGTGAGTGCTACACTCGGGTGAGTGCTACACTCGTGTGAGTGTAACACTCGTGTGAGTGCTACACTCGTGTGAGTGTAACACTCGTGTGAGTGCTACACTCGTGTGAGTGTAACACTCGTGTGAGTGCTACACTCGTGTGAGTGTAACACTAGTGTGAGTGTAACACTCGTGTGAGTGTAACACTCGTGTGACTGTTTCACTCGTGTGAGTGTAACACTCGTGTAAGTGCTACACTCGTGTGAGTGTAACACTCGCGTAAGTGCTACACTCGTGTGAGTGTAACACTCGCGTGAGTGTTTCACTCGTGTGAGTGTAACACTCGTGTGAGTGTTTCAATCGCGCGAGTGAAACACTCGTGCGAGTGTTTCAATCGCGCTAGTGTAACACTCGTGCGAGTGTTTCATTCGCGCGAGTGAAACACTCGTGCGAGTGTTTCACTAGTGAGTGTTTCACTAGTGAGAGTGTTTCACTAGTGTGAGTGTTTCACTCGTGTTTGTGTCACGTTTACTAGTGTGAGTGTTACACTCGTGCGAGTGTTACACTAGTGTGAGTGTTTCACTCGTGTGAGTGTAACACTAGTGTGAGTGTTTCACTAGTGAGTGTTCCACTCGTGTGAGTGTTTAACTCGCGCAAGTGTAACACTCGTGTGAGTGTTTCACTCGCGCGAGTGTAACACTCGTGTGAGTGAAACACTCGTGCGAGTGTTTCACTCGTGCGAGTGTTACACTCGTGCGAGTGTTTCACTAGTGCGTGTTTCACTAGTGAGTGTTTCACTAGTGAGAGTGTAACACTCGTGCGAGTGTTACACTCGTGTGAGTGTAACACTCGTGTGAGTGCTACACTCGTGTGATTGTAACACTCGTGTGATTGTAACACTCGTGTGAGTGCTACACTCGTGTGAGTGTAACACTCGTGTGAGTGTAACACTCGTGTGAGTGCTACACTCGTGTGAGTGCTACACTCGTGTGAGTGCTACACTCGTGTGAGTAACACTCGTGTGAGTGTAACACTCGTGTGAGTGCTACACTCGTGTGAGTGTAACACTCGTGTGAGTGCTACACTCGTGTGAGTGCTACACTCGTTTGAGTGTAACACTAGTGTGAGTGTAACACTAGTGTGAGTGTAACACTAGTGTGAGTGTTTCACTCGTGTGAGTGTTTCACTCGTGTGAGTGTTTCACTCGTGTGAGTGTAACACTCGTGCGAGTGAAACACTCGTGCGAGTGAAACACTCGTGCGAGTGTTACACTCGTGCGAGTGTTACACTCGTGCGAGTGTTACACTCGTGCGAGTGTTTCACTCGTGCGAGTGTTACACTCGTGCGAGTGTTACACTCGAGCGAGTGTTTCACTCGTGCGAGTGTTACACTCGTGCGAGTGTTTCACTCGTGCGAGTTTTTCACTCGTGCGAGTTTTTCACTCGTGAGAGTGTTTCACTAGTGAGAGTGTTACACTCGTGTGAGTGTAACACTCGTGTGAGTTTAACACTCGTGTTTGTGTCACGTTCACTAGTGTGAGTGTTACACTCGTGCGAGTGTTACACTCGTGTAAGTGTTACACTAGTGTGAGTGTAACACTCGTGTGAGTGTAACACTAGTGTGAGTGTTTCACTAGTGAGTGTTACACTCGTGTGAGTGTTACACTCGTGTGAGTGTGACACTAGTGTGAGTGTAACACTAGTGTGAGTGTAACACTCGTGTGAGTGCTACACTCGGGTGAGTGCTACACTCGTGTGAGTGTAACACTCGTGTGAGTGCTACACTCGTGTGAGTGTAACACTCGTGTGAGTGCTACACTCGTGCGAGTGTTACACTCGTGCGAGTGTTACACTCGAGCGAGTGTTTCACTCGTGCGAGTGTTACACTCGTGCGAGTGTTTCACTCGTGCGAGTTTTTCACTCGTGCGAGTTTTTCACTCGTGAGAGTGTTTCACTAGTGAGAGTGTTACACTCGTGTGAGTGTAACACTCGTGTGAGTGTAACACTCGTGTTTGTGTCACGTTCACTAGTGTGAGTGTTACACTCGTGCGAGTGTTACACTCGTGTAAGTGTTACACTAGTGTGAGTGTAACACTCGTGTGAGTGTAACACTAGTGTGAGTGTTTCACTAGTGAGTGTTACACTCGTGTGAGTGTTACACTCGTGTGAGTGTGACACTAGTGTGAGTGTAACACTAGTGTGAGTGTAACACTCGTGTGAGTGCTACACTCGGGTGAGTGCTACACTCGTGTGAGTGTAACACTCGTGTGAGTGCTACACTCGTGTGAGTGTAACACTCGTGTGAGTGCTACACTCGTGTGAGTGTAACACTCGTGTGAGTGCTACACTCGTGTGAGTGTAACACTAGTGTGAGTGTAACACTCGTGTGAGTGTAACACTCGTGTGACTGTTTCACTCGTGTGAGTGTAACACTCGTGTAAGTGCTACACTCGTGTGAGTGTAACACTCGCGTAAGTGCTACACTCGTGTGAGTGTAACACTCGCGTGAGTGTTTCACTCGTGTGAGTGTAACACTCGTGTGAGTGTTTCAATCGCGCGAGTGAAACACTCGTGCGAGTGTTTCAATCGCGCTAGTGTAACACTCGTGCGAGTGTTTCATTCGCGCGAGTGAAACACTCGTGCGAGTGTTTCACTAGTGAGTGTTTCACTAGTGAGAGTGTTTCACTAGTGTGAGTGTTTCACTCGTGTTTGTGTCACGTTTACTAGTGTGAGTGTTACACTCGTGCGAGTGTTACACTAGTGTGAGTGTTTCACTCGTGTGAGTGTAACACTAGTGTGAGTGTTTCACTAGTGAGTGTTCCACTCGTGTGAGTGTTTAACTCGCGCAAGTGTAACACTCGTGTGAGTGTTTCACTCGCGCGAGTGTAACACTCGTGTGAGTGAAACACTCGTGCGAGTGTTTCACTCGTGCGAGTGTTACACTCGTGCGAGTGTTTCACTAGTGCGTGTTTCACTAGTGAGTGTTTCACTAGTGAGAGTGTAACACTCGTGCGAGTGTTACACTCGTGTGAGTGTAACACTCGTGTGAGTGCTACACTCGTGTGATTGTAACACTCGTGTGATTGTAACACTCGTGTGAGTGCTACACTCGTGTGAGTGTAACACTCGTGTGAGTGTAACACTCGTGTGAGTGCTACACTCGTGTGAGTGCTACACTCGTGTGAGTGCTACACTCGTGTGAGTAACACTCGTGTGAGTGTAACACTCGTGTGAGTGCTACACTCGTGTGAGTGTAACACTCGTGTGAGTGCTACACTCGTGTGAGTGCTACACTCGTTTGAGTGTAACACTAGTGTGAGTGTAACACTAGTGTGAGTGTTTCACTCGTGTGAGTGTTTCACTCGTGTGAGTGTTTCACTCGTGTGAGTGTAACACTCGTGCGAGTGAAACACTCGTGCGAGTGAAACACTCGTGCGAGTGTTACACTCGTGCGAGTGTTACACTCGTGCGAGTGTTACACTCGTGCGAGTGTTTCACTCGTGCGAGTGTTACACTCGTGCGAGTGTTACACTCGAGCGAGTGTTTCACTCGTGCGAGTGTTACACTCGTGCGAGTGTTTCACTCGTGCGAGTTTTTCACTCGTGCGAGTTTTTCACTCGTGAGAGTGTTTCACTAGTGAGAGTGTTACACTCGTGTGAGTGTAACACTCGTGTGAGTTTAACACTCGTGTTTGTGTCACGTTCACTAGTGTGAGTGTTACACTCGTGCGAGTGTTACACTCGTGTAAGTGTTACACTAGTGTGAGTGTAACACTCGTGTGAGTGTAACACTAGTGTGAGTGTTTCACTAGTGAGTGTTACACTCGTGTGAGTGTTACACTCGTGTGAGTGTGACACTAGTGTGAGTGTAACACTAGTGTGAGTGTAACACTCGTGTGAGTGCTACACTCGGGTGAGTGCTACACTCGTGTGAGTGTAACACTCGTGTGAGTGCTACACTCGTGTGAGTGTAACACTCGTGTGAGTGCTACACTCGTGTGAGTGTAACACTCGTGTGAGTGCTACACTCGTGTGAGTGTAACACTAGTGTGAGTGTAACACTCGTGTGAGTGTAACACTCGTGTGACTGTTTCACTCGTGTGAGTGTAACACTCGCGTAAGTGCTACACTCGTGTGAGTGTAACACTCGCGTGAGTGTTTCACTCGTGTGAGTGTAACACTCGTGTGAGTGTTTCAATTGCGCGAGTGAAACACTCGTGCGAGTGTTTCAATCGCGCTAGTGTAACACTCGTGCGAGTGTTTCATTCGCGCGAGTGAAACACTCGTGCGAGTGTTTCACTAGTGAGTGTTTCACTAGTGAGAGTGTTTCACTAGTGTGAGTGTTTCACTCGTGTTTGTGTCACGTTTACTAGTGTGAGTGTTACACTCGTGCGAGTGTTACACTAGTGTGAGTGTTTCACTCGTGTGAGTGTAACACTAGTGTGAGTGTTTCACTAGTGAGTGTTCCACTCGTGTGAGTGTTTAACTCGCGCGAGTGTAACACTCGTGTGAGTGTTTCACTCGCGCGAGTGTAACACTCGTGTGAGTGAAACACTCGTGCTAGTGTTTCACTCGTGCGAGTGTTACACTCGTGCGAGTGTTTCACTAGTGCGTGTTTCACTAGTGAGTGTTTCACTAGTGAGAGTGTAACACTCGTGCGAGTGTTACACTCGTGTAAGTGTTACACTAGTATGAGTGTAACACTCGTGTGAGTGTAACACTAGTGTGAATGTTTCACTAGTGAGTGTTACACTCGTGTGAGTGTTACACTCGTATGTGTAACACTCGTGTGAGTGTAACACTAGTGTGAGTGTAACACTCGTGTGAGTGCTACACTCGGGTGAGTGCTACACTCGGGTGAGTGCTACACTCGTGTGAGTGTAACACTCGTGTGAGTGCTACACTCGTGTGAGTGCTACACTCGTGTGAGTGTAACACTCGTGTGAGTGTAACACTCGTGTGAGTGCTACATTCGTGTGAGTGTAACACTCGTGTGAGTGCTACACTCGTGTGAGTGTAACACCAGTGTGAGTGTAACACTCGTGTGAGTGTAACACTCGTGTGAGTGTTTCACTCGTGTGAGTGTTACACTCGTGTGAGTGTGACACTAGTGTGAGTGTAACACTAGTGTGAGTGTAACACTCGTGTGAGTGCTACACTCGGGTGAGTGCTACACTCGTGTGAGTGTAACACTCGTGTGAGTGCTACACTCGTGTGAGTGTAACACTCGTGTGAGTGCTACACTCGTGTGAGTGTAACACTCGTGTGAGTGCTACACTCGTGTGAGTGTAACACTAGTGTGAGTGTAACACTCGTGTGAGTGTAACACTCGTGTGACTGTTTCACTCGTGTGAGTGTAACACTCGTGTAAGTGCTACACTCGTGTGAGTGTAACACTCGCGTAAGTGCTACACTCGTGTGAGTGTAACACTCGCGTGAGTGTTTCACTCGTGTGAGTGTAACACTCGTGTGAGTGTTTCAATCGCGCGAGTGAAACACTCGTGCGAGTGTTTCAATCGCGCTAGTGTAACACTCGTGCGAGTGTTTCATTCGCGCGAGTGAAACACTCGTGCGAGTGTTTCACTAGTGAGTGTTTCACTAGTGAGAGTGTTTCACTAGTGTGAGTGTTTCACTCGTGTTTGTGTCACGTTTACTAGTGTGAGTGTTACACTCGTGCGAGTGTTACACTAGTGTGAGTGTTTCACTCGTGTGAGTGTAACACTAGTGTGAGTGTTTCACTAGTGAGTGTTCCACTCGTGTGAGTGTTTAACTCGCGCAAGTGTAACACTCGTGTGAGTGTTTCACTCGCGCGAGTGTAACACTCGTGTGAGTGAAACACTCGTGCGAGTGTTTCACTCGTGCGAGTGTTACACTCGTGCGAGTGTTTCACTAGTGCGTGTTTCACTAGTGAGTGTTTCACTAGTGAGAGTGTAACACTCGTGCGAGTGTTACACTCGTGTGAGTGTAACACTCGTGTGAGTGCTACACTCGTGTGAGTGTAACACTCGTGTGAGTGCTACACTCGTGTGAGTGCTACACTCGTTTGAGTGTAACACTAGTGTGAGTGTAACACTAGTGTGAGTGTAACACTAGTGTGAGTGTTTCACTCGTGTGAGTGTTTCACTCGTGTGAGTGTTTCACTCGTGTGAGTGTAACACTCGTGCGAGTGAAACACTCGTGCGAGTGAAACACTCGTGCGAGTGTTACACTCGTGCGAGTGTTACACTCGTGCGAGTGTTACACTCGTGCGAGTGTTTCACTCGTGCGAGTGTTACACTCGTGCGAGTGTTACACTCGAGCGAGTGTTTCACTCGTGCGAGTGTTACACTCGTGCGAGTGTTTCACTCGTGCGAGTTTTTCACTCGTGCGAGTTTTTCACTCGTGAGAGTGTTTCACTAGTGAGAGTGTTACACTCGTGTGAGTGTAACACTCGTGTGAGTTTAACACTCGTGTTTGTGTCACGTTCACTAGTGTGAGTGTTACACTCGTGCGAGTGTTACACTCGTGTAAGTGTTACACTAGTGTGAGTGTAACACTCGTGTGAGTGTAACACTAGTGTGAGTGTTTCACTAGTGAGTGTTACACTCGTGTGAGTGTTACACTCGTGTGAGTGTGACACTAGTGTGAGTGTAACACTAGTGTGAGTGTAACACTCGTGTGAGTGCTACACTCGGGTGAGTGCTACACTCGTGTGAGTGTAACACTCGTGTGAGTGCTACACTCGTGTGAGTGTAACACTCGTGTGAGTGCTACACTCGTGTGAGTGTAACACTCGTGTGAGTGCTACACTCGTGTGAGTGTAACACTAGTGTGAGTGTAACACTCGTGTGAGTGTAACACTCGTGTGACTGTTTCACTCGTGTGAGTGTAACACTCGCGTAAGTGCTACACTCGTGTGAGTGTAACACTCGCGTGAGTGTTTCACTCGTGTGAGTGTAACACTCGTGTGAGTGTTTCAATTGCGCGAGTGAAACACTCGTGCGAGTGTTTCAATCGCGCTAGTGTAACACTCGTGCGAGTGTTTCATTCGCGCGAGTGAAACACTCGTGCGAGTGTTTCACTAGTGAGTGTTTCACTAGTGAGAGTGTTTCACTAGTGTGAGTGTTTCACTCGTGTTTGTGTCACGTTTACTAGTGTGAGTGTTACACTCGTGCGAGTGTTACACTAGTGTGAGTGTTTCACTCGTGTGAGTGTAACACTAGTGTGAGTGTTTCACTAGTGAGTGTTCCACTCGTGTGAGTGTTTAACTCGCGCGAGTGTAACACTCGTGTGAGTGTTTCACTCGCGCGAGTGTAACACTCGTGTGAGTGAAACACTCGTGCTAGTGTTTCACTCGTGCGAGTGTTACACTCGTGCGAGTGTTTCACTAGTGCGTGTTTCACTAGTGAGTGTTTCACTAGTGAGAGTGTAACACTCGTGCGAGTGTTACACTCGTGTAAGTGTTACACTAGTATGAGTGTAACACTCGTGTGAGTGTAACACTAGTGTGAATGTTTCACTAGTGAGTGTTACACTCGTGTGAGTGTTACACTCGTATGTGTAACACTCGTGTGAGTGTAACACTAGTGTGAGTGTAACACTCGTGTGAGTGCTACACTCGGGTGAGTGCTACACTCGGGTGAGTGCTACACTCGTGTGAGTGTAACACTCGTGTGAGTGCTACACTCGTGTGAGTGCTACACTCGTGTGAGTGTAACACTCGTGTGAGTGTAACACTCGTGTGAGTGCTACATTCGTGTGAGTGTAACACTCGTGTGAGTGCTACACTCGTGTGAGTGTAACACTAGTGTGAGTGTAACACTCGTGTGAGTGTAACACTCGTGTGAGTGTTTCACTCGTGTGAGTGTAACACTCGTGTGAGTGCTACACTCGTGTGAGTGTAACACTAGTGTGAGTGTAACACTCGTGTGAGTGTAACACTCGTGTGACTGTTTCACTCGTGTGAGTGTAACACTCGCGTAAGTGCTACACTCGTGTGAGTGTAACACTCGCGTGAGTGTTTCACTCGTGTGAGTGTAACACTCGTGTGAGTGGTTCAATCGCGCGAGTGAAACACTCGTGCGAGTGTTTCAATCGCGCTAGTGTAACACTCGTGCGAGTGTTTCATTCGCGCGAGTGAAACACTCGTGCGAGTGTTTCACTAGTGAGTGTTTCACTAGTGAGAGTGTTTCACTAGTGTGAGTGTTTCACTCGTGTTTGTGTCACGTTTACTAGTGTGAGTGTTACACTCGTGCGAGTGTTACACTAGTGTGAGTGTTTCACTCGTGTGAGTGTAACACTAGTGTGAGTGTTTCACTAGTGAGTGTTCCACTCGTGTGAGTGTTTAACTCGCGCGAGTGTAACACTCGTGTGAGTGTTTCACTCGCGCGAGTGTAACACTCGTGTGAGTGAAACACTCGTGCTAGTGTTTCACTCGTGCGAGTGTTACACTCGTGCGAGTGTTTCACTAGTGCGTGTTTCACTAGTGAGTGTTTCACTAGTGAGAGTGTAACACTCGTGCGAGTGTTACACTCGTGTAAGTGTTACACTAGTATGAGTGTAACACTCGTGTGAGTGTAACACTAGTGTGAATGTTTCACTAGTGAGTGTTACACTCGTGTGAGTGTTACACTCGTATGTGTAACACTCGTGTGAGTGTAACACTAGTGTGAGTGTAACACTCGTGTGAGTGCTACACTCGGGTGAGTGCTACACTCGGGTGAGTGCTACACTCGTGTGAGTGTAACACTCGTGTGAGTGCTACACTCGTGTGAGTGCTACACTCGTGTGAGTGTAACACTCGTGCGAGTGTTACATGAGTGTGAGTGTTTCACTCGTGCGAGTGTAACACTCGCGCGAGTGTAACACTCGTGTGAGTGTTTCACTCGCGCGAGTGTAACACTCGCGTGAGTGAAACACTCGTGCGAGTGTTTCACTCGTGCGAGTGTTACACTCGTGCGAGTGTTTCACTAGTGCGAGTGTTTCACTAGCGAGTGTTTCACTAGTGAGTGTTTCACTAGTGAGTGTTTCACTAGTGAGAGTGTAACACTCGTGCGAGTGTTACACTCGTGTAAGTGTTACACTAGTATGAGTGTAACACTCGTGTGAGTGTAACACTAGTGTGAATGTTTCACTAGTGAGTGTTACACTCGTGTGAGTGTTACACTCGTATGTGTAACACTCGTGTGAGTGTAACACTAGTGTGAGTGTAACACTCGTGTGAGTGCTACACTCGGGTGAGTGCTACACTCGGGTGAGTGCTACACTCGTGTGAGTGTAACACTCGTGTGAGTGCTACACTCGTGTGAGTGCTACACTCGTGTGAGTGTAACACTCGTGTGAGTGTAACACTCGTGTGAGTGCTACATTCGTGTGAGTGTAACACTCGTGTGAGTGCTACACTCGTGTGAGTGTAACACTAGTGTGAGTGTAACACTCGTGTGAGTGTAACACTCGTGTGAGTGTTTCACTCGTGTGAGTGTAACACTCGTGTAAGTGCTACACTCGTGTGAGTGTAACACTTGCGTAAGTGCTACACTCGTGTGAGTGTAACACTCGCGTGAGTGTTTCACTCGTGTGAGTGTAACACTCGTGCGAGTGTTTCACTAGTGAGAGTGTTTCACTAGTGTGAGTGTTTCACTCGTGTTTGTGTCACGTTTACTAGTGTGAGTGTTACACTCGTGCGAGTGTTACACTAGTGTGAGTGTTTCACTCGTGTGAGTGTAACACTAGTGTGAGTGGTTCACTCGTGTGAGTGTTACATGAGTGTGAGTGTTTCACTCGTGCGAGTGTAACACTCGCGCGAGTGTAACACTCGTGTGAGTGTAACACTTGCGTAAGTGCTACACTCGTGTGAGTGTAACACTCGCGTGAGTGTTTCACTCGTGTGAGTGTAACACTCGTGCGAGTGTTTCACTAGTGAGAGTGTTTCACTAGTGTGAGTGTTTCACTCGTGTTTGTGTCACGTTTACTAGTGTGAGTGTTACACTCGTGCGAGCGTTACACTAGTGTGAGTGTTTCACTCGTGTGAGTGTAACACTAGTGTGAGTGTTTCACTCGTGTGAGTGTTACATGAGTGTGAGTGTTTCACTCGTGCGAGTGTAACACTCGCGCGAGTGTAACACTCGTGTGAGTGTTTCACTCGCGCGAGTGTAACACTCGCGTGAGTGAAACACTCGTGCGAGTGTTTCACTCGTGCGAGTGTTACACTCGTGCGAGTGTTTCACTAGTGCGAGTGTTTCACTAGCGAGTGTTTCACTAGTGAGTGTTTCACTAGTGAGTGTTTCACTAGTGAGAGTGTAACACTCGTGTGAGTGTTTCACTCGTGTTTGTGTCACGTTCACTAGTGTGAGTGTTACACTCGTGCGAGTGTTACACTAGTGTGAGTGTAACACTCGTGTGAGTGTAACACTAGTGTGAGTGTTTCACTAGTGAGTGTTACACTCGTGTGAGTGTTACACTCGTATGTGTAACACTCGTGTGAGTGTTTCACTCGTGTGAGTGTAACACTCGTGTAAGTGCTACACTCGTGTGAGTGTAACACTTGCGTAAGTGCTACACTCGTGTGAGTGTAACACTCGCGTGAGTGTTTCACTCGTGTGAGTGTAACACTCGTGCGAGTGTTTCACTAGTGAGAGTGTTTCACTAGTGTGAGTGTTTCACTCGTGTTTGTGTCACGTTTACTAGTGTGAGTGTTACACTCGTGCGAGTGTTACACTAGTGTGAGTGTTTCACTCGTGTGAGTGTAACACTAGTGTGAGTGTTTCACTCGTGTGAGTGTTACATGAGTGTGAGTGTTTCACTCGTGCGAGTGTAACACTCGCGCGAGTGTAACACTCGTGTGAGTGTAACACTTGCGTAAGTGCTACACTCGTGTGAGTGTAACACTCGCGTGAGTGTTTCACTCGTGTGAGTGTAACACTCGTGCGAGTGTTTCACTAGTGAGAGTGTTTCACTAGTGTGAGTGTTTCACTCGTGTTTGTGTCACGTTTACTAGTGTGAGTGTTACACTCGTGCGAGTGTTACACTAGTGTGAGTGTTTCACTCGTGTGAGTGTAACACTAGTGTGAGTGTTTCACTCGTGTGAGTGTTACATGAGTGTGAGTGTTTCACTCGTGCGAGTGTAACACTCGCGCGAGTGTAACACTCGTGTGAGTGTTTCACTCACGCGAGTGTAACACTCGCGTGAGTGAAACACTCGTGCGAGTGTTTCACTCGTGCGAGTGTTACACTCGTGCGAGTGTTTCACTAGTGCGAGTGTTTCACTAGCGAGTGTTTCACTAGTGAGTGTTTCACTAGTGAGTGTTTCACTAGTGAGAGTGTAACACTCGTGCGAGTGTTACACTCGTGTAAGTGTTACACTAGTATGAGTGTAACACTCGTGTGAGTGTAACACTAGTGTGAATGTTTCACTAGTGAGTGTTACACTCGTGTGAGTGTTACACTCGTATGTGTAACACTCGTGTGAGTGTAACACTAGTGTGAGTGTAACACTCGTGTGAGTGCTACACTCGGGTGAGTGCTACACTCGGGTGAGTGCTACACTCGTGTGAGTGTAACACTCGTGTGAGTGCTACACTCGTGTGAGTGCTACACTCGTGTGAGTGTAACACTCGTGTGAGTGTAACACTCGTGTGAGTGCTACATTCGTGTGAGTGTAACACTCGTGTGAGTGCTACACTCGTGTGAGTGTAACACTAGTGTGAGTGTAACACTCGTGTGAGTGTAACACTCGTGTGAGTGTTTCACTCGTGTGAGTGTAACACTCGTGTAAGTGCTACACTCGTGTGAGTGTAACACTTGCGTAAGTGCTACACTCGTGTGAGTGTAACACTCGCGTGAGTGTTTCACTCGTGTGAGTGTAACACTCGTGCGAGTGTTTCACTAGTGAGAGTGTTTCACTAGTGTGAGTGTTTCACTCGTGTTTGTGTCACGTTTACTAGTGTGAGTGTTACACTCGTGCGAGTGTTACACTAGTGTGAGTGTTTCACTCGTGTGAGTGTAACACTAGTGTGAGTGTTTCACTCGTGTGAGTGTTACATGAGTGTGAGTGTTTCACTCGTGCGAGTGTAACACTCGCGCGAGTGTAACACTCGTGTGAGTGTAACACTTGCGTAAGTGCTACACTCGTGTGAGTGTAACACTCGCGTGAGTGTTTCACTCGTGTGAGTGTAACACTCGTGCGAGTGTTTCACTAGTGAGAGTGTTTCACTAGTGTGAGTGTTTCACTCGTGTTTGTGTCACGTTTACTAGTGTGAGTGTTACACTCGTGCGAGTGTTACACTAGTGTGAGTGTTTCACTCGTGTGAGTGTAACACTAGTGTGAGTGTTTCACTCGTGTGAGTGTTACATGAGTGTGAGTGTTTCACTCGTGCGAGTGTAACACTCGCGCGAGTGTAACACTCGTGTGAGTGTTTCACTCGCGCGAGTGTAACACTCGCGTGAGTGAAACACTCGTGCGAGTGTTTCACTCGTGCGAGTGTTACACTCGTGCGAGTGTTTCACTAGTGCGAGTGTTTCACTATCGAGTGTTTCACTAGTGAGTGTTTCACAAGTGAGTGTTTCACTAGTGAGAGTGTAACACTCGTGTGAGTGTTTCACTCGTGTTTGTGTCACGTTCACTAGTGTGAGTGTTACACTCGTGCGAGTGTTACACTAGTGTGAGTGTAACACTCGTGTGAGTGTAACACTAGTGTGAGTGTTTCACTCGTGTGAGTGTTACATGAGTGTGAGTGTTTCACTCGTGCGAGTGTAACACTCGCGCGAGTGTAACACTCGCGTGAGTGAAACACTCGTGCGAGTGTTTCACTCGTGCGAGTGTTACACTCGTGCGAGTGTTTCACTAGTGCGAGTGTTTCACTAGCGAGTGTTTCACTAGTGAGTGTTTCACTAGTGAGTGTTTCACTAGTGAGAGTGTTTCACTAGTGTGAGTGTTTCACTCGTGTTTGTGTCACGTTTACTAGTGTGAGTGTTACACTCGTGCGAGTGTTACACTCGTGTTTGTGTCACGTTCACTAGTGTGAGTGTTACACTCGTGCGAGTGTTACACTCGTGTAAGTGTTACACTAGTGTGAGTGTAACACTCGTGTGAGTGTAACACTAGTGTGAGTGTTTCACTAGTGAGTGTTACACTCGTGTGAGTGTTACACTCGTGTGAGTGTAACACTAGTGTGAGTGTAACACTAGTGTGAGTGTAACACTCGTGTGAGTGCTACACTCGGGTGAGTGCTACACTCGTGTGAGTGTAACACTCGTGTGAGTGCTACACTCGTGTGAGTGTAACACTCGTGTGAGTGCTACACTCGTGTGAGTGTAACACTAGTGTGAGTGTAACACTCGTGTGAGTGTAACACTCGTGTGAGTGTAACACTCGTGTGAGTGTAACACTCGTGTAAGTGCTACACTCGTGTGAGTGTAACACTCGCGTAAGTGCTACACTCGTGTGAGTGTAACACTCGCGTGAGTGTTTCACTCGTGTGAGTGTAACACTCGTGTGAGTGTTTCAATCGCGCGAGTGAAACACTCGTGCGAGTGTTTCAATCGCGCTAGTGTAACACTCGTGCGAGTGTTTCATTCGCGCGAGTGAAACACTCGTGCGAGTGTTTCACTAGTGAGTGTTTCACTAGTGAGAGTGTTTCACTAGTGTGAGTGTTTCACTCGTGTTTGTGTCACGTTTACTAGTGTGAGTGTTACACTCGTGCGAGTGTTACACTAGTGTGAGTGTTTCACTCGTGTGAGTGTTTCACTCGTGTGAGTGTATCACTCGTGTGAGTGTAACACTCGTGTGAGTGTAACACTCGTGTGAGTGCTACACTCGTGTGATTGTAACACTCGTGTGATTGTAACACTCGTGTGAGTGCTACACTCGTGTGAGTGTAACACTCGTGTGAGTGTAACACTCGTGTGAGTGCTACACTCGTGTGAGTGCTACACTCGTGTGAGTGCTACACTCGTGTGAGTGTAACACTCGTGTGAGTGCTACACTCGTGTGAGTGTAACACTCGTGTGAGTGCTACACTCGTGTGAGTGCTACACTCGTTTGAGTGTAACACTAGTGTGAGTGTAACACTAGTGTGAGTGTAACACTAGTGTGAGTGTTTCACTCGTGTGAGTGTTTCACTCGTGTGAGTGTTTCACTCGTGTGAGTGTAACACTCGTGCGAGTGAAACACTCGTGCGAGTGTTACACTCGTGCGAGTGTTACACTCGTGCGAGTGTTTCACTCGTGCGAGTGTTACACTCGTGCGAGTGTTACACTCGAGCGAGTGTTTCACTCGTGCGAGTGTTACACTCGTGCGAGTGTTTCACTCGTGCGAGTTTTTCACTCGTGCGAGTTTTTCACTCGTGAGAGTGTTTCACTAGTGAGAGTGTTACACTCGTGTGAGTGTAACACTCGTGTGAGTGTAACACTCGTGTTTGTGTCACGTTCACTAGTGTGAGTGTTACACTCGTGCGAGTGTTACACTCGTGTAAGTGTTACACTAGTGTGAGTGTAACACTCGTGTGAGTGTAACACTAGTGTGAGTGTTTCACTAGTGAGTGTTACACTCGTGTGAGTGTTACACTCGTGTGAGTGTGACACTAGTGTGAGTGTAACACTAGTGTGAGTGTAACACTCGTGTGAGTGCTACACTCGGGTGAGTGCTACACTCGTGTGAGTGTAACACTCGTGTGAGTGCTACACTCGTGTGAGTGTAACACTCGTGTGAGTGCTACACTCGTGTGAGTGTAACACTCGTGTGAGTGCTACACTCGTGTGAGTGTAACACTAGTGTGAGTGTAACACTCGTGTGAGTGTAACACTCGTGTGACTGTTTCACTCGTGTGAGTGTAACACTCGTGTAAGTGCTACACTCGTGTGAGTGTAACACTCGCGTAAGTGCTACACTCGTGTGAGTGTAACACTCGCGTGAGTGTTTCACTCGTGTGAGTGTAACACTCGTGTGAGTGTTTCAATCGCGCGAGTGAAACACTCGTGCGAGTGTTTCAATCGCGCTAGTGTAACACTCGTGCGAGTGTTTCATTCGCGCGAGTGAAACACTCGTGCGAGTGTTTCACTAGTGAGTGTTTCACTAGTGAGAGTGTTTCACTAGTGTGAGTGTTTCACTCGTGTTTGTGTCACGTTTACTAGTGTGAGTGTTACACTCGTGCGAGTGTTACACTAGTGTGAGTGTTTCACTCGTGTGAGTGTAACACTAGTGTGAGTGTTTCACTAGTGAGTGTTCCACTCGTGTGAGTGTTTAACTCGCGCAAGTGTAACACTCGTGTGAGTGTTTCACTCGCGCGAGTGTAACACTCGTGTGAGTGAAACACTCGTGCGAGTGTTTCACTCGTGCGAGTGTTACACTCGTGCGAGTGTTTCACTAGTGCGTGTTTCACTAGTGAGTGTTTCACTAGTGAGAGTGTAACACTCGTGCGAGTGTTACACTCGTGTGAGTGTAACACTCGTGTGAGTGCTACACTCGTGTGATTGTAACACTCGTGTGATTGTAACACTCGTGTGAGTGCTACACTCGTGTGAGTGTAACACTCGTGTGAGTGTAACACTCGTGTGAGTGCTACACTCGTGTGAGTGCTACACTCGTGTGAGTGCTACACTCGTGTGAGTAACACTCGTGTGAGTGTAACACTCGTGTGAGTGCTACACTCGTGTGAGTGTAACACTCGTGTGAGTGCTACACTCGTGTGAGTGCTACACTCGTTTGAGTGTAACACTAGTGTGAGTGTAACACTAGTGTGAGTGTAACACTAGTGTGAGTGTTTCACTCGTGTGAGTGTTTCACTCGTGTGAGTGTTTCACTCGTGTGAGTGTAACACTCGTGCGAGTGAAACACTCGTGCGAGTGAAACACTCGTGCGAGTGTTACACTCGTGCGAGTGTTACACTCGTGCGAGTGTTACACTCGTGCGAGTGTTTCACTCGTGCGAGTGTTACACTCGTGCGAGTGTTACACTCGAGCGAGTGTTTCACTCGTGCGAGTGTTACACTCGTGCGAGTGTTTCACTCGTGCGAGTTTTTCACTCGTGCGAGTTTTTCACTCGTGAGAGTGTTTCACTAGTGAGAGTGTTACACTCGTGTGAGTGTAACACTCGTGTGAGTTTAACACTCGTGTTTGTGTCACGTTCACTAGTGTGAGTGTTACACTCGTGCGAGTGTTACACTCGTGTAAGTGTTACACTAGTGTGAGTGTAACACTCGTGTGAGTGTAACACTAGTGTGAGTGTTTCACTAGTGAGTGTTACACTCGTGTGAGTGTTACACTCGTGTGAGTGTGACACTAGTGTGAGTGTAACACTAGTGTGAGTGTAACACTCGTGTGAGTGCTACACTCGGGTGAGTGCTACACTCGTGTGAGTGTAACACTCGTGTGAGTGCTACACTCGTGTGAGTGTAACACTCGTGTGAGTGCTACACTCGTGCGAGTGTTACACTCGTGCGAGTGTTACACTCGAGCGAGTGTTTCACTCGTGCGAGTGTTACACTCGTGCGAGTGTTTCACTCGTGCGAGTTTTTCACTCGTGCGAGTTTTTCACTCGTGAGAGTGTTTCACTAGTGAGAGTGTTACACTCGTGTGAGTGTAACACTCGTGTGAGTGTAACACTCGTGTTTGTGTCACGTTCACTAGTGTGAGTGTTACACTCGTGCGAGTGTTACACTCGTGTAAGTGTTACACTAGTGTGAGTGTAACACTCGTGTGAGTGTAACACTAGTGTGAGTGTTTCACTAGTGAGTGTTACACTCGTGTGAGTGTTACACTCGTGTGAGTGTGACACTAGTGTGAGTGTAACACTAGTGTGAGTGTAACACTCGTGTGAGTGCTACACTCGGGTGAGTGCTACACTCGTGTGAGTGTAACACTCGTGTGAGTGCTACACTCGTGTGAGTGTAACACTCGTGTGAGTGCTACACTCGTGTGAGTGTAACACTCGTGTGAGTGCTACACTCGTGTGAGTGTAACACTAGTGTGAGTGTAACACTCGTGTGAGTGTAACACTCGTGTGACTGTTTCACTCGTGTGAGTGTAACACTCGTGTAAGTGCTACACTCGTGTGAGTGTAACACTCGCGTAAGTGCTACACTCGTGTGAGTGTAACACTCGCGTGAGTGTTTCACTCGTGTGAGTGTAACACTCGTGTGAGTGTTTCAATCGCGCGAGTGAAACACTCGTGCGAGTGTTTCAATCGCGCTAGTGTAACACTCGTGCGAGTGTTTCATTCGCGCGAGTGAAACACTCGTGCGAGTGTTTCACTAGTGAGTGTTTCACTAGTGAGAGTGTTTCACTAGTGTGAGTGTTTCACTCGTGTTTGTGTCACGTTTACTAGTGTGAGTGTTACACTCGTGCGAGTGTTACACTAGTGTGAGTGTTTCACTCGTGTGAGTGTAACACTAGTGTGAGTGTTTCACTAGTGAGTGTTCCACTCGTGTGAGTGTTTAACTCGCGCAAGTGTAACACTCGTGTGAGTGTTTCACTCGCGCGAGTGTAACACTCGTGTGAGTGAAACACTCGTGCGAGTGTTTCACTCGTGCGAGTGTTACACTCGTGCGAGTGTTTCACTAGTGCGTGTTTCACTAGTGAGTGTTTCACTAGTGAGAGTGTAACACTCGTGCGAGTGTTACACTCGTGTGAGTGTAACACTCGTGTGAGTGCTACACTCGTGTGATTGTAACACTCGTGTGATTGTAACACTCGTGTGAGTGCTACACTCGTGTGAGTGTAACACTCGTGTGAGTGTAACACTCGTGTGAGTGCTACACTCGTGTGAGTGCTACACTCGTGTGAGTGCTACACTCGTGTGAGTAACACTCGTGTGAGTGTAACACTCGTGTGAGTGCTACACTCGTGTGAGTGTAACACTCGTGTGAGTGCTACACTCGTGTGAGTGCTACACTCGTTTGAGTGTAACACTAGTGTGAGTGTAACACTAGTGTGAGTGTAACACTAGTGTGAGTGTTTCACTCGTGTGAGTGTTTCACTCGTGTGAGTGTTTCACTCGTGTGAGTGTAACACTCGTGCGAGTGAAACACTCGTGCGAGTGAAACACTCGTGCGAGTGTTACACTCGTGCGAGTGTTACACTCGTGCGAGTGTTACACTCGTGCGAGTGTTTCACTCGTGCGAGTGTTACACTCGTGCGAGTGTTACACTCGAGCGAGTGTTTCACTCGTGCGAGTGTTACACTCGTGCGAGTGTTTCACACGTGCGAGTTTTTCACTCGTGCGAGTTTTTCACTCGTGAGAGTGTTTCACTAGTGAGAGTGTTACACTCGTGTGAGTGTAACACTCGTGTGAGTTTAACACTCGTGTTTGTGTCACGTTCACTAGTGTGAGTGTTACACTCGTGCGAGTGTTACACTCGTGTAAGTGTTACACTAGTGTGAGTGTAACACTCGTGTGAGTGTAACACTAGTGTGAGTGTTTCACTAGTGAGTGTTACACTCGTGTGAGTGTTACACTCGTGTGAGTGTGACACTAGTGTGAGTGTAACACTAGTGTGAGTGTAACACTCGTGTGAGTGCTACACTCGGGTGAGTGCTACACTCGTGTGAGTGTAACACTCGTGTGAGTGCTACACTCGTGTGAGTGTAACACTCGTGTGAGTGCTACACTCGTGTGAGTGTAACACTCGTGTGAGTGCTACACTCGTGTGAGTGTAACACTAGTGTGAGTGTAACACTCGTGTGAGTGTAACACTCGTGTGACTGTTTCACTCGTGTGAGTGTAACACTCGCGTAAGTGCTACACTCGTGTGAGTGTAACACTCGCGTGAGTGTTTCACTCGTGTGAGTGTAACACTCGTGTGAGTGTTTCAATTGCGCGAGTGAAACACTCGTGCGAGTGTTTCAATCGCGCTAGTGTAACACTCGTGCGAGTGTTTCATTCGCGCGAGTGAAACACTCGTGCGAGTGTTTCACTAGTGAGTGTTTCACTAGTGAGAGTGTTTCACTAGTGTGAGTGTTTCACTCGTGTTTGTGTCACGTTTACTAGTGTGAGTGTTACACTCGTGCGAGTGTTACACTAGTGTGAGTGTTTCACTCGTGTGAGTGTAACACTAGTGTGAGTGTTTCACTAGTGAGTGTTCCACTCGTGTGAGTGTTTAACTCGCGCGAGTGTAACACTCGTGTGAGTGTTTCACTCGCGCGAGTGTAACACTCGTGTGAGTGAAACACTCGTGCTAGTGTTTCACTCGTGCGAGTGTTACACTCGTGCGAGTGTTTCACTAGTGCGTGTTTCACTAGTGAGTGTTTCACTAGTGAGAGTGTAACACTCGTGCGAGTGTTACACTCGTGTAAGTGTTACACTAGTATGAGTGTAACACTCGTGTGAGTGTAACACTAGTGTGAATGTTTCACTAGTGAGTGTTACACTCGTGTGAGTGTTACACTCGTATGTGTAACACTCGTGTGAGTGTAACACTAGTGTGAGTGTAACACTCGTGTGAGTGCTACACTCGGGTGAGTGCTACACTCGGGTGAGTGCTACACTCGTGTGAGTGTAACACTCGTGTGAGTGCTACACTCGTGTGAGTGCTACACTCGTGTGAGTGTAACACTCGTGTGAGTGTAACACTCGTGTGAGTGCTACATTCGTGTGAGTGTAACACTCGTGTGAGTGCTACACTCGTGTGAGTGTAACACTAGTGTGAGTGTAACACTCGTGTGAGTGTAACACTCGTGTGAGTGTTTCACTCGTGTGAGTGTAACACTCGTGTGAGTGCTACACTCGTGTGAGTGTAACACTAGTGTGAGTGTAACACTCGTGTGAGTGTAACACTCGTGTGACTGTTTCACTCGTGTGAGTGTAACACTCGCGTAAGTGCTACACTCGTGTGAGTGTAACACTCGCGTGAGTGTTTCACTCGTGTGAGTGTAACACTCGTGTGAGTGGTTCAATCGCGCGAGTGAAACACTCGTGCGAGTGTTTCAATCGCGCTAGTGTAACACTCGTGCGAGTGTTTCATTCGCGCGAGTGAAACACTCGTGCGAGTGTTTCACTAGTGAGTGTTTCACTAGTGAGAGTGTTTCACTAGTGTGAGTGTTTCACTCGTGTTTGTGTCACGTTTACTAGTGTGAGTGTTACACTCGTGCGAGTGTTACACTAGTGTGAGTGTTTCACTCGTGTGAGTGTAACACTAGTGTGAGTGTTTCACTAGTGAGTGTTCCACTCGTGTGAGTGTTTAACTCGCGCGAGTGTAACACTCGTGTGAGTGTTTCACTCGCGCGAGTGTAACACTCGTGTGAGTGAAACACTCGTGCTAGTGTTTCACTCGTGCGAGTGTTACACTCGTGCGAGTGTTTCACTAGTGCGTGTTTCACTAGTGAGTGTTTCACTAGTGAGAGTGTAACACTCGTGCGAGTGTTACACTCGTGTAAGTGTTACACTAGTATGAGTGTAACACTCGTGTGAGTGTAACACTAGTGTGAATGTTTCACTAGTGAGTGTTACACTCGTGTGAGTGTTACACTCGTATGTGTAACACTCGTGTGAGTGTAACACTAGTGTGAGTGTAACACTCGTGTGAGTGCTACACTCGGGTGAGTGCTACACTCGGGTGAGTGCTACACTCGTGTGAGTGTAACACTCGTGTGAGTGCTACACTCGTGTGAGTGCTACACTCGTGTGAGTGTAACACTCGTGCGAGTGTTACACTCGTGTAAGTGTTACACTAGTATGAGTGTAACACTCGTGTGAGTGTAACACTAGTGTGAATGTTTCACTAGTGAGTGTTACACTCGTGTGAGTGTTACACTCGTATGTGTAACACTCGTGTGAGTGTAACACTAGTGTGAGTGTAACACTCGTGTGAGTGCTACACTCGGGTGAGTGCTACACTCGGGTGAGTGCTACACTCGTGTGAGTGTAACACTCGTGTGAGTGCTACACTCGTGTGAGTGCTACACTCGTGTGAGTGTAACACTCGTGTGAGTGTAACACTCGTGTGAGTGCTACATTCGTGTGAGTGTAACACTCGTGTGAGTGCTACACTCGTGTGAGTGTAACACTAGTGTGAGTGTAACACTCGTGTGAGTGTAACACTCGTGTGAGTGTTTCACTCGTGTGAGTGTAACACTCGTGTAAGTGCTACACTCGTGTGAGTGTAACACTTGCGTAAGTGCTACACTCGTGTGAGTGTAACACTCGCGTGAGTGTTTCACTCGTGTGAGTGTAACACTCGTGCGAGTGTTTCACTAGTGAGAGTGTTTCACTAGTGTGAGTGTTTCACTCGTGTTTGTGTCACGTTTACTAGTGTGAGTGTTACACTCGTGCGAGTGTTACACTAGTGTGAGTGTTTCACTCGTGTGAGTGTAACACTAGTGTGAGTGTTTCACTCGTGTGAGTGTTACATGAGTGTGAGTGTTTCACTCGTGCGAGTGTAACACTCGCGCGAGTGTAACACTCGTGTGAGTGTAACACTTGCGTAAGTGCTACACTCGTGTGAGTGTAACACTCGCGTGAGTGTTTCACTCGTGTGAGTGTAACACTCGTGCGAGTGTTTCACTAGTGAGAGTGTTTCACTAGTGTGAGTGTTTCACTCGTGTTTGTGTCACGTTTACTAGTGTGAGTGTTACACTCGTGCGAGTGTTACACTAGTGTGAGTGTTTCACTCGTGTGAGTGTAACACTAGTGTGAGTGTTTCACTCGTGTGAGTGTTACATGAGTGTGAGTGTTTCACTCGTGCGAGTGTAACACTCGCGCGAGTGTAACACTCGTGTGAGTGTTTCACTCGCGCGAGTGTAACACTCGCGTGAGTGAAACACTCGTGCGAGTGTTTCACTCGTGCGAGTGTTACACTCGTGCGAGTGTTTCACTAGTGCGAGTGTTTCACTAGCGAGTGTTTCACTAGTGAGTGTTTCACTAGTGAGTGTTTCACTAGTGAGAGTGTAACACTCGTGCGAGTGTTACACTCGTGTAAGTGTTACACTAGTATGAGTGTAACACTCGTGTGAGTGTAACACTAGTGTGAATGTTTCACTAGTGAGTGTTACACTCGTGTGAGTGTTACACTCGTATGTGTAACACTCGTGTGAGTGTAACACTAGTGTGAGTGTAACACTCGTGTGAGTGCTACACTCGGGTGAGTGCTACACTCGGGTGAGTGCTACACTCGTGTGAGTGTAACACTCGTGTGAGTGCTACACTCGTGTGAGTGCTACACTCGTGTGAGTGTAACACTCGTGTGAGTGTAACACTCGTGTGAGTGCTACATTCGTGTGAGTGTAACACTCGTGTGAGTGCTACACTCGTGTGAGTGTAACACTAGTGTGAGTGTAACACTCGTGTGAGTGTAACACTCGTGTGAGTGTTTCACTCGTGTGAGTGTAACACTCGTGTAAGTGCTACACTCGTGTGAGTGTAACACTTGCGTAAGTGCTACACTCGTGTGAGTGTAACACTCGCGTGAGTGTTTCACTCGTGTGAGTGTAACACTCGTGCGAGTGTTTCACTAGTGAGAGTGTTTCACTAGTGTGAGTGTTTCACTCGTGTTTGTGTCACGTTTACTAGTGTGAGTGTTACACTCGTGCGAGTGTTACACTAGTGTGAGTGTTTCACTCGTGTGAGTGTAACACTAGTGTGAGTGGTTCACTCGTGTGAGTGTTACATGAGTGTGAGTGTTTCACTCGTGCGAGTGTAACACTCGCGCGAGTGTAACACTCGTGTGAGTGTAACACTTGCGTAAGTGCTACACTCGTGTGAGTGTAACACTCGCGTGAGTGTTTCACTCGTGTGAGTGTAACACTCGTGCGAGTGTTTCACTAGTGAGAGTGTTTCACTAGTGTGAGTGTTTCACTCGTGTTTGTGTCACGTTTACTAGTGTGAGTGTTACACTCGTGCGAGCGTTACACTAGTGTGAGTGTTTCACTCGTGTGAGTGTAACACTAGTGTGAGTGTTTCACTCGTGTGAGTGTTACATGAGTGTGAGTGTTTCACTCGTGCGAGTGTAACACTCGCGCGAGTGTAACACTCGTGTGAGTGTTTCACTCGCGCGAGTGTAACACTCGCGTGAGTGAAACACTCGTGCGAGTGTTTCACTCGTGCGAGTGTTACACTCGTGCGAGTGTTTCACTAGTGCGAGTGTTTCACTAGCGAGTGTTTCACTAGTGAGTGTTTCACTAGTGAGTGTTTCACTAGTGAGAGTGTAACACTCGTGTGAGTGTTTCACTCGTGTTTGTGTCACGTTCACTAGTGTGAGTGTTACACTCGTGCGAGTGTTACACTAGTGTGAGTGTAACACTCGTGTGAGTGTAACACTAGTGTGAGTGTTTCACTAGTGAGTGTTACACTCGTGTGAGTGTTACACTCGTATGTGTAACACTCGTGTGAGTGTTTCACTCGTGTGAGTGTAACACTCGTGTAAGTGCTACACTCGTGTGAGTGTAACACTTGCGTAAGTGCTACACTCGTGTGAGTGTAACACTCGCGTGAGTGTTTCACTCGTGTGAGTGTAACACTCGTGCGAGTGTTTCACTAGTGAGAGTGTTTCACTAGTGTGAGTGTTTCACTCGTGTTTGTGTCACGTTTACTAGTGTGAGTGTTACACTCGTGCGAGTGTTACACTAGTGTGAGTGTTTCACTCGTGTGAGTGTAACACTAGTGTGAGTGTTTCACTCGTGTGAGTGTTACATGAGTGTGAGTGTTTCACTCGTGCGAGTGTAACACTCGCGCGAGTGTAACACTCGTGTGAGTGTAACACTTGCGTAAGTGCTACACTCGTGTGAGTGTAACACTCGCGTGAGTGTTTCACTCGTGTGAGTGTAACACTCGTGCGAGTGTTTCACTAGTGAGAGTGTTTCACTAGTGTGAGTGTTTCACTCGTGTTTGTGTCACGTTTACTAGTGTGAGTGTTACACTCGTGCGAGTGTTACACTAGTGTGAGTGTTTCACTCGTGTGAGTGTAACACTAGTGTGAGTGTTTCACTCGTGTGAGTGTTACATGAGTGTGAGTGTTTCACTCGTGCGAGTGTAACACTCGCGCGAGTGTAACACTCGTGTGAGTGTTTCACTCACGCGAGTGTAACACTCGCGTGAGTGAAACACTCGTGCGAGTGTTTCACTCGTGCGAGTGTTACACTCGTGCGAGTGTTTCACTAGTGCGAGTGTTTCACTAGCGAGTGTTTCACTAGTGAGTGTTTCACTAGTGAGTGTTTCACTAGTGAGAGTGTAACACTCGTGCGAGTGTTACACTCGTGTAAGTGTTACACTAGTATGAGTGTAACACTCGTGTGAGTGTAACACTAGTGTGAATGTTTCACTAGTGAGTGTTACACTCGTGTGAGTGTTACACTCGTATGTGTAACACTCGTGTGAGTGTAACACTAGTGTGAGTGTAACACTCGTGTGAGTGCTACACTCGGGTGAGTGCTACACTCGGGTGAGTGCTACACTCGTGTGAGTGTAACACTCGTGTGAGTGCTACACTCGTGTGAGTGCTACACTCGTGTGAGTGTAACACTCGTGTGAGTGTAACACTCGTGTGAGTGCTACATTCGTGTGAGTGTAACACTCGTGTGAGTGCTACACTCGTGTGAGTGTAACACTAGTGTGAGTGTAACACTCGTGTGAGTGTAACACTCGTGTGAGTGTTTCACTCGTGTGAGTGTAACACTCGTGTAAGTGCTACACTCGTGTGAGTGTAACACTTGCGTAAGTGCTACACTCGTGTGAGTGTAACACTCGCGTGAGTGTTTCACTCGTGTGAGTGTAACACTCGTGCGAGTGTTTCACTAGTGAGAGTGTTTCACTAGTGTGAGTGTTTCACTCGTGTTTGTGTCACGTTTACTAGTGTGAGTGTTACACTCGTGCGAGTGTTACACTAGTGTGAGTGTTTCACTCGTGTGAGTGTAACACTAGTGTGAGTGTTTCACTCGTGTGAGTGTTACATGAGTGTGAGTGTTTCACTCGTGCGAGTGTAACACTCGCGCGAGTGTAACACTCGTGTGAGTGTAACACTTGCGTAAGTGCTACACTCGTGTGAGTGTAACACTCGCGTGAGTGTTTCACTCGTGTGAGTGTAACACTCGTGCGAGTGTTTCACTAGTGAGAGTGTTTCACTAGTGTGAGTGTTTCACTCGTGTTTGTGTCACGTTTACTAGTGTGAGTGTTACACTCGTGCGAGTGTTACACTAGTGTGAGTGTTTCACTCGTGTGAGTGTAACACTAGTGTGAGTGTTTCACTCGTGTGAGTGTTACATGAGTGTGAGTGTTTCACTCGTGCGAGTGTAACACTCGCGCGAGTGTAACACTCGTGTGAGTGTTTCACTCGCGCGAGTGTAACACTCGCGTGAGTGAAACACTCGTGCGAGTGTTTCACTCGTGCGAGTGTTACACTCGTGCGAGTGTTTCACTAGTGCGAGTGTTTCACTAGCGAGTGTTTCACTAGTGAGTGTTTCACAAGTGAGTGTTTCACTAGTGAGAGTGTAACACTCGTGTGAGTGTTTCACTCGTGTTTGTGTCACGTTCACTAGTGTGAGTGTTACACTCGTGCGAGTGTTACACTAGTGTGAGTGTAACACTCGTGTGAGTGTAACACTAGTGTGAGTGTTTCACTCGTGTGAGTGTTACATGAGTGTGAGTGTTTCACTCGTGCGAGTGTAACACTCGCGCGAGTGTAACACTCGCGTGAGTGAAACACTCGTGCGAGTGTTTCACTCGTGCGAGTGTTACACTCGTGCGAGTGTTTCACTAGTGCGAGTGTTTCACTAGCGAGTGTTTCACTAGTGAGTGTTTCACTAGTGAGTGTTTCACTAGTGAGAGTGTTTCACTAGTGTGAGTGTTTCACTCGTGTTTGTGTCACGTTTACTAGTGTGAGTGTTACACTCGTGCGAGTGTTACACTAGTGTGAGTGTTTCACTCGTGTGAGTGTAACACTAGTGTGAGTGTTTCACTCGTGTGAGTGTTACATGAGTGTGAGTGTTTCACTCGTGCGAGTGTAACACTCGCGCGAGTGTAACACTCGTGTGAGTGTAACACTTGCGTAAGTGCTACACTCGTGTGAGTGTAACACTCGCGTGAGTGTTTCACTCGTGTGAGTGTAACACTCGTGCGAGTGTTTCACTAGTGAGAGTGTTTCACTAGTGTGAGTGTTTCACTCGTGTTTGTGTCACGTTTACTAGTGTGAGTGTTACACTCGTGCGAGTGTTACACTAGTGTGAGTGTTTCACTCGTGTGAGTGTAACACTAGTGTGAGTGTTTCACTCGTGTGAGTGTTACATGAGTGTGAGTGTTTCACTCGTGCGAGTGTAACACTCGCGCGAGTGTAACACTCGTGTGAGTGTTTCACTCGCGCGAGTGTAACACTCGCGTGAGTGAAACACTCGTGCGAGTGTTTCACTCGTGCGAGTGTTACACTCGTGCGAGTGTTTCACTAGTGCGAGTGTTTCACTAGCGAGTGTTTCACTAGTGAGTGTTTCACTAGTGAGTGTTTCACTAGTGAGAGTGTAACACTCGTGTGAGTGTTTCACTCGTGTTTGTGTCACGTTCACTAGTGTGAGTGTTACACTCGTGCGAGTGTTACACTAGTGTGAGTGTAACACTCGTGTGAGTGTAACACTAGTGTGAGTGTTTCACTAGTGAGTGTTACACTCGTGTGAGTGTTACACTCGTATGTGTAACACTCGTGTGAGTGTAACACTAGTGTGAGTAACACTAGTGTGAGTGTAACACTAGTGTGAGTGTAACACTCGTGTGAGTGTAACACTCGTGTGAGTGCTACACTCGGGTGAGTGCTACACTCGTGTGAGTGTAACACTCGTGTGAGTGCTACACTCGTGTGAGTGCTACACTCGTGTGAGTGTAACACTCGTGTGAGTGCTACACTCGTGTGAGTGTAACACTCGTGTGAGTGTAACACTCGTGTGAGTGCTACACTCGTGTGAGTGCTACACTCGTGTGAGTGTAACACTCGTGTGAGTGCTACACTAGTGTGAGTGTAACACTCGTGTGAGTGCTACACTCGTGTGAGTGTAACACTCGTGTGAGTGTTACACTCGTGTGAGTGTTTCAATCGCGCGAGTGAAACACTCGTGCGAGTGTTTCACTCGTGCAAGTGTTTCACTAGTGCGAGTGTTTCACTAGTGAGTGTTTCACTAGTGAGTGTTTCACTAGTGAGAGTGTTACACTCGTGTGAGTGTAACACTAGTGTGAGTGTAACACTCGTGTGAGTGTTACACTCGTGTGAGTGTTTCAATCGCGCTAGTGAAACACTCATGCGAGTGTTTCACTCGTGTGAGTGTAACACTCGTGTGAGTGTTTCACTCGTGTTTGTGTCACGTTTACTAGTGTGAGTGTTACACTCGTGCGAGTGTTACACTAGTGTGAGTGTTTCACTCGTGTGAGTGTAACACTCGTGTGAGTGTAACACTAGTGTGAGTGTAACACTAGTGTGAGTGGTTCACTAGTGAGTGTTCCACTCGTGTGAGTGTTACACTCGTGTGAGTGTTTCACTCGTGTGAGTGTTACATGAGTGTGAGTGTTTCACTCGTGCGAGTGTTACACTCGTGCGAGTGTTACACTCGTGCGAGTGTTACACTCGTGCGAGTGTTACACTCGTGCGAGTGTTTCAATCGTGTGAGTGTTACACGTGAATGTTACACTAGTGTGAGTGTTTCACTCGTGTGAGTGTTTCACTCGTGTGAGTGTTACACTAGTGCGAGTGTTACACTCGTGCGAGTGTTACACTCGTGCGAGTGTTACACTCGTGCGAGTGTTACACTCGTGTGTTACACTCGTGTGAGTGTTACACTAGTGCGAGTGTTACACTAGTGCAAGTGTTACACTAGTGCGAGTATTTCACTCGTGCGAGTGTTACACTCGTGCGAGTGTTACACTCGTGTGAGTGTTTCACTCGTGTGAGTGTTTCACTCATGTGAGTGTTAGAGCGACTCGTGTGAGTGTTACAGTCGAGTGAGTGTTACACTCGAGTGAGTGTTACACTTGAGTGAGTGTTTCACTCGTGTGAGTGTTTCACTAGTGCGAGTGTTTCACTAGTGCGAGTGTTTCACTCGTGCGAGTGTTTCACTCGTGCGAGTGTTACACTCGTGCGAGTGTTACACTCGTGTTTGTGTCACGTTCACTCGTGTGAGTGTTTCACTCGTGTGAGTGTTTCACTCATCTGAGTGCTAGAGCGACTCGTGTGAGTTTCACTCGTGTGAGTGTTACACTCGTGTGAGTGTTTCAGTCGAGTGAGTGTTTCACTCGTGTGAGTGTTTCAGTCGAGTGAGTGTTTCACTCGTGTTAGTGTTTCACTCGAGTGAGTGTTTCACTCGAGTGGAGTGCTACACTCGTGTGAGTGTAACACTCGTGTGAGTGCTACACTCGTGTGAGTGTAACACTCGTGTGAATGCTACACTCGTGTGAGTGTAACACTAGTGTGAGTATAACACTAGTGTGAGTGTTTCACTTGTGTGAGTGTTTCACTCGTGTGAGTAACACTCGTGTAAGTGCTACACTCGTGTGAGTGTAACACTCGTGTGAGTGTTTCACTCGCGCGAGTGTAACACTCGTATGAGTGAAACACTCGTGCGATTGTTTCACTCGTGCGAGTGTTACACTCGTGCGAGTGTTTCACCCTTGCGAGTGTTACACTCGTGCGAGTGTTTCACTAGTGAGTGTTTCACTAGTGAGAGTGTTTCACTAGTGAGAGTGTTACACTCGCGTGAGTGTAACACTCGTGTGAGTGTTTCACTCGTGTTTGTGTCACGTTCACTAGTGTGAGTGTTACACTCGTGCGAATGTTACACTCGTGTGAGTGTTACACTAGTGTGAGTGTAACACTCGTGTGAGTGTAACACTAGTGTGAGTGTTTCACTAGTGAGTGTTACACTCGTCTGAGTGTTACACTCGTATGTGTAACACTCGTGTGAGTGTAACACTAGTGTGAGTGTAACAGTAGTGTGAGTGTAACACTCGTGTGAGTGTAACACTCGTGTGAGTGCTACACTCGGGTGAGTGCTACACTCGTGTGAGTGTAACACTCGTGTGAGTGCTACACTCGTGTGAGTGTAACACTCGTGTGAGTGCTACACTCGTGTGAGTGTAACACTCGTGTGAGTGTAACACTCGTGTGAGTGCTACACTTGTGTGAGTGTAACACTCGTGTGAGTGCTACACTCGTGTGAGTGTAACACTCGTGTGAGTGCTACACTCGTGTGAGTGTAACACTAGTGTGAGTGTAACACTAGTGTGAGTGTTTCACTAGTGTGAGTGTTTCACTCGTGTGAGTGTTTCACTCGTGTAAGTGTTTCACTCGTGTGAGTGTAACACTCGTGTAAGTGCTACACCCGTGTGAGTGTAACACCCGCGTGAGTGTTTCACTCGTGTGAGTGTAACACTCGTGTGAGTGTAACACTTGTGTGAGTTTTGATTTAAAGCTTTCGTGACTGCAGTAATTCATATTCTTAGTTTTTTCGGTAAAGTCACGTTGAAGAGAAACAACAAAATATATATAAAACAAAAAAATTCTCACCACGTTTCGACCATAACTCAAACGGTCATCATCAGGTGTGTTGGTTTGCATAAATTTATTTTTAAACGGCACATTTATTTATTTATAAAGAAAAACGTTGGCGTCACGCGCAGCGATTGGCAGTTTGCCCAGGACTAGTCCATCTATTTTTTTGAAAAGAGGAGGGGGGAGACGAAATTTTTTATAATGTATGCTGTCTGAAAGCCACTGTAAGCGTGAACAATCAATCAAGAACTGAAATGATTTATCAAATCTTTCCAATGATTGCTAAGATAGAATCCATCTTCTCGGTTGAAATTGTCTCTGTGCTTGTATATGTGGATAGCCTCATGAACGAATCTCTCATGGAAGCCAGATGGCTTACAAAGAACCTCCGTCTTGGAAAAGTCAATGGCATGTGAGCCTACTGAATTAGAACAATGATCTGCTACGGCCGAGGTGTTGGTCCTACCGTGTTTAAGGTCTGCTTTATGTTCACGAATGCGGTCCGAGACATGGCGTTTGGTTTCTCCAATGTAACTACTACCACAGAGGCAACTTAGTTTGTAGACACCAGGGTATTGTTAATTGGCCATCAAAAAAAGTGACTGATTAAAAAAGAGTGGCCATTAAAGAAAAAATTTGACTGGTAAAAATAAATGGTCATGAAAAAAGTGAAAAAAAATTGGCCCGGAAAAAAGACAAATGGCCATAAAAAAAAGTGACCGGTTAAAAAAGAGTGGCCATTAAAAAAACAGTGGCCTACCAAAAAATAATTGGCCCGTAAAAAAAGACGAGTCGAAAAAAATTGGCCAGTAAAAAAGATAAGTGACCATCAAAAAAAGTGACCGGTTAAAAAAATTGCTCATTAAAAAAAGTGACAACAAAAAATTGCCCCGTAAAAAAGGAAAGACCAGTCAAACAAAATTGGTCAGTACAAAAATGTATTGGCCATCACACCGTGAGGTGGAGGAGGTGGAGGAGGCGGAGGAGGCGGAGGAGGCGGAGCAGGAGGCGGAGGAGGAGGCGGAGGAGGAGGCGGAGGAGGAGGAGGCGGAAGAGGTAGGTGGCCCGTAAAAAAAGAGACCAGTAAAAGAATTGGCCATTAAAAAAAGATGAGTGGCCATAAAAAAATTTGACAGGTAAAAAAAAATAATAGAAATATAAAACAATTAAATTCCCTTCTACGTGACTTTACCGAAAGAACCAAGAATATGAATCCCTGCAGTCATGAAAGCTTTAATTCAAAATGTTAAAAAAAGTCAAACTGAAAAAATTGGCCAGTAAAAAAGATAATTGGCCATCAAAAAAAGTGATTAAAAAAGAGTGGCCATTAAAGAAAAAATTTGACTGGTAAAAAAATAAATGGTCATGAAAAAAGTGAAAAAAATTGGCCCAGAAAAAAGACAAATGGCCATCAAAAAAAAGTGACCGGTTAAAAAAGAGTGGCCATTAAAAAACAGTGGCCTACCAAAAAATAATTGGCCCGTCAAAAAAGACGAGTCGAAAAAAATTGGCCAGTAAAAAAGATAAGTGACCATCAAAAAAAGTGACCGGTTAAAAAAATTGCCCATTAAAAAAAGTGACAACAAAAAATTGGCCCGTAAAAAAGGAAAGACCAGTCAAACAAAATTGGTCAGTAAAAAAATGTATTGGCCATCACACCGTGAGGTGGAGGAGGTGGAGGAGGCGGAGGAGGCGGAGGAGGCGGAGCAGGAGGCGGAGGAGGAGGCGGAGGAGGAGGAGGCGGAAGAGGTAGGTGGCCCATAAAAAAAGAGACCAGTAAAAGAATTGGCCATTAAAAAAAGATGAGTGGCCATAAAAAAATTTGACAGGTAAAAAAAAAAAATAGAAATATAAAACAATTAAATTCCCTTCTATGTGACTTTACCGAAAGAACCAAGAATATGAATCCCTGCAGTCATGAAAGCTTTAATTCAAAATGTTAAAAAAAGTCAAACTGAAAAAATTGGCCAGTAAAAAAGATAATTGGCCATCAACAAAAGTGACTGATTAAAAAAGAGTGGCCATTAAAGAAAAAATTTGACTGGTAAAAATAAATGGTCATGAAAAAAGTGAAAAAAAATTGGCCCGGAAAAAAGACAAATGGCCATAAAAAAAAGTGACCGGTTAAAAAAGAGTGGCCATTAAAAAAACAGTGGCCTACCAAAAAATAATTGGCCCGTAAAAAAAGACGAGTCGAAAAAAATTGGCCAGTAAAAAAGATAAGTGACCATCAAAAAAAGTGACCGGTTAAAAAAATTGCTCATTAAAAAAAGTGACAACAAAAAATTGCCCCGTAAAAAAGGAAAGACCAGTCAAACAAAATTGGTCAGTACAAAAATGTATTGGCCATCACACCGTGAGGTGGAGGAGGTGGAGGAGGCGGAGGAGGCGGAGGAGGCGGAGCAGGAGGCGGAGGAGGAGGCGGAGGAGGAGGCGGAGGAGGAGGAGGCGGAAGAGGTAGGTGGCCCGTAAAAAAAGAGACCAGTAAAAGAATTGGCCATTAAAAAAAGATGAGTGGCCATAAAAAAAATTTGACAGGTAAAAAAAAATAATAGAAATATAAAACAATTAAATTCCCTTCTACGTGACTTTACCGAAAGAACCAAGAATATGAATCCCTGCAGTCATGAAAGCTTTAATTCAAAATGTTAAAAAAAGTCAAATTGAAAAAATTGGCCAGTAAAAAAGATAATTGGCCATCAAAAAAGTGATTAAAAAAGAGTGGCCATTAAAGAAAAATTTGACTGGTAAAAAAATTAATGGTCATGAAAAAAGTGAAAAAAATTGGCCCGGAAAAAAGACAAATGGCCATAAAAAAAAGTGACCGGTTAAAAAAGAGTGGCCATTAAAAAAACAGTGGCCTACCAAAAAATAATTGGCCCGTAAAAAAAGACCAGTCAAAAAAAATTGGCCAGTAAAAAAGATAAGTGACCATCAAAAAAAGTGACCGGTTAAAAAAATTGCCCATTAAAAAAAGTGACAACAAAAAATTGGCCCGTAAAAAAGGAAAGACCAGTCAAACAAAATTGGTCAGTACAAAAATGTATTGGCCATCACACAGTGAGGTGGAGGAGGCGGAGGAGGCGGAGGAGGAGGCGGAGGAGGAGGCGGAGGAGGAGGAGGAGGCGGAGGAGGAGGCGGAGGCGGAGGCGGAGGAGGAGGCGGAAGAGGTAGGTGGCCCGTAAAAAAAGAGACCAGTAAAAGAATTGGCCATTAAAAAAAGATGAGTGGCCATAAAAAAATTTGACAGGTAAAAAAAAATAATAGAAATATAAAACAATTAAATTCCCTTCTACGTGACTTTACCGAAAGAACCAAGAATATGAATCCCTGCAGTCACGAAAGCTTTAATTCAAAATGGTAAAAAAAAAGTCAAACTGAAAAAATTGGCCAGTAAAAAAGATAATTGGCCATCAAAAAAAGTGACTGATTAAAAAAGAGTGGCCATTAAAGAAAAAATTTGACTGGTAAAAAAATAAATGGTCATGAAAAAAGTGAAAAAAATTGGCCCGGAAAAAAGACAAATGGCCATCAAAAAAAAGTGACCGGTTAAAAAAGAGTGGCCATTAAAAAAACAGTGGCCTACCAAAAAATAATTGGCCTGTAAAAAAAGACCAGTCGAAAAAAATTGGCCAGTAAAAAAGATAAGTGACCATCAAAAAAAGTGACCGGTTAAAAAAATTGCCCATTAAAAAAAGTGACAACAAAAAATTGGCCCGTAAAAAAGGAAAGACCAGTCAAACAAAATTGGTCAGTAAAAAAATGTATTGGCCATCACACCGTGAGGTGGAGGAGGTGGAGGAGGTGGAGGAGGCGGAGGAGGCGGAGGAGGCGGAGCAGGAGGCGGAGGAGGAGGCGGAGGAGGAGGAGGCGGAAGAGGTAGGTGGCCCGTAAAAAAAGAGACCAGTAAAAGAATTGGCCATTAAAAAAAGATGAGTGGCCATAAAAAAATTTGACAGGTAAAAAAAAATAATAGAAATATAAAACAATTAAATTCCCTTCTACGTGACTTTACCGAAAGAACCAAGAATATGAATCCCTGCAGTCATGAAAGCTTTAATTCAAAATGTTAAAAAAAGTCAAATTGAAAAAATTGGCCAGTAAAAAAGATAATTGGCCATCAAAAAAAGTAACTGATTAAAAAAGAGTGGCCATTAAAGAAAAATTTGACTGGTAAAAAAATTAATGGTCATGAAAAAAGTGAAAAAAATTGGCCCGGAAAAAAGACAAATGGCCATAAAAAAAGTGACCGGTTAAAAAAGAGTGGCCATTAAAAAAACAGTGGCCTACCAAAAAATAATTGGCCCGTAAAAAAAGACCAGTCAAAAAAAATTGGCCAGTAAAAAAGATAAGTGACCATCAAAAAAAGTGACCGGTTAAAAAAATTGCCCATTAAAAAAAGTGACAACAAAAAATTGGCCCGTAAAAAAGGAAAGACCAGTCAAACAAAATTGGTCAGTACAAAAATGTATTGGCCATCACACAGTGAGGTGGAGGAGGCGGAGGAGGCGGAGGAGGAGGTGGAGGAGGAGGCGGAGGAGGAGGAGGCGGAGGAGGAGGAGGCGGAGGAGGAGGAGGCGGAGGAGGAGGCGGAGGAGGAGGAGGAGGCGGAAGAGGTAGGTGGCTCGTAAAAAAAGAGACCAGTAAAAGAATTGGCCATTAAAAAAAGATGAGTGGCCATAAAAAAATTTGACAGGTAAAAAAAAATAATAGAAATATAAAACAATTAAATTCCCTTCTACGTGACTTTACCGAAAGAACCAAGAATATGAATCCCTGCAGTCATGAAAGCTTTAATTCAAAATGTTAAAAAAAGTCAAATTGAAAAAATTGGCCAGTAAAAAAGATAATTGGCCATCAAAAAAGTGATTAAAAAAGAGTGGCCATTAAAGAAAAATTTGACTGGTAAAAAAATTAATGGTCATGAAAAAAGTGAAAAAAATTGGCCCGGAAAAAAGACAAATGGCCATAAAAAAAAGTGACCGGTTAAAAAAGAGTGGCCATTAAAAAAACAGTGGCCTACCAAAAAATAATTGGCCCGTAAAAAAAGACCAGTCAAAAAAAATTGGCCAGTAAAAAAGATAAGTGACCATCAAAAAAAGTGACCGGTTAAAAAAATTGCCCATTAAAAAAAGTGACAACAAAAAATTGGCCCGTAAAAAAGGAAAGACCAGTCAAACAAAATTGGTCAGTACAAAAATGTATTGGCCATCACACAGTGAGGTGGAGGAGGCGGAGGAGGCGGAGGAGGAGGCGGAGGAGGAGGCGGAGGAGGAGGAGGAGGCGGAGGAGGAGGCGGAGGCGGAGGCGGAGGAGGAGGCGGAAGAGGTAGGTGGCCCGTAAAAAAAGAGACCAGTAAAAGAATTGGCCATTAAAAAAAGATGAGTGGCCATAAAAAAATTTGACAGGTAAAAAAAAATAATAGAAATATAAAACAATTAAATTCCCTTCTACGTGACTTTACCGAAAGAACCAAGAATATGAATCCCTGCAGTCACGAAAGCTTTAATTCAAAATGGTTAAAAAAAAAGTCAAACTGAAAAAATTGGCCAGTAAAAAAGATAATTGGCCATCAAAAAAAGTGACTGATTAAAAAAGAGTGGCCATTAAAGAAAAAATTTGACTGGTAAAAAAATAAATGGTCATGAAAAAAGTGAAAAAAATTGGCCCGGAAAAAAGACAAATGGCCATCAAAAAAAAGTGACCGGTTAAAAAAGAGTGGCCATTAAAAAAACAGTGGCCTACCAAAAAATAATTGGCCTGTAAAAAAAGACCAGTCGAAAAAAATTGGCCAGTAAAAAAGATAAGTGACCATCAAAAAAAGTGACCGGTTAAAAAAATTGCCCATTAAAAAAAGTGACAACAAAAAATTGGCCCGTAAAAAAGGAAAGACCAGTCAAACAAAATTGGTCAGTAAAAAAATGTATTGGCCATCACACCGTGAGGTGGAGGAGGTGGAGGAGGTGGAGGAGGCGGAGGAGGCGGAGGAGGCGGAGCAGGAGGCGGAGGAGGAGGCGGAGGAGGAGGCGGAGGAGGAGGAGGCGGAAGAGGTAGGTGGCCCGTAAAAAAAGAGACCAGTAAAAGAATTGGCCATTAAAAAAAGATGAGTGGCCATAAAAAAATTTGACAGGTAAAAAAAAATAATAGAAATATAAAACAATAAAATTCCCTTCTACGTGACTTTACCGAAAGAACCAAGAATATGAATCCCTGCAGTCATGAAAGCTTTAATTCAAAATGTTAAAAAAAGTCAAATTGAAAAAATTGGCCAGTAAAAAAGATAATTGGCCATCAAAAAAAGTAACTGATTAAAAAAGAGTGGCCATTAAAGAAAAATTTGACTGGTAAAAAAATTAATGGTCATGAAAAAAGTGAAAAAAATTGGCCCGGAAAAAAGACATGGCCATAAAAAAAAGTGACCGGTTAAAAAAGAGTGGCCATTAAAAAAACAGTGGCCTACCAAAAAATAATTGGCCCGTAAAAAAAGACCAGTCAAAAAAAATTGGCCAGTAAAAAAGATAAGTGACCATCAAAAAAAGTGACCGGTTAAAAAAATTGCCCATTAAAAAAAGTGACAACAAAAAATTGGCCCGTAAAAAAGGAAAGACCAGTCAAACAAAATTGGTCAGTACAAAAATGTATTGGCCATCACACAGTGAGGTGGAGGAGGCGGAGGAGGCGGAGGAGGAGGTGGAGGAGGAGGCGGAGGAGGAGGAGGCGGAGGAGGAGGAGGCGGAGGAGGAGGCGGAGGAGGAGGAGGAGGCGGAAGAGGTAGGTGGCCCGTAAAAAAAGAGACCAGTAAAAGAATTGGCCATTAAAAAAAGATGAGTGGCCATAAAAAAATTTGACAGGTAAAAAAAAATAATAGAAATATAAAACAATTAAATTCCCTTCTACGTGACTTTACCGAAAGAACCAAGAATATGAATCCCTGCAGTCATGAAAGCTTTAATTCAAAATGTTAAAAAAAGTCAAACTGAAAAAATTGGCCAGTAAAAAAGATAATTGGCCATCAAAAAAAGTGACTGATTAAAAAAGAGTGGCCATTAAATAAAAAATTTGACTGGTAAAAAAATAAATGGTCATGAAAAAAGTGAAAAAAATTGGCCCAGAAAAAAGACAAATGGCCATCAAAAAAAAGTGACCGGTTAAAAAAGAGTGGCCATTAAAAAACAGTGGCCTACCAAAAAATAATTGGCCCGTAAAAAAAGACGAGTCGAAAAAAATTGGCCAGTAAAAAAGATAAGTGACCATCAAAAAAAGTGACCGGTTAAAAAAATTGCCCATTAAAAAAAGTGACAACAAAAAATTGGCCCGTAAAAAAGGAAAGACCAGTCAAACAAAATTGGTCAGTAAAAAAATGTATTGGCCATCACACCGTGAGGTGGAGGAGGTGGAGGAGGCGGAGGAGGCGGAGCAGGAGGCGGAGGAGGAGGCGGAGGAGGAGGCGGAAGAGGTAGGTGGCCCATAAAAAAAGAGACCAGTAAAAGAATTGGCCATTAAAAAAAGATGAGTGGCCATAAAAAAATTTGACAGGTAAAAAAAAATAATAGAAATATAAAACAATTAAATTCCCTTCTACGTGACTTTACCGAAAGAACCAAGAATATGAATCCCTGCAGTCATGAAAGCTTTAATTCAAAATGTTAAAAAAAGTCAAACTGAAAAAATTGGCCAGTAAAAAAGATAATTGGCCATCAAAAAAAGTGACTGATTAAAAAAGAGTGGCCAT